>NC_059472.1:26519419-26829419 GCF_018139145.2 Gymnogyps californianus
GTATGGCATTCATCAATTTAAAAGGTCCAATGATCATTAAAGTACCAGTAACTAGGGAAGAACCAATGGAAACTGGAAACTGGAGCACATAGTTAAAGCATTGTGTGGAATAATGAAATGAAATTTTGTTCAAGCAAGACTCTTACAGACTAGAAATACTGTAATGTAACCTGTGGGTCCCTCTGTATAAAAAAGAGAACATATAGAGAAATCCACAGAACCCATTATTTATGTTATCACTCAAATTAGAGACTAAGGAAATGGTACGGGCACAGTTGATGGATTATACAATAAAAAAGGCTTGAATATACCTAATAGATTTGTTTTTGAAATAAGCAATTTAATGATCACATCCTGGTTAATAGGTGGAAAATGACCTAAAGTTTTTGACTTGATAGGGCAACTGTTAGTGATTTCAGTACAGTCTTGACAGGGAAGGTTTTTATGTGTAAAGTTGGGACAAAATATTAAGGCAGGTGGAATCACCTGCCTGACAGATGTCAGTCGTGCAGAGTCTCAGGGATATCAATGAAGGGATACTTGAGATGATGGAGTCTGAACCACTTCCATTTTCCTTTCATTTTTCAGAGTTGCCCAAACTTTTTTTTTCCCTGTAGACAATGCAGTATTTTTTCCTTTGCAAAGCTAAATCAATTACTTGTTTAACTATTGTTTTACTGAGAAATTTAGTGATATTGCTGGGATGCGTTCAGGACAATGACACGTTTTTAAACATTAAGAAAATGTCAGTCCTTTTTTTTATTTCAAGTATCTTAACATAGAAGGCAAAACAGCAATTCTTATAGGTTTAGAGAGCTGGTGTAATAGTTATGTACTGGTCAGAAGTGGGAAAGGACACTTAGAAAGCATTATGTGAGAGAGAAAATCAGGATTTTATTTTGAAGCTGCTGATGCTCGAGCTTCATATTTTCAATTAAAAATGATAAAGTTAAGTACATAGCATGTCAAGTTAGCACAAGTGAAAGCTTAAATGAAGTATGAATTATTTGTAAAACATTATGTAGATATAACTTGCTTCACAATAGATAAGTACATCTTTGTGCTGTGTTTGCTGAGTGGAAACTGTTATATTTTTCTGCAGAAGAAGGAGATGCCATTGGTTGCATCCTGTTTGAAAATGTATTTATGGTCAGACCCTGGAGTATTTGAAACCACTGATGCGAGGTGCTGACAGTATAGATCAATGCTTCTTACTGACTGAGCTGACCTTTTTTGTACCAAGAAGTGAAATCCTTATGGGACAAAAACTTTAGTACCTGGCTGCTAATAGTTGGATTCAATTACCCAAGGAGCGAGCTGAAAAAAAGGTACAGCAGTTGAATATTTTTGAGACTGCTCTAGACAGGTGGAAGACAGATCACATACCTACTGATAATATAATATTCTTTGTATGAATTTTGAATGTAGATATAAATTGCCTGCCTCACAGCCAGACCTGCAGTGGTGATTTCACTTCAGTGTATGTAACCCGTAGTGCAGATTTGTAATTAATAATAAATCCAGGCGAACAAACTTTGCACAGCCTCTCCCTTCATGATTATGAGGTACAAAATCAAAACACAAGCCAAATATCACATTCCTTGAAAGGAAAGGGATCATACACAGGAAAAATCCCATCAAAGGCCACCCCCCTAGTTCACCCCACACTAAAAATAACTTCCCACAGAAAGCTGCCTTCCCAATAGCACGTCCCTTCCCTACAAGCCGTTTGGTTCTCCGTGGCATGGCTAGATGTAGAGCAGCAACACGCAGAGCTCACATCAGCGCAGCAAACGTTCCCTCTTGTGCCTGGAAATTGGATGCACCATTGTCATTGCCAGAAGAGAGCTATGATAGTGACACATGAAAGTGCCTCTGACAGCCTGGGGAAATTGCTTTATTTTTTCTTGCAGAAGAAGATTTGCAATCCAGGCTAACAAATTATTCTTTTATCTAGTTGTTTGCGTTATGGGACCCCAATCCAGGACCAGGGCTCCTTCATGGTACACACTGTGAAGACATGCAAGGAAGAGAGCAGTTGGCACCCCAGAGAGCTCGCAATCTGCATAACAGGCAGGAGCTACTGGGTGGAAGGCAGCTGGGCTGAGAGAATACAATAACGATAAAATGGGTATGCATAGCATCCTTCTCATTAAAAGATGGTGGTAATTTGAGGGCATCATGGTGGAGGTAGCTTGAAGGAAGAATTTAAATGAGGTTAAGAAGCCAGCTATACAATAGGGATATTTTGCAGTCATGGTTTGGGCTGGGAGGTATCCAGGAGATGCTTGAGGGAGAGGGAAAAGCGGGCACCGAGGCAGTGGTAGGAAGGCTGATGGCAGGTGATAACAGTCTGCCAAACACAGGCTTTTTTAGTGCATCTCCAGCCACTGTAAAATTTCATTTGTCATTGTGGTGGGCTAGTCTAGGCCACACTTTGGTTTTTTGAGGGGAATTTCAAGTGTTCCTAAAATAGGTACTGGAAGGTAGGCAACGCTTCTGGCACTAATGCTCTCAGGGTAAACGAACATAACCTTGGACGCTGCTTCCTGATTTATGGAGTAAAGTAGCAGTAATCAAGGAAATATGATGCTGTTTTCAATCTGATGAGTGTCCCAGGATCCTCAAGCTCCAGCTGGACAGCCGCCACTCGAGGACAGGCGGTGGGGAAGGATTTTGAGTATACATGGGAAAACACACACAGCCGCTCTGCAGATCAGAGCTCACAGATCTCATGGCCAAAACAAGGTCTGAGGACTGACTGTGGTGTAGTCTGGGACAGCTGAGAGCTCTGTCTCAAGTCTTCAACTTCTGAATAGATTTGTGTACAGCTAGAAACTCCCTTACTGCTGCTATTTATCCCTCATTTATCAAACTAGCAAGAGTTATTTTTTTCCGCTGGCTTTACTGGATGCTGTTCATGGACTGACATTTATAGACTAGTTTCTGATGCTGAATTGTGCTAGAGAGTGTGGGCAGGTATTGTAATACCGGGCTAAAACAGCAGGGCTGTAATTTCATAAAAGAGACTTCAAGAATGTGCAGTCCCTATAATCTCGGAAGGAAGGATTTGCAGTATGAGACCGTAGACTAAAATATGAGTGGACAGGTTGATGGGTATTTGTAACTTGGACAATAGTTTGTGAACAGTCATTAGGGGTTGAAATCTGCTCTGCATTTTACTCTGGCCGCGCACCTGAAATAGCTGTGATGCAGTTAGCAGAGAAGCTGTATTTGTACAAGAACAAAATTTAACTCCAGAGATGCATCTATGTGGCCAGGAGAATGCCACATGAAGTTCTTTAAAGCCTCTCTGCAACTTTGAAAACTTAGCTCCTATTTCAGAAGTGGCTTAGACACTTAACTGAGTGGTGTTTTCCAAAGCACCTAAGTAGGTTAAAGACTTAACCTCCTCAGAAGTAAGTGGCAGCCCACTATGCAGCTAGATAGCTAGATAGTACTGCTTAGGCGCCTTTTCAAGTCAGTGGAATTTGTGTTTCTAGAGACCAGTGCCACTTTCCAGGATGGTTTTGGGTTTTGTGGTAAATGAAAGTGTATATTAAAGGACAACTTAGACCTGAAGATTTGCCTGCTTGTCCAAGGGGAGAGCATGCCAGAGGTGTCTTTGTATCTTTACTGCCCTTTACGTGACCAGAGAGCTGTACCTTGGCATGCCCTGCCATCGCCTGTCGCAAGTGCAGACGGTCTTTGTGGGCAGCCTGAAGCTATGGCGTGGCATTATGGACATGTGGAGCCGAGCCGGGGACCTCCCGGGGTGCTAGTCCACTCCCTGGCTCAGGTCTCAAAGCAGAGCAGACCTTCCCATCGGCATGTCTGGGTTTTGCCTGTTGCCTATAGTAGCAACTTTCTGCTAGCTCTCTGGCTGTACAGCAGGCTGATGCATCTGTACTTGGGGGGGAATGGGAAATGGGTGCAAACCACTGGTTTGTTTGGTTTTCTTTTCATCCATGCTGGTCGGTGAGTCCAGGCTGCAGAGAGCCTGCTGGTATTATTATCAACGTGCAGCAATGCTCCTTCCATTCCTAGCATCAAAGATCTGTGTAGGTGCTAGTCCAGTGATGAAGAGACGCTTGGTGTAGCAATTGGGGGAAGGAGTAGTTTTACATACAAAGGAAACATTCACAAGTCAACTCTCATCTTCCTAAAATACTTTTTATCCTGTGCCAGGAAAGCCAGTGGGTGCAGGGTGCGTGAGCATCTATGTGCTGACTGTGGGTGGGGGAATGGGACTGGAGGTTTGTTTACTACAGTTTTACTTCATTAATATTTTAGTCTCAGGTGCAGAACATGGAGAGTCTCACTGAAATCGCAAACAGCACTGATTGTGGTGTTTGTGACAGTGCCATGGGGCATTTGCATTATTTATCCCAGGCTGCACTACCCATACAGCTTTCAGGGAATATTTTCAGACAGAATCGCTAATTAGCACATATGTGGAATTTTCTCAAAGCAGTTGGGAACTCTCCTCATTACTTTTTAATTTTTTCTATTTGCTGAACGTATGTCAAAGATGAACATTCAGAACGATGGTTTGAAGGAATTTTGCATATTAAATACTCCAAATGAAAAGAGCGGGATCTTCTGTCTGGACATTGAGAAAGACTGTGAGTGTCTCTGGTCCAGCAAGCTCATGCAGCATCGCTTTTGGGCTGTCATTTGGTTGCCCAAAGTCAGTGAGGATAGCTAAGGCCTTTGCTTGCTGTCCTGAAGTCTTGCAGGCCATTGCTTGCTGGTGCTTAATAATCACCCACCTTCACCTTGGATGTTGCTGCTGATTAGTTCTCTGTATATAGATCATAAAACATGCCAAGCATCTTCCATCTTCAGATGAAAGATACTTTATATATGTGCATACCCAATTTTTTATTTTAATTTTAATAACATATATAAGGAAACTCTTATGTTATTACAGTGTTAAAAATGTTTAAAAAATGCTTTTAAAAATGTTTAAAAGATCTTTTAAAATATTTTAAAAGCCCTCTATCACTGTACCTTGTCAGATTGCTCCTGACTAATTTTATTAATTTTTACTCTTTATTTTCTTATCTTAGTAAATTCTCTACGTTTTCACCTTGATTTCTCAATCACACATTTTACGTGTTCATTAAGTGATTTATCTGAATTTACAGGAGTGGTAGTGAGAGCAAACTGTTTCTTGTACACTTGTGCATTGCAAAAGACTGATTTAAGAAACAGCTTTTCTAAGTTAAGGCTCAATTTAGCAGCAACATTAATGTTTAAATGTTATTTATTATGGATTTAAATACAACATAAAAAAGCTTCAGTCTGATAGCCTAGCCACCCTTTTCTAGAAGCTAAAACCACAGCACTGAAATGATGAAAACCCCAAACATTAGCATACCTATCACATCACAGTCAGCTAAAACACATAGTGCAAAGCAGAAAATGCTGTTCCTTTTGTTCTTGCCCACGGAAAACAAAAGACAAATTCTCCATCCCCTGCCACAGTCGCTCCATCCTCCAAAATGCCTGCTCAGGTTTTCCAGCCTATGAGTGAGGTCCACAGAGGACAAAATGCAGGGAAATCAGTGTCAAAACTGAAGGCTTAGGGCTAGTTAAAAAATGGAGAGGCTTTTGCTGAAGAAAACTTTTCAGTGGAAAGCTAAACTATACAATTTCAAACCCCAGAAATATTCCTGTGTCTTGTGTTATGGTTATAGCTCAGTCCTTCATCTATTTTGAGGGCCTGACTTTCTGAGCAGACCACACGATGCACGATAGCTTCTCTTTGTCTGGAGCCATGGCAGAACTGCCTGGGGATGGCTCTGGCCGTGGTGCATCATGGAAAGACTGATCTCGTTAGGGAAGTCAGTCCATGCAGGTCAATAAGGTCATGAAGTGTCTGACCAGAAATCAGGTATCACAGCAGCATTTCTGCATCAAAACTGCTTTGATTCTGATTTATACTGTGCCTGAGATTTAAAATGAAGAGCCACAAAAAACCTTGGAAATTGAAGTATACAGTGTTTCAATTAAAACTTTAAATAACCGGGGAAAAAAATAGATATTCCATTAACAAAAACATCTATTTATGTGAAAAATTCAATTTTCTGCCCAAAAAGCAGCTTTACTGGAAAATTTTGGCAACTCCACAAAGGATCGCTAATGGTGAGAATTACTGGTGGCTCTCTGTCTCTTCAACTCTGACAGATCTGGCTTACTCATCTCTTCCTATGTCAACTGAAACAGGTTGGCATAAGGCAGTGTCAGAGTCGTTCCTCTTACAGCAAGAGCCTTGCAGAACAAAAGAGCTGCTGCCGTCTGTGGTGGTGTGATCTTTAATATATCCTCAAGAGATGGCCTCAAGTGGTGGGCAGGTAGTCACACACAGTGTTAGTCGCGAAGTCAATGAAATGGGAGAAAATAATAACGTTTTAGTTAAATTTTTGAATTTCAAATTTAGACCCCTGCTCCCCCCCCCCCCCCGAAATGCAATTGAGCCAATTCAGGTGAAATCGATCAGGAAAAGGAAGTAAGTGTCAAAGCTCATTTAGTAAATCAGCAAAATATTTCTAATTGGCACCTGTGAATGACTCCGTGGTGGTTACGTTCAGCCCTGGTAAAAGCAGGCTGGAATACCCTCAGTGTGTTTTTTGGAAGGATGGAGATATTGTCACTAAAGGTGAAAGCCTGTTTTATTTTTTCACCCTTGTCATCTACTCTCTGCGCTGCCAACCTCCACTTCAGTTGCCACAGTGCATAAATTACAGTTTAGATCACACAACCATCCATCATCAAATCACCCCATGAAAGTGCTACTAAAGTATGTTGCCAGTTCTCCCGGTTGACACTCTTTTTGTGATTGACACATATCTAACTTACACCATCACTTGTGTCACTGCTGAATTTGGCCCTGAAACTTCCTCGGGAGCTCTGCACATTAAGTCAATCTGAAAGTTTCATGTAAATCAGCTCCCTTTTGTTGTCCTTTTTGCTTTCTGTTTCTTTTATTTACAGTTCCCCCTAGTTATTAGAGCAGTTCACTGGCTTCTTTCTAGCTAACTCAGTCCTTACCTAGGCAAGGTAGAAAATAGGTTAGATACTCCAAACTTTGGCCAATTATTATTATAAATACTGCCTGTCACTGCAGAACCTGGAAGGTAGCCAGTACATAAAATGAACATACCTTGATAACATACGTTGGTAGTAAGCCAGTGTCCAGAATCCACAAGCATATGAACAATTTGTATATATATGTATTTGCCACACGATCCATGAACAGTCTACACGATTATATATAAAAGTCACCAGATTGCTCTTTTGGCTTACAGTTGATGAGTCTGAATGAATAATCATGAGAGCTTTCGATGGGCACATGGTTGTGCCTTTTCCACATGCAAGTGCACCTAAGCCGTGTTAAAACCTGACTCTGAGTTCTCTGCGTTCGGATTTTTTTTTTTTACCAGTGTGCTGCTGAGATGAAATACAAAATAATAATTCCTGGAACAGATTTTGATGCAACTGCTAAGGGTATGGGGTGTGTGTATATATGTCTGCATATATATATATATAAAAATAAAAACTATCATGAATGAAAAGGTCTAACAAAATGAAAATGGATTAAAATTATTGGATTTTCCTGAATGGTGTGAGTCAGGTGTACTGTGTTTGAAATTATATACATTATGTCTGCTTTTCTCTTTCAGTCACTCAGAACTGCTGTAAACTAACTGCTAGGTAAGTCTGCTAAGTGTGAATCATTTGATTGCTGTTGTTTGTGCAGCATCTGTTCCATAGCATGTTTAATTATTTTTGTGTGTTAAGTTC
This sequence comes from Gymnogyps californianus, assembly GCF_018139145.2. Classification (NCBI taxonomy): domain Eukaryota; kingdom Metazoa; phylum Chordata; class Aves; order Accipitriformes; family Cathartidae; genus Gymnogyps; species Gymnogyps californianus. The sequence goes on from NC_059472.1 coordinate 26,527,229, forward strand.
ATGTAGGTTACTTGAGAATTGCCTTAACTAAGTCTTAAAATTGCAGCTATTGCAGAATTCACTATCTTGATTATCATTAGAGGTGGACAGAGGAGATTCTTCTTCACACTTTATTCTGAAAGCTTAAAGTGCAGCTCCAAATTCTGCTTTCAGTCTCACATGCACCTTGCTGTTCCCTTGCCAAAGCCCCGCTCTGTAGCTGACCTCAGCCTGAAAGGCTGCAGACCTTTCTCTAAATTCAGGTAAGGATCTCGGAGTTTACCCGAGCAGGTATTAGCTTGGGAGCACTGTGGTTAATTTTCTCTGTTGGTGTCAGAGTATCTCAGGTGTGTTCAGTGAGCCAAACAGAACAGAAAATCCCAAGAAAGTCCATATTTAGCTGCAGTGTGATAAGGCAGGCTGGCACCTAGCTATTATGTGTATATTAACACGGTGCCATATAGAGTCCTACATTTCAATAAGGTATTTAAAAAGCAGAAAATACCAGGCAACATTTCCCTAACTAAGAAAAAACCATAAAGCAACATCAAACATTTTCACTTTTGAGCAGTAAACTGGTAGGGCTACAAATTTACTTGGCTTTGTACTCAGACTGCTGATCTATCATTTTCTAAACTTCAGTGGAGTCTAACTTTTATTAGCCTGTGGCTTTAGGTAAGCGAACTGTACTAGCCAGTCCTATACTTTGTACATCAGGAACTGAATTTGAATGGGGTTTCCCTTATTTTATTTCAGGTTTTTGTTGACTTTGAAGTTGCTCTTGGGAGCCATTTTCAGCGTTTTTACCACTGTATGAGCTAGAAATATTCTTTTAGTTAGAATCAGAGCTTTTAACATTAAAAAATCACCCGATTCTAGCAAGTGGGAGCTCTTGGTACAGCATAAAAGTGCACAGCTCACAGTAAGAACTGGCAGTGCTGCTAATGGTCCTTAGCACTGGCCTTTGATGCTGTGAGCATGGGATATAGCTGGTAGCGCATCACGGCAATTTATGCAAGCAGCTCACACGTTCATAGCACTTACTTGTCCTTAATGGGATTGTGTTATGAGATAATGGATATCTTATTTCCTAAGGAGATGTTTAAAACAGTATCTGCATTTAGAAAGCCCTTCAAAACTGGAAATGGAAGAAAATGCATGCTATACAAGCACTCCTTATCCTGCAAATACATAATCATGTGCAGATTTTAGGATATTGACTTAAGTGAAAACCTTAGCTGAGTTTTTTAAGAGAGAAATTTCTCAACTCTTCTTGGGATTTGAACTGCCGTTCTACCGTCAAAATCAATGAACAGGATGGCTAGAACTCTGCTCAATCCTTGCAAAATGCACTAAGTAATTGCTAAGTGATTCTCAGGCATCTTGAAATACAATTACATTAGAAAGCCAGGTTCAAAAAATAGTATGAGATTTCCAATAGACTGGTTGACTCACTTCAATTAACAGTTCTTTAATTATAGACATTCATTAATATCATAAAGTTCTTCTAGTTGGCATCAATTGGTATCAGGCATGTAACTAAAGTCTCATTTCCCTGAGGGTGTACATGGCTAGTTTAATTTGCCTGAGGGCTTTTGACTGTAAAATCTCAACCAACATTAAGCAAGTAAAGCTAAGGTACATTGGTGAAATCCCAAATCAGGACAGATGTTTCTTCACAATGATGTGCAAGCCCCGATATTCCCATGGAAACAGTTCTGAACGGAATATTTTCATGTAGTGATTTCAACTACAAAACCAAAGTTATATAATGTGTGCATGCTCACACGCACATGTGGCTGTGGGTGTACGCTAACAGGTTTAGGCAGTTATTCTCATAGTAAGGTTGCCTATGTTTTTATGTGCATGAGTGTCTCTCTATATATCTATTTAATATATCTATTTAATACCATAAGTACGTGATGAAGAATTGATATTTCTCTTCTGTTCTCCCATCTGTTTTGTTCCTTGAAAGAGTAGAAAAGGCCAAACCTCATTTCAGTGACAAATTCTCAAAATAATGTTGAGGTCTTTGAAGACAGCCCTTGGATTTTTCCAGGTACCAATACAAAGCAAGAAGCAGAAAGCTGAACCAGTGCTGGTGGAAGGCCAGTGCTGTTGTGCTGAGTACTGCATACACATGTGATGGCAGGTAAGCACCTCATTACAGGGAAAGACCTCCACTCTGTTACACTCTAGTTTCCTTCTTTTTTTCACTGACCGTCTCTTTTACAGGTGAAAGTAATTTCCATTTCCTGCATATATATTATCTTTCATTTTCCATGCCAAAACTCACTTCAGTATTTTTATGTCAGCATTTCTAATCTGTACAGGATGATTTTTATTATTTCTCTCTCTTTAATGGTGTTTGCTTTTCAGTCATAGTCTATTCTCCAGATTTTATTTGTAGAGAGTGAAACCTTGCAGTGAAAATGAGAGACAGTAATTGGATCTTAGAAGGTGGCAATCCAGAGTAACCAAGGCTTGCTGGGAACGGAGAAGGGAGCTGATGATGAAATGCTTTTAACAGTCAAAATTAAAGAAAGATACATCTTGGGAGAATGTTTCTCTGAATGTGACTGTAAGAAATGGTTTTTTTATTGATTTCCTTACAGCTAGATGTCAGTAATCTAAGAAAAAACTTCTGTTCTAGAAATCAGAACCTACTTGTTGCGTGCCTCTTAAACCAAGAGCAATACCAAATTAAAGAGCCTTTGAAAAATCACATTATGTCCTGCATGAGGTAGAATCAGCTGACAAAAGTCAGCTGGCATCAGGCTCCAAAATGTGTGACGGCCACCATCCAGGTCTCATCTGGTCCTGGTGTTGCAGGATACTCAGCTCTGGGATGCAGCTCGACTGATCCCTCTGTGCCTGCAGGTTATGATAGGTGATGTACAGAGACAAGCTTTAGTCAAAAATGTATCGATGTTGACTAGATTAGGGGAGGAAGACACTGGAGCCTGACTTCAAAAGAGTCTTTTCTTCCATAAGGCTGGAAATACTGAGGGTTTAGTATTTAATTGTTTTGGGATTGTCGAACATGTCACTCCAAACTCTGCCACCTTCCCAGACTTAGATGTGAGCCTGTTACCCCAGCCAGAGCAATGTTATAACATGGGTGCAGGACTTTTTCATTAACACTAGCTCAAACACCATCACATGATGATATATCATACAAGGCATCCATTCGTGGATGGATGGTTTTCACAGAAAAAAGGGGAGTGTCAATTAAAGGCTTTGCAGTGGAGGAGGTGACCTTGCTTTGGTCACATTTTACCCTTTTACCCTCAGCACAACAATACCTGCTATTCCCACTTTGTTGGTTTCAGTCCCTGTCTTCGTACTGAAGAAGGTAAGGGGAGGCCAGTCCCGGAAAAAAAGGAAGAACAGAGGTTAATAATATGGGTCAAAACCAGCCCACACCAGTTGTGAAAATAAAAGTTGTTTTATATAAAGTCAGTATGTGCAAAAGAGGCATTTTTCTGTAGAAGGGTGCATGTAGAGTATCAGGAACTGTAAGCACCCTCTCCTGTTTGCAAGTATCGTTGGAAATGCTTGCACAATTTAGAAAACTACCTTTAGTGGGCAGACAGGAAGGAAGTTCAAGTTTATCATAGACTCTAGTAAAAGCAAAATAAATTAGACTGCCTTGGGGCCTTAGATATTCTCTATTTTGTCTTTTCATTTGGCACTCAGCTTAGACGTTTCTGTGCATACCTGGAAGATTGAGTGCAGGCATTCAGGGCATTCTCTGGAAGTTTTAGGTATCTCTGACTTTATTAAAGTACATGACGTTCAATTTATTTCAGTTTAACCAAATGTTCTAGTTTGTTTTATTCTCTAGTTTGTTTATTAATTCTCCTCAGCAGTATTTATTTACCTGTCTAAAAATTTTCCATTATTTCCCCCAACTTATTTATAAAAATATTGAACCACATCATCGCACTCACCACCTTTGAGATCCCACTATAGGCCCTCTAAATTGGACAGAAAAGCCCATTAACAGTGTTTTTCTGAATTCTGTCATATAGTCAGTTTTTAATCCATTTAGTATTTGAAATATTGATGTTGTGTGATGCTAATTTTTAATCAGAATATTCTTGTGGTACTAAGCTGAAGTGCATTCAGTCTAAATATATTAAGTCAATGCAGCCACTTTTATCAACGTATGTAGTAATTTCATCAAAAACATGATTAAATGAATTTGACAAGATGTATTTTCCATGAAACCATATTGATTGACATAATTATTTATTATCATCATTTAAATCTGTATTGATTGAACCCCTTATTTGCTGGTCCATTAATTTGCCTGAGTTTTGATGTCACACTAACCAGATTATTTGGCTATTGCTCTAACATGAGGTTTCTAGCAGTCCTCTACAATCTTTCCAGTATCCCATACAAAAAATGACAGTCAATGCCTTGATTTTCTTGGCCAGCTATTTGAAAACACTTATTAGTATGTTATCTGGATATGGTGATTTAAGAAAGTCTATTTTTTTAAATGTTCTTTAACATATTTCCACCTACTTTTGGAAAAAAATTTCAGCACTATAAATTGCCTTTGATTTTCCACCTAAAATGGGGGCTGGATTTTGTTTCACCCAAAAGCCAGGTGAGCTCAGTCAGAGGTTAGGAAATGATCCCTACTTGATCACCAGTGAGATGTCTGAAGTGTAACAAGAAGCTCCAGGCAGCCAGTGAAGTCTTCCTTTCTGCTTAGCACTCATACAAAAATTTGATTTTGGTTTCCAGATTTTTCAAGTATGTTTTCTTGTTCTTTCTTTTCAAAAGACAAACATTATCATACCCTAAAAACAATGGGACATGACGAAGCATGTATTACAGGGCCATTAATGCACTTCTCTTTGGCCTTGTGCCTCACAGTGCTCCAGAGACTTGCATTAATGGCCCAGTAATACGACACGCCCTATCATGTCTTATTGCTTAATTGGACTCCAGACAAATTCAGTTAAACCACATATGCTGTCTTTTATGACTACTGCTGTACAGTTTTTATTTCCTATGTTCCTGGGTTCTTTTGGAGGTCTTTGAGTTGTTTCAAATGTATCTCTTGAGATCACAGATTGTGGAGGCAGAGTTTTAACTCTGCCCTCGGCCCTTTGCCATCCACTTACCAAATGGGTATGTGCTCTGATGGGCAAAACACAAACCCTGAGACGCACACCTGGAAAACCCATAGCAGAAAAGTGGAAGGAGGCATCATAGTTGTCCTAGGTCTATTCTGCATGATCTGTTGGCCACAAAACTCATCTTTGACAGCATGTCAGCCATGAATGTTGTGTGGCTTGTATTAATTTGGCATCCACGGTGTCCTCATATCTGAAAAAACAAGATCATCTCTAGTGTTTGGCAGGTTTCTCCCATACGTTTCTTGTTTCCCCAGGAGGGCTGCATGCTGTAGCTGGAGCAAAAATGAAATATCCTTATAGGCCTTTCCACTGTGTTCACTGTGCTGCAGAGCAGTCCCCAAGTGAGGAATGCTGGCAGCTGTTGGGATAATTGCAAATAACAAGCCAGAAAACCTCAGTCAGGTTGTGATACCTCTCAGCATTTTACATCACATTCCCTGAACTTGGGAAACTGAGGCTGAAAGGATGCCTGCCACTGCCGAGGGTGAAAGAGGAGGCACGGAGGCACCAGGTAAGTACTATTAAATACCGGTGTCTGTCCTCACCATGCCCTGTAGTGAAACCAAACAGCTTCCACCAACTTCTGGCTGACTGGTCCTGGTCAAAGGAGAGAGTGAAACAGAAGGGTGTGACATTTTTTGGATTTGTATGGGACGTATACTGCACAGTAAAGTTAATGTTTGTCTGATCAGAGGAAATTTCTGGTGGATTTGGTTACTTTTTGGGTAGGACCGAAGTTGGTGACTAGTAAGTTTCACAGCATCTTCACAGGATCCTAGACTAAGAATCATCTTTGAATGCTGTAGGACCTCGGGTCATTTCCATCACCATTGCTGCTGCTTGGTGTTAGATTAAACTGTGGACGCATTTCAGTACTGACATTTCATGAGTGTCACATGCACTATATACCATGGATAACAAAGATTGCTAATACACACTGTTGAAGTATTTAAAGTAGAAGTCTTGAAATTAGTGAATTAATCAAAACTCTTAAAGCATTAATTTCAGAATAAAATTCTCAAGTGATTACAATTTGTATAAATTGCTTTAAGACATTGGACACAGTTTGAGTGCTTATGCTAATAAAAGAGCATCATCATGCTCTTTAGAAAAAAAGAACATCGCAACCAAATATGCTTCAGTAAATTGTTATCAACTGGCAATAAAGGAACCAGGGGAAATGCAAAGGGTTTAACATTAGCCTAAATTAATCCTGATAACAACAAAACCAAGGCAAAAGCAGCAATGCAATCTATCCTCACTCAGTATTACTCTGGCATTTAATACATCGATTTGTATACAGAATCAATTGGATCCACTTCTGGCTAATAGCTTGTCATGCATGCTGTCTTCAGGAAGTGGCACCATTGCAACCACCTTAGAGGCTTGCCAGATGGTGGACCATGGTGCCTGTTAATAACAGCTACTATTTTTTTGCTAATATTGTAAGTCCCTTATTGTATGGATGCAAAAAAGGCTGCCTGTTGTCACTTATGCTTGAAATGTGGATCTTTATCTGTCCCAGACACAATGAGATTTTGGGCAGTGTGGTGTACACAGAATTAATGTCTGTATTTTCTGCTATAGCAAAGGCCATTCCTTCATTTGTTTTTAAAGCACTGTGATTATTTTCGTGCCTTCTTTTTGAAAAATTATGTATGGTAACAAATACATTGAGATGAGCAGAAACAATCATTAAAAAGATAAAACAAAAATGTAAAGCTAAATACTTTAGAAAATCAAATATGTGGTGTTTACAAAGCATTTAGAAATTATTGTCTACCTTATGATAGAATCCAGGATAGTCCTAAAAACAAGAGTCACCTTTCAGATACTCTCAGTTATCCAGACGGATTTGTATTGCTAACTCCTCTCTCTCTCTCCTTGGTGCTTCAGCGTGGTGGGTCAGTGTCAGGCTGTCCTCCAGCCGATGCTGTGCGGAAGCGGCAAGGACTGGCTCAGAGCAGGAAACTTTGTTCTTCCACCAAGATGTGTACGCTGGTTGATGGAAAGGAGGAAGGCAGGCAACACAGCATTGGCAGCCCAAACCTAAGTACTGGGGAGGTAACATCATATTCAACAGGACTCCTCCAGCCACGTGTGAAGCAGTGTTGTCTTAACTAAAAAAAGCAGATAAAGTCTTAAATGAGGATTATTCGTATGAAAGTATTTTTAACTGTATTTCTCCTAAACCTGCAACATTACACAAGTATAGTGTAAAATTATATGTCAAGTTTTGTTCACTGTGCAATTTTAGGAAACCTTGGAATGACTCAGAGCCTCCTTCAGCATGTGGTTTTGGTGCAGGAGCATGTTTATTCTGTCATGTATATATTGCCACTCTCCATTTCAAGTTCAGCCATGGGGAGAGTGACGTAAGACATTATTAAAAACTGCTACAACCTAAAGCAAACAAAACCAGCTGAAATACACAGAAACAGAGGTGAATAGTGTCCCAGAAGTACAGTACTCCTTTGGAGAGAGGCTCTCCATTTCTAGACTAGACCTTTATCTGTGAAACAGTTTAGGCACTTTTCCACAATGAGGTCCTCAGATCAAAGGTCCCATTAGACCTTGAGGGGTGCCTGCACAAACGCTTGATCAGTCAGCAGCTCATGCTGACCTTACTTGAGCCTTTAGTCTGATCATCTCTCCAAAGGGCTCAGGCCAGTGAGCCTGGGACTTTGCATAAGTCCCTTCACGGGACTTCACTGCTCCTTCATGGTGGCCTTGTGGAAATAAAATGGAGACCTGACACGAACCCTCCAGCACTGCATTTGTTGGTTTCCATGTGGAAGGATAATGACTGCCCTACGGTTTAAAAGAAGCTTTAAATTACATTGCTGAGTTTCTGCCAGCTGCCCCATGCCAGCAGCGCCAAGCTGAACACCAAGTGCTGCCAGCCCTTGAGGACAGCCTTTGGGAGAGTGGGTGAGCCCCTAGCACCTGCCAAGGCCTGTGCTGGTCTGCCTGTGCGGTTGGCAATTCGTGGGTTAAATAGCCAAAGCCCTCCTAGGGTTCAGGTTCGTGAGCAGCAGCTACAGGAGCAAAGGACCCATGGAGGGAGAGGAGAGCTCCTGGACTTCGCCTCTGCCTCTCGCCCCTGTGTTGCTACCGAAGAGAGACACCTCTGGTCACTGGGGTAGTGGGTCTTAATGTCCTGACTGGTGATAAGGCTGTGAAGGCTGCAGGAGTGAATGTGGCTCCTTATGAGTGTGTTTTAAAACGACGTGGCTCCTTCCTCTGCTGTGAAGCAGAGTGAAGGGGTAAGGGTGGCTCTCTGTGTCTCCCAAGTCCTTGCTTGCTCCTTCTAACCCTCTGCAGCAGCCCTGCAAGGTGTCCCCCTCACAAGCTCACGCACAAGCTCTTCCTAGCTCTTTTGAAGGGAGCATTTTGTTGAAGGACTAACTTTTAACGCCTTCCTGAGAGAATGTATTTTTAAGTATGGCACATAAGATACAGCCAACTACTTGGTATGCATTTCCCTCTGTTTCTTGAGATTTGTTTTGTCACATCTGCTAGCTGGTCACTGTGCCCTGAGCTAGGATATCCCGCTTCATATACTGCAACGCCAGGCTGTCTAACAGTCTCGTTTCATGTTTTATAGGGTGGCAGCATGCTGCGGTGCTCAGAGCACAGGTCGGGGAGCGGAGCATGTGGGACCCTCTTCCCAATGCTTCCCATAGCCGCAGGCTCATCTCTAAATTGTACCAAGCTCCCCAGCTACAGCAGAGGGACAGTGATATTTATTTACACAACTCATAAGCATGTGCAGTAGGCCTGGCAAGACCATGCAAATTAATTCCTGCTAATGAAAGTTTGGGTTTTTTAATATTTCACTTGTGCTGTGACTGAGCCCTTTCTGTCAGCACTTTTTATGCAGATGAATTTGCTATCATGCCAGCAGCAGTTCTGGGTCTTCGCTGCTGCTGCCCCATTATTTGCACTGTGGTAATGACCAGAGGAATTAAGGCTCCACTGTGTCATTCCTCAGAATGGGAAATATCTCTACAATATGTAATCACCCCCCAAATGGAAAGATGTTTTAGAAAGGAATTTACAATATAAGGCCTTTATTCTGCCAAGTGCACCGGACTAGCTTGATGGATGAGAGCAGCTTCACTGATTTAAGAGTATGAAAGCTAAGCAAATGAGTATTTCTTTTCAGGAACTGACCGCAGAGGACAAGAACATGGTTTGAAAGATGGAGACTGAGTAATCAGATACATTCAGATTTTCTGCTCCAAATTGCATTTATTTAGGCTGTGGTCCAGTGAAACCAAGTCTTCCTGGAGAACGAGAGCCATGTTAACATATGTGTTACGATTTTTGAGGGCTGCACCCAAGAACCAGAGTCTTCTGCTTTGCCCACCACAAGGCACAGGCAGCTTGGGGCATACAGCCCCAGAAGACAGCACGGTTAAAAGGAAGGTGATGGATATGTTTGGCTGTGGTGGCAAATCTCATTGTTTAGTAACTCTGGTTCTCTTAAGAAGCACCAGATGGATTAGCAGGAACAAAGATGAAAGATTTAAGTAGCCAGGCAGGAACAGTGGAGAACCGCAGTGTGCGGTATGGAGGTTAGCTGTTCGGACTAGATGGACAACAGTTACTAGGTGGCTAACGACTGAAGTTGGTAGCAGAAGTGTTGATGACATGTTTTTTCATGAGAAAATGGTTTTTTTTGCTGAATCAAGAGTATTTTGCAGACTCGGAAGAAACAGGGACTGAATTCTGATGTTTCCGTCTCCCAGGAGCACATCCTGGCAATCCAGTTACTGGCTGGTCCCCAGGATCTTTATTTCCCTCCACAAAAAAAAAAAAAATTGGCAGCTCTCATTTTCATTCTGATGTGGACCAAAATCACATTCTGAAACATGAATGTTTTTCACAAAATGGATTTGTTTACTAGCCAGTCCTATAAATAATATTTCTCAAAGCTGTGTTTGACAAGCATGATATTGCTAATATGGCTCCTGCTAGTGTGTCACCCATGGCCAGGTTTTCAGAGAAATGTCTGTGAAACAGAGCTATCAGAGAGCTCTGCATGTGAGCTGCAGACACCATCCCTTTTGGAAAACTGTCTGTTTGCAGGGCACTAAAGAACAGTGCCAAGTCAATGTTAAATCATGATATGGGAAATGGTTAACAAGCCAGCTTTCCTTTCTACCTCCTATCTAACTTCTGCCAAATCAATCTACCACCTAAGACTGGAAGTTGAAAATCTAATAAACAGGTCCGCAGTGAAGGATGCATTGTACCTGTGCCTGGAGCAGCTCCCTCTTCATCTCTGTTCACCAGCAGTGTGCCCTCCCATTACCCAAGGGAAAAAATAAAATATTCAGATTGTTATTATTTATTTAGAGGACATAAAAAAAGTCAAACCAAGTCAATATTTATCCATCTGAAAAAAAGCCCAGTATATGGCAGACGCTTTATTCAGGGTAAATTAGTAGACATATGTCTTAGAGAAATGCTGTTGTTGTTGATTTATTCTTTTGTCTTTCTTTCAGTGAAGCTTTCCTCAGGTGTTTTTCAAACCCCAGAGCTTCTAAAGCTTCTGTAAAGGTCTATTTTTTACTAAACCACATCAGCTCTTTAAAATATACAAGAAAGATGAACTCATCTAATAACAACCTCGGAAAATAACTGTAGCTGCATATAAATAAAATTAAATTTGCACAGAGGAAAAAGCCATTTCAAACTATTTTTTCCATATAATCCATACCACAGATACTCAATAATTCAGTGAGCTTTCAGGCAATATAAGTCAATGTTGACTCATTAAATGCATTAGCTATAAAATGCGTCTCTAGTAGGAAGGATGAGAAATGGTTTGCGTTCTTCCCTTTTCATCATTATTCCTTAGTGGTTTTAGTTTTAGGCTTTGGTTTATTCTTTTGTTTTTACATTTCACACTTTATAAAGAATGCTTTACAGCAGCTTCGGGAGCTCCAGTGCGTCATTAAAAAATAAACACATTTTCTTCCTTACCAGAAACCTGACCAAGAGCAAAATTGTCTTGGTTTTACTTAACAGAAATGCTGACAGATATTAAATTAATGCTTAATTAATCCTTCAGAGGCGGCCAGCCAGATGAAAAAGTGGAAAACAAAACTGGTAGGGCCGGGAGTGAGGAACTCTCCCAGCCTGGTAGGGCCCAGTTGTGTTGGATTTTTACGGGGACGTGAGACAAAGAACAAAAAATCTGAGGAAATAAAAAGTACCAACTACATTAATTTGAAAACAATGTGGAGTTCATTCCTCCAGGCAATAACTGCATTTACTTAGCATCTTTCAACTGAAGAACTCACAATACTTTATGAAAATGAATGACATGTCCCGGTAGAGCTGTATAAATTAGGTGACAGCAAACTTGCTGATCAGAAATGTCATTGGAAGGAGTCTTCCGGGGGAAATACTCCTCCGCATAACTCAAGATAGCAGGAGCCTGCTGCAAGGTGCTTTATCTCTGACGGACGCGGGAGTCAGTGAGGGGGGTGTTGACCTGACGTGCAGGGACAGCATGTCTGAGGGGGACCGACAGAAATGGAGCTGCTTTTCTGCAGGAGGCTGAACCAAATCTGGTTCTTGCCACCCCTGCAAGGTGCCACTCTTCCTACCGATCTTTTTTTCTCTTCTAGATTTTTACAACGGATGGTAATTAGGATTCCTCCTGTTTTGCTCAGAGCTCATCTCTTCAAAGGTGTTGTGAAGGAGAATGGGAAGTGTGCTGAAAAGTCTCACAGATGCTCTGGGAATTACTGCTGTGAAAATGTATGTAATAATAATAACTAGGGGAACATGGATGTTGACACTGGGGACAGCAAGACTGCAAAGGAGGCAAGTAGTTGAAAAAAAGGGCTCTTTACTTGCTGGCTTTCTCTGCTGCCTCGTAGCCTTCAGTGATGTGTCTCTGCCTGAGCTCTCTGTGGCAGTACTTTTACACTGAGGAGACAAGCCAGCCCCCAGGAGAGTAATGGTCAGCTCACCTGTCCCTAGGGGCTTTTGAAGCACGGGCAGGGAATACTTTTCTGGTACAGAAGAATATAATTTAGGACCAATCCTTTAAATTGATGCATATAATTTTCTCTGCTTGTCCATAAAGCATCACTGAGATCCATCATGCTCATGCTGTAACTGAAACTGGTACAGGTATGGCACAGTGAAACCACAGGTACTACTGATGAAATTCTCACTGGCTGACTTCATGCAGACAAAATTGCAGAGGTAGCGGTATCCAAAATCCTGAGGAATCCATGAACCAGACAGTTTCAAAAGATTAGAGCTTCGAGATCCTCATGTAAAGATAAAGTAGACTTTAGCACAGGTGTTAATGCCCCTAATCTGTGCAAGGGCTGCCACTTGCAGAAATCCTGTGGCATCAAAGTGCCAAGTTTTAAGTCTGTTAACTGGATTTCTGGCATTGACTGACTATATCTTGTTAGGATGTTTGAAATTAATGGATCCCAGCTTCTGCATGTGGAAAACTGAACATCATCCCCTAATGTGATGGTTGTGATCCATATATGTAGTTTCAGGTGGGACGACATAAGAGAACATGACTGTCAAAAGTTAGATGATGTAGGAAATTATGTAAGTTGGAACAATTCAATAAGTAAATAGTTGAATAAATAAAAGGAAAACAACCCTCAGGCAATACATTTGGCTCTCGGCATATAACTCAATGAAAGGAAACTGGATAACACAAGTACCAGATGAACTGATTTTCTTGGTTATCCACATGTTTCTCTTCAGTGTCACATATGGAACAAATAAATAATATCATTTTGTCTGGTTAAGTTAGGTGAGTTGGCTAAGCTAAGAATCGGGATGCCATTACAAGTGCATTAGGTTGGTTAGCAGCTCAAAAAGGATTTAAAAAACCAACACCCTAATGCCTCTTTGTTTGCTCCCCACCCCCAAGAAGCCATTTATTTCTTCCTCTAATGCCTAAAGAATTATTTTCACATTCTTTTCGATTAGTACTTCAGTGTGAAACCATTGTCTGCAATATGAGTTCAGCTGTTATCTACTCCCTAAAAAAAAATTATTTCCACATTTGCTATGTAACAGTCTGACAAACAAATAACACCTGCAGAGGATCACGCTCAATAAAGAAAGGGAAGAAAAATAGGTGGAAAGCATGAGAATTCCACTAATGCTCAGTGATTGATCTTGTTAGTACGCATAGCCTGTCAGAGCACATTGCCCCAACGCAAGCACACAGCACTGAAGAACCAGCAGCACGGGAAAGAAATGCATTTCTATATAGATCACAGTCAGACACCCTCCCCCAGCTTTCTGAGCGGAGCTTGATTGTCAGCATTATACACACACTCAGACAATGCTTTCAATAGATGCCTTTTTGGAAGACAATTGCAGAAAGCATGATAACGGGATTTGTCACCCTGATGTGGCTGCTGTTTCAGCAGGCATTATAATAATGAAAGGAAGTTTTACTAATTGAAAATGTGAATGAAATTCAGCTGTCTTTTTATTTTAATTCTTTTGGATGAAAGCCAATTAAGATCATCTGTCTAATGCATCTATTCACCCCTACTGCAACAATGTGTCAATTATAATGGATGTCTAATAAACTCAGACTTCCCAGGACAGAGAGCTGAGCATACAGAACAACTAGTGAGAAACATCAACACATACCTGTAAAATATTTTGGAAGGATTGGCCAAACCCTGCAAATGGCTGAGCCTATTTTTCAGAGCCTGCCCAAGGGGAGTTAACCTGCACGTCCTCAGCAGCGGGTGGTTCGGGCACATCTGTGTTGTCCCACCGCTATTCTGCACTAGCGGTCCTCTTCAGGCACATCATGGGACCTCATCAACAATATTCAAGGCTATTAGATATCTATTAATTTAAACAGCACACAGTGTTTGCAGGGCAAATAAGTCTGGGTGCGACATCACCTGTGTGTTTCATCTCATTTCATCTCTTTACTGAGGTGTTTCTGCCGTGATTTGGGCTCTTGCATCCCAGGAGGTGTCTGACTCTCTCTTGGGCTCTCCCCACTCGCTGACAAGTGTGGCCCAAAGGGAGAGGGCTTGTGGAGGGAAAATGGTGATGCTCACCCTGTGTCCACAGTATACGCCTTTCAGTTGTTTTGCCCTAGAATAGCTCTAGCCTGGTTGTGTGGACTGAAAGCCTGTTAGTGACATTAGATGCTCTTCTAGAGGTCATCTTACAGCTCAGTTTAATGTATAAATAAGCCAGTTCACATCATCCAAGATAGTGCTGCAATGCAAAGCAAGGGCGGTAAATGAAGGCAACTTGCTTCAAAAGCACATGTCCGATCCAGATTGAAGTGCAACGGTAGAAACAAAGATGCTCAGAAGAGAACCAGCATGCAGAGAGAGAAGTTAAAAGATCATAGTAAAGTAAGTTTAAAAATACATTTTATCACTGATTAAATATAGTATTAGCATTAGGTAAGGTACACAAATATATGCAATTTCAATATTTAACCCTCTGCTATTATTAGATCCCTTACAGAAATGGATGTTGGATAAACATTGCAAATGTTTACATAAGATCACTGCCTCTATAAGATGCACTTTCTCACTATGTAAAAGCCACTTTAAAATTAAGGTGCATGTTAAACATTAAAGCTTGCCTGTTGCTGTCACCTGTGCTGCTTCTGTGTACATCTCTGCCACTGCTTTTGATGCTTCTGCTGTATCTGTAGCAGTGTAACACTAGTGGGGATATCAGAAACCTGATTAAACCATCTTTCAAGAGTGGGGAGTAAAAAATACAGTAATTTTTTGAAACTTTTGTAAAAATAACTTCAATGCAATCCTTTTGTATTTACTTTTCTGCAGATATTCTTGACTATTTTACTGGAAGAAACTCTTGCCTAAAAAAGACACAAACTTTGAGTGAAGGCTATAGAATACACATGAACTTCCAACTCATCCATGGCAAAAGTTTGTCCTAAAAGCCTACTCAAAGATTAAGCTCATCCAGTCAGGCAACAGAAACCCTCCCTGCACCTCCCTGTTCAACTAGAACAGACCAGATACAAAGAATGAAAATCTTGCTCTTGAGTACATGAAAATCATCTCCAAGCCAAGCATTAATTTGAAATTATTATCCCACAAACCCCTACAGCTAGCAAGAACCTTCCAGAGTCTCATTGGCCGTTTATAGACAATATGTAAGCAGAAATGAGACACAATGAATTGAATCTACTCCGATAATGAAATGACACGACCAGCTGTGGGTCCACCAGAAAGCCTTTTTGGCTGCAGGTAGCACCTATGAGAGCAGAAGGTGCTTTGGGAATGAGAAGCTCAGAGAGAGGAGCAAAGAGGCCAGTAACAGTAACAGTACCTCTAGGGTTAGTGCCTTACTTGTTAGGGAGGTTTTTACCTCAGTCCTTCATGTTATTATTAGCCTTACAACCATAATGTGGAATTAAATATTTCTCCTTTCTATACCTCTGCATATACTCCTATTGACCTTTCTGTTCTAATCTCCAATTTAATTTAATTTTTTATTAAAACCACCATAAAGGTGAAATATATAGTTTCACAGATGAACTTCATATTTGCTGATGTGGTGAAAAACTTAGTTTGGAAATCACCAGCTACATCCAGCCTCACCTGAATTGTTAGGCATCTATATTCATACTCCTTTTCCAAGCTTAAAGCATCAGACACCTCTCGAATTGTTAAGCCATATGGTATCCCATAGTGGCACTTCCTTTGCTTTTTCTGTTAAAACTGTTTTACCTGCATGACCCTACTAAATATGCGTTAGGTCCTAGATGGACAAAGTTTCCATTCTTACAGAAAAAAAGATAGTTTACTTAGATTATCTTAGGTGAAGTGCAGCTTTCACCCTGGGTCTTCTATATCCCAAGTTCATTGACTGTGCTCTTCAGTTCAAAGAAAGTAAACTACCACCAGCTCCTCTTTTTGTCTTTGTGATGGTGACAGCACTTCAGGCTTTGCAGGTCCGACAGGCGGGAGCATCCTGCTGGACTCTGACATGAGGCACATCCTGCTCTGCTCAGCTCTGCCGTGATAATACATAGTCTGTGTATGCCCAGTGGGGGCAATTTCCCCTGGCACCTGGGGAATCGCTTTATGGAGGGAACTCAAAATGCGGGGAAATTCTGGATCTTTTGGGGTTAAGGAAAAACTTTTAAGGATCCACATTTTGCATTTAAGTCCTTAAAGTGGCAATGAAGGCCATTAACTTGTGAGTTTATCCCCAGCACCTTCCTATGGTGAGGATTTTTTGGTAGAAGCATTACAAGATAAGATCTTGAAGGAGAAACATGTATGTATCTAGTGCTTACTAGAGGGATATTCCTCATCCTTCACCCTACCCCCCAAAAACCCCAGCTATGGCATCATACAAGATTTGGAGGATCCTGTTTGATAGTCTAGTAAGTGTACAGTGCAGGCTGGCATTACCTGCTGATCAGAAAGGGAGATGCAGAGAGAGAGGTGATGTTTTCCAGGCAGTGGGATGAGAAGATAATCTTGCAGCAGCATTTTGACTCAATACAATATTGCATTTCTCAAGATCAGTGAAAATACCAAAAGCTTTACCATGATCTGGGCAACAGCTTTAGAAATTTGTTGGGAATGCTACAGCTCTGTCTGAAGAATGTTCTGCAGGAAGACTCTGTAGGCCTTAAACGTAGCCCAGATGTTGGTGTCTAGAGGAAAGCTGAGCTGAACATCATAACTGGATTACGCATGTGAATGACTGGTAGGATAGAGAAAGAAGGCTGTGAGGAGGACTTGGGACAGAGGAAAAGAAAACCTATGCTTTATCTTCATTGATCGTGCCTCCTCACGAGGATGCACCACAGAAGCAGCTCAGGACTATAATTTGCACAGATGGTAGGACCTCTGAATAGAAAGGCAGAGGAACAGAAGTGAGTTTAGAGGAAAAAGAGAAGGAAAGGTGGCCTGAGTGTGACTCATCACCTGCCACTGCTGCTCTGAAATCTGGAAGGAAAGTAACACAGAGTTTCTAAAGAATATGTTGTATGAACAGAGCTGAAGGAAGTTAAAGAAAGAAAAGATTTCAAGACCTTTAAGGCCAGCCACGGGCAAATCTTCACCATCTCTGCTAGCAGGTCTTACCAGCTCAGGCCCTGCTGCACTAACAAAAGACATATGGTTTCTTGTAATTTCCAAGTATGGTCACATTATCCTGGAAAAGGCTTCGTTCACAAAGGTGGCCGAGAAAGAGGATGAGAGTGATTTGAAAAAAGTCGTTCAAGGTTTTCACTGGGAACAGTTCACCAAGAGCAAATGATATAAGCCAGTGAAGAGAGATGACTTTGGAAATGTAGGAGAGGCTCTCTGGACAGCAGTAACACACTGTGCATCAAATAAGTTTAGAGATGGATAGATGGAGTGCTGGTGAAGGAGGCAATTTTTTTTTTTTTTTAGTAAAAGAGAGAAAAATATTATTATCCTATAAATATGCAAGATGGAAGAGACCTAAGAGGCAGCAGAGGGAAAGTTTAAGTTTTCACAAGAAAATGAAGGATGAGACGGGTAATAGATGCAAAGGAGAGCAGGTGAGAAGATGCTGTTATTCCAGCAAGTGGAAGGTCTGGAGGAGAACTGCAGGTAAGAGAGAAGCCTGCATGTATTGTGAAAGGAACAGAAGTGGGAGAAAGGAGAAGGAAAGTCATATGGTCTTACTTGCAAGATTTTTTCCAAGAAGAAATTGTTGCAATACAGTGTGGAGGGAACAGTGGCGGCAGCTGGAGGGAAGCGCTGGTGTGGCTTCAGGCACAGGAGTCAAGAGAAGGGATGGAGCTGAGGAGGTAGAAGAGCTGAAGAAGGAGAGCAATGAATTTGCAAATGTCAGTAAAAATAGATAGATATAGAACCCAACAAATTAATATTCACAATGTTATCACTGAAAAGTAAGATCCTTATCCTCACCCAAAATGAAAATTTCAAGCAACATAACTGAGTGTTAAACACAGCTTTCTCAGGCTAGAAAAGTGCTTGGTTATGGGTATAACCGCTCAGGAGGCAGTTTCCCTCTTCTTGCACAACCAACAAAATTCCATCAAATGAAAGGTACTTTAGTCACTTTCTAGTTTTCCTAAAATAACAAGTTTCTCCACACAAATCTGTGATTATTATCTGTGATTTAATCTGTGTTTATTATCTACTAGGTATGTGAAGTGGAGCTATATGTAGTGATAATGCTTGGTGCAAACAGTACTAAGCATAATACTTCAGGAAAGGTGAGGCACTATATGCCATCATGCCAATAAGTGTAGAGTTTTAAGGTTTATATTAGGATTGTGTTTGTGGAGATTTTGCTGAATAACCCATAGTATGGAATTTCATTTCCTGAGAACAAAGTTTATCACATTATATCATCACTGTCCAATGTATTACTATTACTGTACGGAATAGAGGAGTCTTTCTTTTCCCTTCAGTTTTCCCATCTTATGAAAATACTGTGGAGAGAAAAAATGTGAGGTACATTATTAGCACTTTTAACAGCTTGTCCAGCTGCGGGACATTCATTTGCCTCGTTTGCAAATGTTATTCCAAATTATCTCAAGGATCTCTCTCTGCCACTCTCCTCCTCACACTGTCTCTGACTCCCCAGTCTATTGCCCACAGAAATGTCCTCAAACTGCATCTGGAAAGGCTGTACAGTAAATGTGATAACATTTTAATCTGTACTGCCATGCTAGTGGAATTCCAGCCCCCGTTTCAGTAAGATAATGTGTATGGTGCAAACATTCCTGCGTCTCTCCAAAAGTGAGGAAGGATCGTGCCACCTTCCTCTTGCATTTGGAAATAGCAGTTCTGAAGTGCAAACCACCTGCAAATCCTGGCAGTACAATCTGGCCTGTGACTTTTGTGGCACAAATCCAGCCCTGACAACCCAGACCTTTTTGGCCAATTAACCTATTGTTGATCACAGAGCACAGAGTCCAACTAAATACATGCTGGTGGCATGTTGGCTCATTTCTGTTGGGAGATCAATGCACAAGATCAAGTGCTACAGCAGCTTGCTCTGCTCCTTCTGCAGATGCACCAGCGCTTTCAAACCACAGGAACCACAGATGGGGCAAATCTGAAATGGTGACATTTCTCCACCCCTGTGGAAGAAGGAGGCCAGGTTTCTAAGCAGGTGTTTGTGCATTTTCCATATCATTCAAGTGTCTCCAGCACCAAAGAGAAATAAATGTTCCTGGATCCATCAGTGATCAGAGCACAGGTTGCTAGATGAGCCCCACAGGCTTAGGCTACACAGGGACACCTTGGAGAACTCTTGCCCTGCGTCGGGGAACTGGCTCTGCACCAGACCTCTTCCCTCTCTGATTAAGACAGCAGAGCCTGGGCTCTGCCCTCTTCCTCACACTCAGGCTGAACATTACCAAAGGGTAAAGTCACTCACTGTTTCCAGGCTCTGCTTCCTGCTGCTGAGGAGTAGTCTGAAGACATTGGTTCTACATCATCTTCTGCTTCTGCATTGGGTGGGCCACTGCAGGAGCTGTCTTTCAGGAGTACGTAGGCTGCACTCCCTCTCTATTTTCTTTTGTATCTTTTTACAAGCAGCGATTTGTAAGGTATCCAGCTGCATTTGGACATAACACATACAAATCATTCAGGTCCACCATAAAACAAATCACTCTCTGAGTAGCAGGACTGAAGGAGGTGGTTGCCTAGACATTTGCACCCCCTAAATCCTCCACCACTCCAGCGTCCTGCATTCCCCTCCTCCATCTCATTTGTTCACACCTTATATGTTAGGCTGGGCAAGGCACATATAACTTGGCAGACCCTGAGCTGAAGGTACATCTCAGCTGCCTCCTGCCTCCTGAGTAAAGTTAGGGTGATATTTCTTCTTCAAAAGCCTTCTAGAAATGTAATGTCTTCAAACCTCAGCCTCTCTGCCAAACGCAGTTGAATGTGGCAAATAGGTTTAGAAGTTGCTAGCAAAGAAAAGGAGGGAAACACATGCCCAGACAGGTACAGACAGACACATGCTGCAATTGCAA
Organism: Gymnogyps californianus; assembly: GCF_018139145.2. Lineage (NCBI taxonomy): Eukaryota > Metazoa > Chordata > Aves > Accipitriformes > Cathartidae > Gymnogyps > Gymnogyps californianus. Next base: position 26,547,392 of record NC_059472.1, read on the forward strand.
AAAACTTCACGTCTGTAAGAAACTAGATGGACAACGACTCGGTCTATGCTAAGGGAAGGTCTGGCTCATTCACCGTATAGCTCAGTTCCTGGGGTGCAGAGGAACAAGGGAGGGAAAAGACACATCTTCAAAATGGGGACAAGACAAGGCCACGCTGGAAACGTGGGAGGAGGGAGAGGTGCCGAAGGGCTGTCAGTGGTGTGGCTGCTCACTGCCCCAGCTGGGCTGGGGCCAGCTTTGCATCCTTTGTCCCCCAACTGGGCTAATACGGATGGATAGGAGGAAAGACAGGGTGGGGTAAGTCTATGTGAGCCCTCCTCTTGCCAAGCCACACTTCTGCATGACCATAGAGAGATGAACAGAGGCAGAAGGTCTGGTTTCTAGCCATGGCTCTGCCCATCCCTTCATACCTGCTTCTTCTTTGTCTCGCTGGGTCATTTAAGCTGGAGTTTCTGCAGCACCTAAAACAGAGATACCCTCATCTTCTCTAGCACCTCTAGATGACACTGTAATACAGATGAAAAATATAAATTCAATCTCAACAAAACACGTCCCCTTCATATTTATTAATAATTAATATCAGCTTTGCTTTTTATTATTTTAGTGGTTTTGTGAAAATAGAAATAATTGTTGCTGATTATTATTTATTTAAGTGATGACAACATGATTAATAATACTTCAGGATGGGAAGGTTTCACACTAAACAACCTAGAATGGGGAGATATTATCTCTGTTGGTGGCAAAGCTCATAATACACAGGCATTGGAAAAATGATAACCCACCTGTAGAGGAAGAATGATTAAAGACAAAGATGGATATGGCAACACACAGATAAAAGAGATCAATATTTAGGATATAAAACAACTTAAGAGCCTGGCCCATGAACTCGCTCTGACATGAGCAGTCCTTGCTGAAGTGAGGCTGACATACCTGTTATCTACCTGCCCACTGAGGTGGGTTTAGGATCTGCCTGTGGAGACCCATGGACCCAACCACCCATGGACAAATACTTCCCTGGTAGACCCCACTGCCATACATAGCTTTACCAAAGCTAAATTCAGAGAGTGATTTCTGTATTTAAAGAGTTGCTGAATTACTGAATACTTTCAGCAAAGCTTAGGCCTGTTGCCCCCATACATTTTTCCCATTAGAGCAAGCATCTTCCTGCTTTCTGGTCGTAGCAGCCAATGCTAAAAATGCTAATGCTAAAATGCCAATGCTAAAAGCCCAACATTTGTGCTTGGTCCTACAGTCTGAAGCTATTCTGCTTCCTGCATCTCATTTCCATCTTGTAACAGGAACAGAAAGTTGTAGAGCTGGTCATAACTTTTCCTTATGAAAAATTGTTGGGTTTTTTCCCAAAGAAATTGAAATTCTTAAGATTTTGATTATGAAATTTCACTGTGATGCCTTACACAGCCAGCCCTTTGGCTACCTCATGCTTGTACTCTGACCCTGCACTTCTCATAGCACCTAATATCTTTCTCCTTTTCAGGAGAGTACACTGTGGAGGCAAGGTCAGCTGCGAGCCTGGCCCATACCAAAGAACAGAAGCATAAAGGAGTGGGACATGTATCTAATTTTTCCCCAAACACCTTGGTTTTCACTTGTAAGATCGCCAGGCTTTGACTCGCTTGCTTGTTTGTTTGCTAAAAGGTAAACTTTTGCAAGTCCAGTTTTACATGCCTGCAAGAAACACTTTAAATGAGACATTTTCTACATTTTCTATCAAACTGCTGTCATGCAGCCTGGGATCCTCGGGAGTGCCTTTGAACAACACTCTGGGTGAAGCACAGTCACCTCTCCTGCAGCCATTTCTACTTTTCTTCTCTTGCCCCTTTACCAGCAACTGCGAAGTGGTTCTGCCGCCGTGCTGGGGCTGAAGCCTATGTTAAATAAGATGCCGGTTGCCGTCTAGTGAGTATTTTGTTCAGTACATGCTCAGCTGTTTGTTAGAAACAAGATGCCCATGAAGACCCTAAGAGAGAAAATTTCTTCACAGGCACAAATTCTTTCTCTGTTTCTTTCCATTTAATTACATGACAAGAGCTATTGAGTTGAGATTGTGTTTGCCTTTTGGTTCTGAATGCATGGATTAGAAATACAGTTTACAACAGTGGTCATGTTAAAGAATATTTCCCTGTGTTCTCTTTGTGTTTCTTCTGCAAAAGATTTCTGTATGTTTCTTCCAGAGATTTTTCACGGTAATTAGGCCTAATTCTTTAATTGCCTCCCCCTCCATCCCTAAAAATGCTGCTGCTTCCTAGTGATTCTGGATATAACATATGTTGCCGGATATAAACAGGGGGGCCTATTAACACGGTAATAAATTTGCACGCTCTATAAATTCTTGCATCATTCATAATCTAAAATAAAAGATGAGAAAAAAATGCTTTGATTTGTTGCCTTTGGACTGACCTTCAACACGTAGATTTATATGGCAGAAAACAGTGTTTTGAAACTCTCCATTTCTTTAGGCTGGGGGAAAAAAAAAAAGCCTTTTTATAATTTTTTTTAATGGAGTACAGTTGGTCCATCAAGTTTCAGTTTCATTTTGAAATGTGCCCTGGGAGAATGTGCCGTAAATGCCAACATATTCAGCAGCATGAACTCAAGATGATATCAGCTTGTAATGGTGTTCTGTTGCCAGTGACTTCTACCAGCTCCATTTTTTTAAAAGGAAAGATAGAAGAAATGGCTTAGAATTTTGTTTATCGCCTGTTCCCCCAGAGGAGCAGAATACAAACTACTATCTTCTTTACTCATCGTTGGTGCCTTCCTTATTGAAAATTCTCAGGCAGGGATTCTGCTGGTGCATTTACTGTTGACCTCAGACAGCAGTAACATGATTTCCTTGCTGACTAAAGAAAATACGAAGCTGCAAAGGACATGTATTTTGATTGACAAGCAATAGGTACATCTGTCTTCAGACTTCTAGATTCTTAAAGATACTGCTGAATAAACTGTGCAGTTGCCATCTTGCAATAAACATAATTCATTCCCCCCAGAAACACATTCAATTTTAAAAGGAGCTTTGAGTAAAACGACAGCATTAATAAAATGATGACAACATACATTATGGGGCAGATTCGTAGGCAATGTAAATCAGTACAAATCGGCTGAAAACAATGGACACATTTCAGTCTGCTAAAATATATCCCTTTTATCTTAGTTATATTAGGCGATTTGTTAGAATATGTGATAAAATGTGTCTAAATAGTACAAGTAGGGTAGGAACATGATAGTGATTTGACAAAGCAGCCCCTGAGAGAAGGTGCATTTTTCACGACATCAGAAGTTAGTTCCCTTGATGAAGATAACAGATAGGTTTGCTCTATGTAATCCTGTACATAATTATCTTCCACACGAAAACCCTACCTAATTTCTTTCTGTTGCTATGCATCATTATCTTAAATATTTTTGTAACCATTTCATTACCGTTTCCATCCCATTGCTCATTCTTTTATCTCAATTGTTTTGTCTGACATCATCAAACTGAATATTAATCTCGTGCTCCATACAGCCTTTAATAACTACCCTGGTGTCAGAAACCACATCTGTAACAAATACACCCAATCCGATGTATTATTAAGCGTTGAGAAGGTGCCCTGATGCCTGCAGCTTCTGCAGAGAAGCAGAAGAGCCTGCATTGTTCTGAAGAAGAACCTCCGAGAACCAGCTATGAGGTTTACTTGCTGACATTTAAAAATAATGGAGTTGTTTACTCAGTGTCTATTTTTTCTCTCTGAGCAAATAAGCATAAAATATCCTGTTAAGGTTTTGTTTCCAGAGGGACATTCTGGGATTTTTTCCCCCCTCTCCTTTTTTTCTTTCCTCTTTTCCAAAAGTGAAAGTTTATTATTTTTATTGATTGGCCAATTAGAAAAACTGGTGGCTGCTTACCGGCTAGAATGGAAAGATTCGATTACAGAGCCTCAGGAGCAAGCTCCGGCTGAGTCATGAAGAGACATGAAAGGGTACAGTGGCCGTTAAGTCTCCTGGCACATGAAGGAGTGTAAACCATTGATCACAATACGAAATGCTGAAAACTGAAAAGGAATCCAATTTATTCTAAATAAAACTACTCTGTTCTCCAGTGACAGATTCCAGAGTCAGACACCAGAGAGGAACTGACAGCAGATGTTTTAGAGCCAAGACACAGAGAGGCTGAGTAATAGTATAGAAAAGAAATTGCTTTGAACTTCACCCCTGCTTTAAATACTTCAAATCAATAGGGTCACAGAGCTCTTTAATAGAGTGATGAGGTCTTGCCCCAGCAGATCTTCACAGTGACAAGTTGATGTGCTTCCTAGCAGCAGGGTCATAAAAATTTCAGGCTTCCCTCTGAAAGGGGGCTTTGTATTAGCGGGGTCCATTTGGAGTAACTCCCTTGTATGGCCGCTCTCAAAAGCTGAGCCCTAATAGTCTACATCTAAATGGGACTGACCTCATGAATTACCTCAAGAAACTTAATCTATAAACTGGCTTCTTCTTATGCAGACTGATGAATTCTTGTTTATTCCTAAATGGCTGTCACAAAACCTATTCATCAAACTCTTAACGGGGGAGAGAGTCTCACATAATCCTGCTTCAAGTGCGGCACCATTAAATAATCATTAGACTTCATTGCTGGTCTTGAGACCCACTCCAAATCCACAAAGCAAGCTTTTTACCATTCATCAGAACTGCATTTAGATGAGATTTTGACCTGATAAAAAAGGGTGTTTTTTGTCACTATCAGTTTCATGGCTGTGCTCTTTCTCCTTTCAGAGGCTGTGGTGGGGTTTATTTTTTTTCCCTTTCCTTAACAAAAGTAAAAGAAAATAAAGGCAGATGGCCAACTCTTTCCAATATCCGTTTGCTTTATTTGAGCAGTTTAATGTAGTGAAACAGAGTGAAATGTTGCTACTTGCTAAATGGTAAACAACGCCATTACCCAGAATTCAGCAGCAGACTGATACAAAACAGGGTGCTGGTGATTAATTAAACTGTTGTTGTAATTGTAATGCATGATACATAATAGATTGTGTGCTGTGTATTTTAAAAGCTGCAAATTAGCAAATAATAACTTCCTTACATAGCACATCTCCATTCCATGCTGTTAATGCACAAATAATCAAAAATAAAAGGTCATTACTGCTAACTAATAAAAAGAATGTCTTTTGATTTTCCTTACCCTGTAACCACGTGCTGGAGGAGTTGCATATTGTGGGGCAGCAGATCACACATCCCTGCAGCAAAAATGTGGGCCTTTTTTCTCCCATCCCTCTTCAGTACAAATGCACCCTATTCATTATTAATCAATAACAATTAGAATGATCAGCCTGAGCTGCGAAATTTCAGGATCTGGTTCTGAGCTGTTATAATCCAAATTATCACCATCTCCCTCAAAAGAGCAAAGTTCGTGTTCTGCAAATAACTGCAAGTGAATGCTCTCATTCATGTGGCGAATTCAAGCGTGGCTCCCACGGAGAGGTAGGTTGAGGTTACCTTCCCTATTCTCTGTGTGACTGAAGCATGTACCTTACTTCAAGACTGATAGTGTCACTTGTTATAACAGGACAATGCCTGTCTCTAAGTTTAAACGTGTCTGAATGCCTAGCCAAACTTTGCCTAAATCCCTGTCATGTATCAGGTTTGAGCTGATTGATAATAAAACAAGCTTAGCCTGCTGGTTTTTTTTCTCTGTTTACTAAGTATCTGTCAACCAGGGCAGGATGCTCTGACTTTGAAGATTTTCTCACTCACCACCAAAGACTCGAGACCCGCTCCCTCGAGAGCGTGCGTCTCTGCTGGGGGCTCTGAGCCAGGCTGCCGCAGCCTCTCTTCCATGAACTGCATTTACGGTACCAGTCTTCCCTATGCAATGCAAAGACCAATGTAAATGATAGAGGCATGACCGGCAATGGCAAAGGTTACCCAGGGGCAAAGTTTTCCTTTCAAACTCTGAGTGCTCCTCTGCCTGGGTAGCCCTGGTTCACCTGTGGGGTTGCAGAGGTTGCTCTTGTACAATGCTGTACCTACCGCTGGGAATCATCCAGTGGCAGAATTGTCCCAAATTGGTCCTACGGTTGTTGACAGGCCAACTGTGAAGGGTGATGAATCAAACGGAATACTTTGCCATTTAATTTTAATCTCACTGATAAAATAATTATAGATAAAATAATTATTTTTAAAAAATCCTTAAAAATACAAAACACTCAACCCAAATAGGGCCTCTTATGCTGCTTTCAGTCTTCTGCATTCATTTTTAATACTCAGATACCTTTAAGTAACTGGCAAGTGTTCAATGCACTATTTTTCCTCTCTGATCAAGCTTTTCTCCTTTTCCTAATACATATCTTCAGGTATCCGATCCACATACTTACGTGGGTGCTTAGTTTCTCCTCAGTTCTCGGTTAGTGACTAAGAGGGAGGAGATAGTTGAGGGGAGATTGTGAAGGATAGAGCAGAGAAATGAAGTACAACTGCTGCCTGTGTTTACAGAATGAGGTTCACAGGATTATGTGTCTCAGAGAAATTTAATAAGATTCTGTGAGTACGTGATGTACTGTACTGTCTTGTGTGCATAAGAGATGCACACAGGTCTTGACATTCATATTTATTCATACAGGATTCTGAAATCGCGTGATTTTAAATATAGCATAAAATCCAAGGATAGTAATAAGGATGGAGGATGATAGTGGAGCCTGATGCCTTAATTAATGCAAAGGCTAACCCTGATTTTTGAGAAACAGCAAGTTCTTCTGCCTACACCCATGCTGCTGCCATCCTCTGCTATGCGGAGAGGTGCGAATCCTTGGCCAGAATGCAAAGAAATAGTGCAGCCTTAGTCTGGCTGCACGCTGCTGTTAGAGGGTAGAATAAACATCCATCTGCTACCTTTTTATATCCTCCCTGCCGTTTCCGTGATCTAAGGATGTGTTGTTTACCCATGCTGTTTAGTCTCCTTCTCCTTCAACTCTTTCTTTGATTCCCTCTGTGAGGGATGTGGGAATGACTGCAATATCTTTTATGAATACTATATGTTCCATCTGCTTTTTTGGAGTGCTATTGCATTGCTTACAATATTACAAGGGGTTAATTCCAGTGAGGGCTCACAGCTCCTAGCAAAGGAAACAACAGGTTGGGATAGTAGACCTGGTGATCTATTTGCTGAACAGGCAATGCAGGCAACGCCTTTACGTTTAAAGTAATTAACAATTTTTAGTAAAATAACAAAAAGTAAAGTAACAAATGTTATTCAAAAGTTTTGCATCAGGTCTGGAATATTAAGGAGGATAATGTGGTGGAAAGCAAAGCTGTAGAACAGGAGAAAGAAAAATTTCTGGGAGTAGGAAAGCAGAAACAAGCCAAATTCCAGTTTGAGGACTCAGGGGTGATGTTTACCATGATCCATGTCTGCCTCTGCCTCCTTCAGTGCAAAGAGCCACCTGAGATGCAGCCCATCATTATTTGTAGGTCTCTAATTTCCGATTAAAACCAAAGCATCCCCTCATCATTCCATTCTTCCGCTCTCTGCTTTGGTGACTTGGTGCCCTCCTGTTTTGCTTCCTAACGTACTGAGTTTTTCATGTTTCCAGCACTTTCTACATTCTCATCTGGCTTCGTACTGCTCCTCAAAACCAACGCCTTCTAGAAGTATTACTTGAATGTTTGTCCAGTTTCTTGCCTTATCTCCCTCCTTCTGTATGAGTCTTGTATCTTAGTTTAGGTTACACAGTACTTCATGGAGGAATTGCATTAGCCCTGAACTTAGTTTGTCATAAGCTTAGGTTAGTCAGTGTTTCCTCAGCATTTTGTTTTCTCAGCTATGGTTTCGATTGACTGTAAATTTTCAGTTTGGCTTTTACATGCTTCTTACATGGATATATGTATATATCCATGCCTATAGATTGCAAGCTTGCTGCTTGTTTTACAATGTAAGACCGACTATAAGAGTCTGGTTTTGCTCAACTAGTGCTAAACAGTAAATTGTATGCAATTAAAAAATTGTTATTTCTTGGTGGCTGAAAAACTATTGACATATAGTCTCTTTCAATCACTTTTATGTACCACATCTTAAAGATGTGCAAAAGCCTGTCTTGAGACACCTATCAAATTGCATCATGCTTGCTGTGATTAAGCGATTTAGAGAGTGGATAATAAGACACATCATTTCACCAACAAGAGCACTGATCTGCTCAGGCATTTGTGACAGCTGCAGGAGCGCAGCTTGACTCTGAGTATGGAAATCAAAATGGTGCTGACCCCACAAGGCGTTATCTGTGCAGGAATGCACAGGCTCTGCTTCGCCGGCAGGTGTGAGAATAAAGACGTGTTTCCTGGTCCATGAAAAGTGTTTGTGAAAATACCTGACTAAACTAATATTTACTGTACAGGAAAACTGTAGAAAATGAACACAGAGTTTTGGTCTGACCTCTTTAAAAAATTACTGAGAACTGCTTATGCTTTCTTTGACCTCTATTAATGTTATAAGGTACTTTCAAGGCAATATAGGCCTCTCCAGTACAATAGCCTCATTCGTGATGGATTCCTTGCTCACCTACATAGTGGCTTTAGCATCTGCAGTTTCTCTAACTCCAGCTTCTCGGCCTCTCTCTGTTCTACTCTTTTAATTAAGAACTGCATTGCTCTTTAAATGTTTTTTTTTCATTTAACAGGCTATTCCCAGTGGCATTAACCCTTGCTTTCCCTGATTTCTTTGAAGTTTTTTCCTCCATAACTGTATTAAGTATGGCCCATTTTCAGGAAGTTATTACTGCCTATCCAGGGAGTAATCTTGAATTCTACACCCAGAGTGCTAAATTTGTCTTGAGGATTCTCAGCATCACTTACTCAAGCTAATGTCCTGCTTGCAACAGGATGTCAGTTCCACTCTGTGTGAAGGTCTGGTGTATTTTTGATGGACATCTCAGTCTCACATCACCTCAGAGGGATGGGCAGGGAAAAGTGTCTAAAGGTAAGTATATATTAAATATAAAGATTTTTTTTGGTTTTGTAAAATACCTATTAAATCATTGGGTATCAGGCATTTTGTTACGTGAATAAAGTTTGCATGTGTTTATGAAGACTTTCTCCAATGTCACATATTACTTACCAGATAGTAAATGTAAGGAAAGATTAGAGAACAGCTGTACTTTTGTTTTATAACAGTGAGAAAAGAAAAAGGAGTTTCATTCATACTATTTAGTACTTGACTCTCATGTTCAGATCAGTGTCACTTGTTTAGTTTATATAAGCCCATGAAAAAAGTTTATTAAAGAAAAGAATGCAAGGAAGAATTAAGTAGAAAATTTTATATTCAATCCCTAGCAAATCTGAAGTGACTAAATGCCCAGATGATACCAGGCTTAGTCAAAGTGTCATGAGAAACAGCTGCTTGACCATGCTGATTTCATACTAACAATTCCTGAGATTCTTGTAGTATTAGAGATTTTCACATGGTACAGTAGCGTGATAAGAATATTACTATATTAACCATCTTAGTAGTTTTGTGATATGGTTGTTATGCTGGAAGAAATGCAATTCCTTTGTTTCCATCATACCTGGTACCTTGCTCTCTGGATAAAATTCAGCAAAGGCGTAAGTGCCCTAAAAAGCTGGTAGCCTGAGAAATCTGAAGGAGGGTGCATGGTCATCACTTTCTCTACAGAGAACCGGGTGGGTAACTATGGAGATCTTTTCTCCCTAACTGTGGACACAAGGGCTTTTAAAGGCCTTGTCTCCTGATTTTCATCAGCTGTCATGCTGGTTTAAAGATGAGCCACAAATGATGCCACAGGAGAAAGGAAGTTAAAATTCTTGGCGTGAACATCTTATGCTCATGGCAAAGTATGACCGTCTAAGGAACAACAAAGTTGTGAAGTTTTAGTTTAAGGATGCGTGGGGGAAATGGGGGGGGGGAGTGACCTATTAGCATATTGGCAAAGTCAAATGCAGCACAAATGTTTTTTGAGTGAAGTAGATTAGATCATAAGATCTGACACCAGCACAAATTGAAATTGAGTTTTTCTTGCTGTGAATACTCTGCTTCACCATTCGAATAGCTTCATTGTTTGTATTTGGACACCACACGTACCTCTTCAGGGAGAGGGCAGCAACATCTAGATGTGAAGTCTGGATTTTGACTCTTCCTGGATGGCTTCATGTCACAGCTTTTGTGTTGGCCCTGGGGGTTGCCACTGTCCCTGGAGGCAGGGAGACAGGTGGACTCACAGAGGGTCTGGTGAGGCCTCCGCTCACATTATTGAATGTTGATAGTTGCAGTCTAAATAGCTGTTGTCATTAGATCTTTTTTCTGGGGCGGAGGGTAGAGATTATTGGGGATTTATGTGTCTGGACAGGGGTCAAAAACGGCATCAGTATTGTTGGTCAGGGAGCTCTGCATAGCATCGAGTGAAAAACACAAGTAAAACACATCCAACATGATTTTACTGGAAATGTCAGACTTAGCTGATTAGTATCTTAAAGTATTTTTGACAAGCCAGTGGTTCTTTGTAGTACTAGCTGGAACTTGCTTTGAAGTGGCTTTGCTGCTTTTTTATACTGCAAAAGCTCAAAGGTCAGTAGATTTATCCATTCGAAGGTCTCTGTGGAGAGGTCAGCTCAAAGCTTCACTCTGTTTCACTCCTCATTCAAACGAACAGGGGGCGACTGCAGAGGTTAGTTAGGAGATAGGATTACAGTGTCTGCAGTGTGGAGAAGGTGCGCCTCTCAATGTCCCTATTATGGCTAATTCCATGTGAACAAACGACCCAATTCATGAACGACCAGGCTTCGGTGAGATCGCTGTGGTCAACACAGAAGTCATCCAGAATTTTATCTGCATTATTAATCAGTGGTATAAAAGTATTATCTACCATCAGATTTTCGGGGCTTGAGGGGTCTGAAGTCGTCTACGTTAGACCTGTAATATCTGAGAAACTGGATGCCTGAGAAAGAGTTTGTGCTGAAAATTGTATTTCTGTCTCTGTGCTTTTTCATGTGAGCATAACCTTTTGTTTCAGGTGTGAATCCTATTCTGCTTATCCGTGTTACTCTGAGATCAGACAACTGCAATGTGTTCTACTTGCAGCTATTCCTGGAGGGATTTAAAAGCGCGAGCTATCCCACTTATCAAAGGCGGGGAACATTTAACACCACTGTGCCACAAACCACAGCGATTCCCTGTGGTGTCTTGGGTAGGATTCAAGGTGATGGCATTGACCTTTATAAACCTAAATGGTCTGGCCTAGCTTATCAGCGCCTTCTCTCCATGCAATACTCCACAGCTGTAAGTAGGAAAGGTTCAAACTGAAAGTGTTTTGGGATAATGCTTTGATTGTGTAAAAGCTAGGATTTTTTTTTCTGCAAATTCTTCCAAGTATATCAGGTTTTGGGGGGCATTATGGAAAGGACTGTAACAAGGGGTTGATGGGTTGTTCATCAGTATGGAATAACACATTGTGAAAACATATTTCTTCATCACTTTGCCTGTTACTGGCAAGGAATTTCATTTGACTTTGACTGAGTTCAGATCATTAGCCCACTGGCTCAGCAATTCAGGAGAGCATAGTTTTAGTTGCAACAGTGGAAGAGCAACTATGTAAGCATATCCTGCTATCCTAAAGCCCAGACTGTAAAGGCAGCCAGCCTCCACACCTCTGTTCAGTTTCTAACACAGGACCTATTTCCTAGACTTTGTGGTGGTGGTAGTATGCCTGGGGCAATGAGTAGTGAAGATAAACTCAGCTGCTGAGATGCACTGATCTTCCCCAGGAATCCTGGTTGTTAAAGAACATTGTCATCTCCATGCCTCGGTGGGGGGAGGATGCATAAATGCAGGGCAACAATGAGAAAAAAAGATAATTGGATGTCTGTTGTAGAAGCAAGTCCTTCAATTGCTTAAAAACAGGCACTTAAAAAAAATAAAATTAATTATTCCATTTCATAAGTGTTATAAATTAGAAATCTATAACTCTTGAATTTTAGACAAATATTATCTAGACTTGCCCACAGGAAACTTTGCATTATTTTCTGTCATTCTCACTGCTGATCACTTCCTTCTGAAGCTGGGTGCTCATGTAGTCTGGCGCATCAGTCACAGCACGGAAAAAGGCTTCGGACACAGGCTGGGTGTGGCATGTAATAAGAGAGCAGAGCAGTTTCCAATCATTATAAAGTTACGGTAGAGTGGTTTCTCACCATATGTATGGTCTCTTAAGAGAGAGCGTAACACAAAGTCACAGCTATGCCTTGTATGTAAGTGTCAGAAAAGGATATGCATTGGACTACAACTGGCTTTAGCATCCTTCACATGAGGACTCTGTGTGAGCTTGAGAGTGGTGAAACATGGCAATGGGAAAGCTTAGGAAGGATTTATCTGAGATCTGGAAACCTGGTTAAGGAGGTTTGCTCTGTATGAGCAGGGGCTGTCAGACTCTGTGCCATGTCCAGTATATTTGTGATAGTGCTTTGCAAAGCAGACTACCATGAATTAGAAAACGGAGGGAAAAGGTAAAAGTATTATCTGAATACAATTGCTAATCCCACAGGATTCCTGTTTTGCTGCTAGATATTAAAGGTCTTCGACCTACATAGTAAGAGCCCATGTGCCTAGACAAAAGAAAAATTGCACAGAGCTTTACTCAAGTTTATCTGAGTAGCAACAGCTCCTGAAGGAATGACAGAAATGTTTTTTTCCTTCCTCCCTTCCCTGTTTATAGCTCTGACCTGCACTTCTTCAGCACTTCAAACAAAGGCAGAAACTCTGTATTTGCTCTGCCTGGGTTTTGTTATTCTAGGTTCCTTGTGTGACAGCAGTCTTCTCAGATTGCTCTTATCTGTGTTGGCTTGTAGAGATGTTAAACCTCAGAGCCCTAAGATCCCACGCACCATCAGAGCAACTATCATAGTACACGTTGGCCTCCCAAGATATAAACAAATCTTCCAGTATCAAAAGGTAATAAAATATAGAAAACGTTAAGGTCTTTTGATAGCTTTGTAGTGAATAGCTTCTCTCTGAAGTGTCCTAGATGGTGGTCCTCTGATAGGCACGAGACTGAGAAAGTAGTATAATACAACAAACCCTAAAATTGTTTTTAATAATATCATTTTAACAGTGCACATCATTTCTAGAGCAACTTCTCTTGTGTATTAAAATGGACATACCTGGAAATGTGTCCTAATACATTAAACACAGCACTGTTTTACAGCATCAATGGGTACACAGAGAGTGAAGGATTTAAGTCAGTGGGTAGAATAAATGGAAAAAATGTACCATGGAGCTGGTACCTCTCTGTCTTTACTGAGCACCCAGGGCCCCTGTTACCCAGACGAGCTCAAGGCTCAAATCATGTAAAGACCTATCTCCTCTGCTATGATTTTTCTGCTCAGCTAGTAAGCTGTCATCACTGTTCAGGTAGAGGCCTGGATTCAGTCTGTCGTTAAGCACCTAAAATACAAAGCATACTTCTCTGTAGTTCCTCTGTAGTCAAAGGAAGCAGCTCCAAGGTCATTTCAGTCCACTTAAACATTGAATCACCCTCATGAGCTGCCTGGCCCTCTTAAGACCAGAGAAGAGACCTAGGAAGACTATACACATATACCCAGCCTGTTGGCTGGGTGCAGTTTTTCCTCCTACACATTGAGGGACTGTATCTCCACCAGATGCAAGACTTTCTTAACCCCCCTCTCCATCCTCCAGCCTTCCTCTTGTGCGATTGCCACAAACTGTAGCCCATGAGATGTACAGTTAAAAACCACGTGGACATCATGCTAGGAAAGCGCACATGCACACTATGCAGAATGCTGTGTAGATGATGGAGTGGAGAACATGCAAAGGACATGGGTCCAGGATGCTCTCCCCCCCAGAGGGCTGATGCTCCCTATCATGCTGTGATACCCACTCACATACAGACGAGTCGTCCTTGCCATCCTGGCCCTGCTGTCCCAGCTGCTAGAGCGGAAAGGTGCAAAACCAGAATTGCCCATGGCTGTTTTGCTCTTTAAAGAAGAGACACAAAGGTTGCACTGACCTTTAGCAGAAGCCAACGTTCCCTGCAGGACCAAGCTTTAGTCTCAAGTTGCTCTAAACTATTCATTTCAGTAATTCGGCCCAGCAGAGCAGGCAACCACTAGCCAGTGGGCTGGAAACTGCCCTTATTCTGGGCTCCAGTCGTCCCAACTCACTGCCCCAGCTAAGGTCTCTCTGCCTGGGCAGTGGCGATGTCAAAGATGCTGCCTGATTACACTTATCACTGAGATCTCAGACTTCTTGGGGTCTATCACCAGGGAAATCTCTCCATTGCTGTAGTAGCACTGTTATAGAAAGGCATCAGGATCCCAATGAAGTATATGGTGCCTACAGTTTTAGATAAAAAACTCCACCCAAGTATAGTCCTTGCTCCAATAGTTTAAAACAAGGAGGAAAACCCACTAAACAACTACACTATGTGCTTGGGAGAGGGAAGCAATAGTCCTTATGACCAACAGGTTTCCTGACACATGGCATATAGGTGAGCTTATACATCCCTGTATAGGCACAGACACAGAAGAGTCTTATATACAAAGGAGATTGTTTCACCTTCGCCTGTGCTAAGTGATTTTGTTCAGTTTTGTTTCAGTTCCCTGGTTACCTGAATCCCAGTCTACTGAAATAACACCAGTTGCTTCAGCTAGTACATAATTGTCAGCTCATTTTTAGAGGAATAACGAGGCTCCCTGCTGGCCCAAGGCTGGAGAGAGGCTTTAACGCATTGCTCCACTGGCAAGGTGGCAGCCCTTCATGCTGTGATGAGTGGCCCACCACTCACCTCCCGTTAGCCCCCCACCCCAGCTCCCAGCACTGGGGGCCATGCAGAAGCTCCCACCAGGCAGCGCGTCCCCGACACCACACGAGACTTTGCTTTGCCCCTGCATCTCCCCACACAGTATTAGTACCTGAGACTTGCCCTTCTCCGTTGCCCCTTGTGAGGGCTTCTGTCCTGCAGGAAAGCTTTGGGGAAAAGGGTTGTTGCTTTTTAAGAGTGACTCTGGGATTGAAGTATAAGTGCCCCCATATCCCTCCCTTCCTTCTCCTTTGCTCTGAGAGTTACCCGCAACATAGATTTCTGTAGATACCGGGTGAAGCTCTGGTCTCCTTTTCACTGATGTAGCTGCGTTAGGATCAGAATCAGGCCAACCAGCTTTTTTTAGGAGAAAGAAATATATATTTCTCCTCCATCATGAAACTTCCTTGAGGAGATTTTGTTACGTTACGATCCAAGTCCTGCTATTTGGCACAGCAAGTAATTATTGTACAGTTACTGATTTTCTGACTCACCCCTTTGCAGATCAGTTCTGCTTCTTCGGATTCATTACAAGCCTCAAGGAGCTGAGCAGAAAAACAGCATGTCCCACCTTCACATGTCAGATAGTAAAGCTTAGTCATGCAGCTTAAAATAAAGTAAGCAAGGGGCAGATGGCAAAAAGGACAAAATGTGGCTTATTTAATCTGCCTGTGTTTGCAAGGAAGTAATTGTCTTCTAGGCTCCAGAAAACAGAGTGCTACCAGAAGACAAACAATGAAGCCTCTCTTTCCAGGGCACATATGACACTATTTGTATAGCTTCAACAGGAGCCTGAAGTTAATTCAGGGCTTTCAATAAAATTTACATTCACCATATGTAGAGGATAAAACACCTTCCTTGAATTTGGAAGCTGAATTGACCTGCTTCCCCTCCCTCATGTGATCAGTTCACCCAGAGAAACTGTAATCCTCTTTTGAGCCCATACAGTAAAAATGTCTTTAACAAAACAGCCTTTCCAACATAAAACTATTACGTGAGGAAACAAGACACTAAGTGGTACAATAACTTGAAACACATAATACTGTCAGAAACAATGACTATAGGCTTGACAGTTTCCATCAAACTGGTACCAATTTAAAGCTTTTAGTAAGTGCAATCATTAATGTATGCAGAGCTGTTAAGTAGTGAGTCAGAGTAACTTAGCTACATTTTGTTTTGTACTGATGAACCGTGAAAGAACAGCTCAAATACTGGAAGTACAGTTGCTGATTAGGTATTTAGTTTTGCAAGTATCCTTGAAGTTTTGTTCAGTTACTTTCTATGAATGAGTGTTTACAGCACAGTTCTGCACAGGGTGAAAGAATCCCTTTCTTGCCTCAGACAAATGGGACACATTTTAAACCTACCATGTCACTGGTGAGAAGACCAGCTCCCAAACAAAAACAAGGAGAGGGATAGCCTGAATCAAACTGCGTGTAAGAAAAACTCATACATTCCAAATGCTCTGAAAAGTTTTAGCTTTTAGATGTTTTTAAGTAGGGAGCACCTCCTGAAGATGCCAAAGCCATCAATGTGTTATGTTTAACACCATTTGGAGAGCCAGAGAGGACCTGGCTAACTCTAGAGGGTGCTGTATGTATTTGTACCTGGTTGAGAAATGACAGCTGCGAGGCACGCATAACTGGAGAAAACGGAACATGGAAATGTGATGATGCTACAAATTTGTTGTATGTCCCCAGATTTCCAAACCTGAGCTCCAATAATTTCTAGGAGTCTTTATAAAAGAGAGAAGGAGGTGCAGGGAAGACAGCTGCAATCATTAGGGAGAGGCAGCATCGGCCTTATGAGGAGAGACTAGCGCTAAAACTCATGTAGAGGAAAAGGCTGGTGAAAGGGGAAAGTGCTCCACGAGTATAAAATCATGGAGATGGCAGATGAGGTTACAGCAGCTCTTTCATCCACCAGTTGTGCAGGCACTCAGTAACACTAGTAAGAGATTGGTTTAAAACAGACAGAAAGAAGCTCTGGTCAAGCTTGTCGAGGCAGATAACTTCAGATGGTTCAAAGAAAAGATGGACAAATTCATAGACTAACAGCTATAATAATAAAGGGAATAAATGGATGTACCCTCTGGCATCTCTAATCCAGGGACTACAGAGAATGGATTAGAAGTGAGGGTCGGGTGTCTCCTGCTGCTGCTGTTGGGGCAGAACACTTGGGCAAATGGACCGTTGCTTGGGACCAGCTGGGCATTCTTGTTTCCTATTCTTGTTTCCTGGACTCTAGAGGTAGTCCAGGCTGGATGTTCCTCAGTGCTAGCCATAAATATTGGTATTTGTATATGCAGAATTTTAATTTTGGACCTCACTTAGTTGCCATCTAAAGCCTTTACCTGCCTCTGTTTTTGATGTTGAAGTTCATCCAGTGTTTAAAGATGCACTTCTGGGCTTGTCTAGAGGCACAAAAATCTTGAAAGTGAATAAGAGCTCAGCACCACCTTCATCCTTAGCCCTCAGGAAGCAGTTTTTTTTCTACCTGTTTCATCTCTGGGTCTTGGTTTGCTTCTCTACTTATCTGTGTCTTGAAGAAAGACAGACATAAAAGAAAGAGCAGAGATGCTTACCTACAGGATAAGTTCAGAGCTGATAGTCCTGAGAAGATGGAGTTGCCTTCATTTCAGTCACCACATTGCGGCCAAGCCTCAGAAGAGAGACGTAAGGCACAGTCCTAGCCATCCTCAGCATTTTCTTTCTTCAGTGTTTTCAGCATAGGCTGTTGTACTACAGAGGAAAAAAAAGGGAGGGTTACCTCAAGGTAAAGAAAAAACAAAATAAGAGCACAAATCCTGAGCGTGTGTGAGGATCTGCCTTCTGACCATATTTGTTGTGCTATGCTTGCATGATATGTCAAACACTCCCCAGACAGGCACAGAGACCTCTGAGGCCGGTTCTTTGGAAGTCAGGTGTTTCAGACCCACGTCCTTAACTGAATATCTTGAGAGTGGCCAATCTCCTTTTCCACCTATGTCAGTGAGTGCTCTGCCTTGACTTAGTAGGAGCTGCTGAGTAAGGTTGAAGTGCTTCTGAAAACAATGCTTTCGATACAGATTCTATACCTGCTCATTATTATTTCTGTGACACTTGCACTAAAACAGGAATCTGCCTAATTTTATTGTGGCTGGTACAAATATGTATTGCCTGCCAGAATGCAATTTTCTAACCAGTGATACCGCCAATACAAAGAGTTGTAACAAAAATCCCACCAGTGTCACAACAATGAACAATGTTTCCTGCAAAGATTAAAAATAAGAGCTTGAGATTTCATAACTGCCCAGCAGTTTTGATTACTGTAGGTGCCAAACTGCGTGAATGCCTTAAAATCAGAAATTACTGAGGACAGGGATGACTCACACTGCAGGTTTTTCAGGTTGGAGCCCACCACACCCATCAAGTTTACACAGAAAACTCTACAGATGGCAGGCAGAGGTGACGATGAAAATCCAAAACTGTTCCTCAAAATTTCCTTCCTCTTCACATTTAAAAGATCCTTTACTTCAGCATTAACAAAAGAAAAGTAGAAGGTTTTGGAGTTGGTTGAAAACCAGGGTGGTGAGGTAGCATGAGAGATGTGTAGCTGCTGCATCTGTGCCCTGTCCTAGGAGTCAGGTATCTTCTCTGCAGTGCAGTTTTTCTTTGTATATGAGTTTCTCTTACAAGGGACATGATTGGTTTTGGTCACCACTGCCCTTAGTTTGGTCTTCCCATTGCTCCTGAATGCTGCACCTCCTGGACTAATCTTCCTACTGTCTTTCTATCTCCCTGTCTAATGTACTGGGCTAATTTCTAGCAATACTTTTGAAGGCGTTCATAACAACAACAAAAGATTGCTGGTGACATGTGGAAATCTGCATGTTCATTTTAGGTCAGATACATTTACCTGCAGGTTATCTGAATCTTCTCAGGGTCTAGAAATCATCCTGGAAATCTAGTAAAACCAGAGGCTACTACTTTAGCGTGTGGCTGTAGCAATGAAGTAAATGCAAAGGAGCATACTAAGAGAAGAAGAATGCCGTTAATGTTTCAAAACCACCAGCGAAATAAAAAAAAAAAAATTAGTGGCTAGGTCAGACACTCAGGTCAGTTCTGATTTTGTCAAAAGCAGTTTATTTGTTCCTTAAAAGGAATGCAGCAGAAGTGCAAATGTGGCTCATCATGTCCTGCCAGAGCTCTCTGTACTTCATGTCGCACACGAATTTTATTTCAAAGATGATGGTGTTTGCCAGGGTGTCGCAAATAGTTGTTATCTTCCTAGCCAGCAAGTTCCTAAAAGTACCACATAATACAGCAAATTCCTGCTATCTAGCTTTAAAGTTACATTGACTCAATTTCTCCCCTCTATGGCTTTCCCAGGATTGAAAATAATAGTAAAAGAATGGTTCCAAAAGCAGAAACAAAACCAGGGAGGCATTTGGGCTTATCTTTTTTAATAGAGGCCTGGAGAAAAGGCAAGTTAACCCTTCTGAGAAAGAAAAGCATGCTAATTTCACCTCAGACAGATTTTCAGTAGCTGCTGTCCAACTCCTCCCCTCTAAATTCAGGCACCTCTGTTAGTAATGCGATGTCTGATTAGCAAAAGTATTTAGTAAGCTAATGTTCACTGTCCACAGCAGGAGGCTCACACAGCTTGGCTGATGAGAAATGAACTGCCTGAAGCTAGCTTTTAATGGCAACTAATTTCCCATATTTGATACTCAGCTCAGCCAACTAATATCTAGCTCAACCGTGACAAGACAATCACAGTTCCTTTTGAAAATCCTTTAATCTGGGATGCAAACCAGTGTGCTCAAGGCTATAATGAACTTCTGAGATTATGTACTGGCTATTTTAGAAGGAGGTATATTTTCTCTTTCCTTTTTTCTTTTCTGTCTCAGAAAGGCTTAAGAATACATACTTTCATAGTTTCCTGCTTTTATGCATTTTGCCTAGTGCACAGAGATAATCTCCTCCTGAAAGTCACTGGCAAAAAAAGTTTTAAAAGGTCAAGTAAACAGCTTTCCCTTCAGATAACCCATAGGATGTGGCAGTTCACAACAGCACAACATCATAACTGGCTTTTAAATCAATTGATCTTGTTATTCTAAATGTGGTTTAAATATCTAGCATGTTTTATACTGCACTGGCTTGGGCTTTGACAAATCCCATTACTCTCTGTTACTCTATCTCATTACACAGTGAATTATTAAATAGAACACTTAACCTAATTAGATATTATTGTCATGATACATACAGACATCCTGAAACGAGTAATTCCTTTTTGTTGTTCTGACTAGTCCCTCAGTTGTTTTTTAACTCTTATTCTGTGGCGGTGGTGGTGGTGGGTTTTTTCGCTTTCTTAAGAAGCATCAAATCTCTGGTAAAACAAAGGTTTTTTTCTTGTTTCTTTCTAAAATGGTTCCTGGATACAGCCATACACAATGTATAGATGTAGGTTTGTAAGAGAAATGACATGTGTGTCTGTACATAGATACACACAAACACACACACACACAGAGCAACTAAAAATGACTCTGGGCCACAAAGGTTTTTTTCTCCTCTAATAGTGTGCATAGTCTTTCACTTCTGTGGAGTTAGTAAGATATGCTTAGAAATATTTTGGGTTTAGACTAGACTACAAAGTTTCATTCCAAAGACATTCATTCCAGGCGGGAGGAAAGTCTTTGACTCTTCTATACAGTAGCTGAAAACGCCAGCCTGTACCACGTTGTATGCCTGGTACAACGCAGGGCCATACAGCCTGCTGTCAAGCCCCCACCGACAGCAAAAGCATGCATCTGTAAAGCTGTATGAGATAATTGCTGGCTATTCATTTCAGAGAATTATCAGATCGACAAAGCCAGGCTAGTGCACTTTCTCAGTCTTTTCAAAACACGGTGCAGTCACGGCTGGCTAATTGGAAAAGATGCTTCCTATCATATAGTATACTTTTAAATTAACAGACTGTCACTTGCAGATCTGTTTTGGATCACTTCATTATTATTCCAGCAAACTTTCAAAATAAAATATTTATTTTTCTCAGTCATACTGTGCAAATCAGGTCAAAAATATTACTTGACATAGGCATAACTTGTAAGAGTTGCTTTGGCTATTTACCAAGCTGTCATGTTTATCTTTTCAGTGGCATTTCCCATATTGGAAAACATGACAAATGCTGTAGACAGTGTTATTGTTGTGGGAGGCAGTTATCCCGTGTTTAATGATGCTAACTATAGATTATTCATTTTTCAGAAATGGCCTATGTGTATGTTGTGTTCAAGTAAAACCCTCCAAGATGTATTAACTTGCAGTTAATTCATGCCACCTGAATACATCTCTGTGCTGAGGATGCCCTGGGGGTGATGCAGTTTCTTAGTGAAGGTCCCCGTTGCTGTTTGCTTTGTATCACACCACTGGCTCCTCTGAGCATCCCCCTCTTTCTTGCTGACCACCGTAGAGGCAATAGCCCAGTGTGTCAAGTCCTTCTTACATTTGTTCGGTGTTCTTTTGTGCTAAGTGTTAGATAATTTTACCTTTTTTTTTGTTTACTCCCATACGCCTCCTCCTTCTTCACCAATTTCTTTATTTTTAAGTCAAAATGATGCAATTCCAGCTCCACAGACAAGATGACCTTCATTTTTCCAAGTCAACGTCAGGCTTAAATACTTTTCCGATTCACAACATGCATGTTAGCTATCACAGCTGTGTTTGTTGTGAATATTCACAACAATATTTCACTGTATCTCACAGTGAGACACTCAAACATGCATCAAATGAGAAGAGAAAATACAAAATGGTGGCTACTATCTGAGTCAATGAGCTGCTTGTGTTCTTATCTGTATGTATAAAAGTGAGATTACTGGATTTCTTTAGCTATTTTATGAGTGAAATTAGAAACTGACGTGCCTGACATTAAGAATCTTACTAGTCACTGATACTTGGTGCTGCTTGACAAGTATCATCTCTATGTGGATGAGCTGGTTTCAAAAAGACCAGGCATAAGTATTGCCATTTCTACTATCTATCTGGAAAGCATGTAAATTTTTAAAAACGTTTGGCTCAGTCAACATCAGAAAACAACCTTGAAAAAAGGCGGGATATTTGTGACCAAATGGAATGCCATGAAACCAAAACTGAGAGATTTAAATCCACATTTTCAACTGATGAGACAAATTTTTTGATGTACCATTGAATATCTGTGATGCAGCAGAATGCCCATCCAGAACTTGATGAGATGAGCTGTTTTACAATCCTGTCAATGTCCACAGAAAACCAATGGCTTTTATCAAGCCCAAAATTTGCTAAGAATTCAAGATAAATATCAATGGTATTGCAAAAGTATATGTCTTCTATAAATCACTATTTTAAATGATGTATTTCTGAAGTGAAAAGAGATTCTTAGTGCTTGTTTTGATGCTACATATGCTATCGGGGGAAACATTGTGTTTAGAGGACTTTCTGGTTGTAAACTCAAGTATTCAAAAATTAGGAGAAAGGAGATTAGGAGATCAGGGATTAGGAGAGAGGGATTAGGAGAATGGGTGGCCATCTATGAAATCTTAACTACAGCCCTTGTGAAAGAGCATAGTCTGTACTCGCACAATCACTTACTACTTTCCAAAGGACTCTCGGTGCATTCAGTTCATGGAAGGGAGGATGCAGAAATAACGTGTTATGTCTGTGTGGGAAAAGGCTTATTACCTGCAGGGCCTTGGCTTTCTTTGTGGCTGGTGTTAGGATATACTCAGTGCTTGAGGCAGGATGTTGTGAGAAGAGAAGGGTGATAGTTTCATGCGAAGGCAGCTCACAAAACCCTGGAAAACTGGATTCTCTCCCTCATTCCACCACCAAATTCTGGTGTGATGCTGGGCAGTCACTCCGATTGGTTCTTTCACAGGTGGCCAATAATTACATGTTCCTCCATTTGAAAGTGCTTAACTTAGATTAGGGTTTCTACATAAAAAGTGCCAAGCACTCATAAATGCAGTGAAGTTCTTGAGTGTATACAGCTACATTATGCTAAGTACTCTAAAACATTAATTCCTAGACATCTTAAAGTGGGCACCTAAAATTAATGGGCATTTTTTTTACTACTTTCATCTTAATCTCTTCAAGTTCCTCACTAGTCAAATGAGATAATTATACCTCTCTCCATCATCAGGTTGTTATGTAGGTAAAGTCATTAAAGATTTTGAGCCAGTTAGGTGCTACAGCGATGAGCGCTATGAAGAAGCCTTCAAGTAAAATGCCAGCTCTGTATTCAGCACCAGGATTGGATGGGGTGTATTGGAAAGGGCCTGGGGCCATGCGTTGAATGACAGGACTAGAGCCCGAAGTGATCCAGCATATAGTGAGCACACTCCTGCCTGCACACCCAGTGAAACCAGTGGTGTGCCTCAGCACCAGAACCAGTGAAGCCAAGTCTGCCGCAGCTTTGTGTCCTCTGCGTCTAAGCCAGAGTGAAATCTCACTGGAGTTTTTTTCTGTAGATGAGACACTGAGACTATTAACTCTCTCCTGTCTTGATTCTCTGACAGGTAATAATGAATGAGTTCACAATAAAGTTTTTCTTCTAAAGGAGGCAGTAAAAAGGTATCCAGCTGCCCATTTTCACAAAAAAAGCACTCGTACAGACTGTGAGGTCTCAGTCATCTTTGGACAATTTTGGTTGAAACTGGCCAGTACATTCAAAGCATCATGGCCACCAAAGCCTTGCTGTCAAGAGAAGACAGGCTAAAAATAATTTGTGGTGGTATACAGGTACATGAGCATTTGTATTCAGGGTGACAGCTGAACTGCGTTTCTCGTGTTTCTTGGTGTCTCAAAGCTCCATACTGTTTTAATAGGCTGTTTTACATGCAACCTTGTTTTAGAAAGGGAACTGAAATATCAGCTATGTTAAATAGCCTTACAGACCCGCTGCATGGAGAAACAGTAAGACTGAGATCTTTACATGAGTGTCACAGATCTCAGGCTTGAGCCAGGAGATCTTCAGTCAGGAGAAGGGGTTGTTACCCTTTCTGTGGATCCACTCCCGCAAGAGGATGGTGTTGGATTATGGGATAAAAGGCTCATGACATGAAGGATCCCAGAGACATGAAGGCAGACGGGGGAGCCCCAATGCGCTGGTCAGAGACATGAGCCCCTGCCCCTGTTTTCTTACTAAACTCTATTTTGAACTATTTTCCTGAGTGAGGGATATTTTGCATGCATGGGTGTGTATGGGGCCAGCAACTGGGGTTGTACCATGGGTCAGTCAGAGGGGCCCAGGTACCTGGGGTGCCAGCAAGCAGAGAAGCCAGAGCCCATGCCTCCTGTCTGGGTACGTATGCCAGTGTGTGATTGCCAGCAAACATCAAGCTGGACTTGCCAGCAAGTTGGATAAGAGGTTGGGAAGCCAGACAGAGACCATAGGATCTGCCAGCTCTGCACCAGCAACTGGTGTTGGCCTTGGGAACCCATGTGTCCGGGTGCCAACAGCTGGGGAGATGGGAGATCCAGGGCCAGTTTCAGGGCAGACAGAATGTCCAAAGCCAGCTAGTAGAGAGATCCATATGGTGTATATATAGAAATATATATTTTCCATTAACGGGCTGCCATCCTGATCAGCTAGAGAGGGGAACAGGATGAGGCCATGGTGCTGTTTGTGTTTGCAAGTGCTGTGTTTTCTGTCTGTGTTGATCCATGTGGCCAGCCACAGGTATATGTGTATGTATACGTATGGTGTGTATGTGAGCCTATTGGGAATACATGCTCAGCCTCACTGCCGGCTGGTCCGGGGGCTACGGAGCCGCAGCAGCCTCCCCTCTGTTGGGCTGCTGGGCATGACAAGCCCTAACAGATGGGCCCTTCTCTGCCAGAAGGTTTCAAACCCGTTTCCTAAACAACTAAGGAATGCTGCTCAGGAATACTAGATTTGCTTCCAGGCTATAAGGAATTATGGCCTAATGGTTACAGATCTGCTTGTCTCTCTTCCTCTGAACCTGTCCCCTGTCGTACCCTCACCTGCTGTATAATCACTTCTCTCTTGGGAACAGCAGGCAGCACTCAGCAGCTCTGTTTCAATAACACATACGCTACACAAAACAGAAAACACCAGTGCATGGCTTCTTCCCTTTGTGATAACCTGCTTCATACTGTTCCTCCTCTTTCAGTGTTGTTCTTTACATTTTTTTCCCCCTGAACGCTTTGCTGGGAGGACATTTAGTTGAAAGGAGAGGCTGTTGCTAGGTTATCTTCCCTAGGCTAGCTAGCAAGAGTTTCAAATAACTTCCATGTTCCTGAGCAGAAAGACCTTTCCAGGCACTGATATTTTTGCTGTTTTCCAAAGACAGCAACATTGTCAGCTTGAAGGAGGATGTTGCCTCTGCAAGGTTATAGCAGAGCAGTTTGAGGGTGGGTGAGAGGGGCGAGCTGAACATACAGGCACCCAAATTTTAAGATAGAAATAGCATGCAAGGGAGTGTCCCACCAACTTAATAGCTGACGAGGCTCACGTTTGCTGTAGAGTCCGGGATTGGCGCTTCAGTGTCTGTTGCCTGCAGTTTGCTAGTTCCTTCTCAGATCTCATCTTCCTTCAAAGCACACGAGGGACATCTATACACATTTTCTCTCACTGAGTTACAATCATCTGATTTATCCCTACTTACCTCATGATTCAAGAGATGAATGATTTGTTAGCGTAGATGTATCAAAACTGATGTCGTCAGCTCTTAGGTCCTGCCACAGCTGGTCCTTGGAGCTTAGTTGGAGGATTGGACTCTCCTCCTATCCCCCACGCTTCTTCCAGAAGAGCTTGAAAATTGAGCTAATTGAACTTTTTACTGTATAGAAACTATTTGCTAGGAGGAAAAAAAACAGGCTTTTCATTGTAACGCAATTTTTAGAGGAATTCATCCAATTTAGAATTAGATGATACTTAGTTGATAAAAATCTCCTTACAGGCGCTTTGCCATGCTCTGTTGTTAATTTTTCCTTCACAAATTGCTTGTTCCCAGCATTGCAAAACTCTGTGGTTTACTGTAAACATATTACTGCTAAGAACTGAATATAGAGGTCTTTTTTCCTTCTTTTTTTAAGTAGAAGCAGTGCAGCTGTTGATCAGTTTTGTGACATGAAGGATGGTGATGTCATGACCTGGCAGGAGCAAATGCTGACCGCAGGACATGGAAGAGGAGAGGATGCAGACAAGGAAATAACCTGCCAGTAATACAGTGTTCAGAAAAAAAGCAAGGGGGCAAAAGGCACAATTAAAGAAATCAGGGAGATATGAGGAGGTGGCAGCTCTGGATTTTAAAATCCTGCAGTTGGAGAATTGAAACCTCATACACCTCAAGTTTCTAGTCTCTTTTTCTCTCGTTCTCATATGCAAATGTTGTTTTTGCTCTTTGGTTCAGCAGGTTTTTTTCTGAATATACAATAATTTGTCTCAGACTGGATAGTGGGGGGCAGACTTCAGCTGGTGTAAATGGCTCTCACTTCATACTTGCTGAGAATCTGCTCCAACACTCTTTGTTCTCCGTATATGAAACAGAACTGCTGAAACATGTCAATGGCTTGGCGCTTATCGCAGCGCTCTTGGTTAGGCTCTCTTCATCTTCTGCTTTTGTATCGTATTGCTTTGTACCATTTTCTTGCAGTTTTGTCAGAGAGGTAACTACATTTCATTGATGGTGTATGTGCAACTTGTAGTCTTTGGGAAAAATAATAAAGAAGCAAACTGACACTTACACTGTAAATGCCTGGAATTAATTCCAGGAAAGAATAAGCTTTCAAAGCAGGAACGCTATGTGGATGGCAGATTGTCAGCTACTCACAATTTCTTTCTATACTGACTTTGCATCAGTGCTGGTATCTTTTCCTTTGCCCTTTCCCTAGATGCCTTAATGCTGCCACACATAACTACAAGTTCACTATTGCTGGATGCAGCAAAAATGCGTCTGCATCCCTGCAAGTGGATCTTGAAATATCATGTTGGGCTGGTGAAGAGTAATTTTACTAAACAGTTGATACCTAGTTTTACTTTGGCTTTTAATTTTCTTTTCCTTCTCCGCTATGAAAAATTTGCTGTTTCTCAGACCTCGGAAAACAGTGCTGGATTCTCTAATACCAAATTGCATTGCTGTAGCTCCACTGGCTTCAAAGTGGATACTCCTGATTTACTGGCCTTCAGTGAGAGTAGAGTTGAGGCCATAGTGCTGCGTGTATTTCATATTAAATGTCTGTGGTGTAGTATCACAAAGGCAATTTTCTAATGTCTGTGTCTTCTAAATAATTAATCTAGAAGTCTGTATGTCCTGGCTCCAGTAATGCCACTCTACTGGTGTGGACCATTATTTGTGATTTAATGTTAACTTTGTGTTTCAGTCAAATAAAAAAGCATATTTTGTGTGCACCCAAGTCAGATGTTTCTGGGACAATAGGGCCTTTGATAACACTGAGGGAAAAATTTAATTGTACCCCCCCCCCACATCATTTACATAACTCAGATTGATGAGATAGGAAGGAAAGTGTTTACAATGCAAGAAGATAGGAATTTGGGGATTTAAATAGGAAGCGAATTGAAATGAGCTGTCTGAGGTAATTATGAAACACATACTTCATATGTTTTCATTAGATATTGCTATTGTACTACACAAGGCAAAGGAGTTTGATTAAACTACAGCTCAGTATATAAATTTATGCATAAATTACCCAGAAATCAGTTAGTTCATTATCTTTCAGGAACTCAGCAGGGGACTGAGCAAAAGTTTAGGTGCATAGGGATAAATAATTTGAACAAGAATAAAACCTGTGTTTGGCAGGAAGAAAAAACACAGGCAAGGTCTGTGAGATGGAGCACGACAAGGGGTTAAATTAACTCTTGTGCAAAGCCCCAGGCAGGGAGAACAGCAGGGAGGGCAGGGAGGGCTGAGCTCCTTCTGTACCGCCGGGAAGCCCAGGGCACAGGTAGTGTTTGCCTGTAGCTCCTGTGGGACCTCGCTAGTGCCTGGAGAAGGGACACTTCTCTCTTGCAGGCAAACCTGCAGTGCAGGCGCCAGCTTTATCCTTTCTGTTTGGAAACGATACTTCAGGCTGGTATCACCACTGGTTTGCTCATGGAAGGGGGCTCAGCAAATAGCGGCGAGCTAAATTACTTTCTGATTTAACCCCCAGCCTCTGGCATGTGGGTTTTTTTTATGAGAAGGAAAACATTTTCTCAGATATGCTCATCCCTTTTACCTTTGCAATATACTAATTTTCAGAAACATTGTGTACGGGATCTCAGGAAGGATCGTAGCTGAAATCCACCATCAGGCTACCCTCGGCCTTGAGCCAGCTTTTGACCACTGAATGTTGCTGGGAAGGAACCACCGGATTAAAGGTGATGCTGCTAGGAAATCTGTGACAAGCAGTCAGAGTATGATCTCCACAGACCCTTCTAGCATTAAAATCTATGCTGAATATTTATTTTCAATTGGTCATTATTCTTTGGGCCTGACTCTGCCATTTAACGAAACAAATGTTGACGAGAATGTAATACCAACCATTCGGTGAGAGAAGCCATCACAAAAAACTCTCCGTTAACCTTTCTATCACTGTAGAAGGTCTGTGAACTCACTCCAGGTCTGTACATCAGCATTTGATTGACAGAAACCGTGACTCTTACAAGTACATGTATGCTCCTTTTCCCCTTTGTTGAAGTAGGCTGGACTAAATTTCTTCAGCTTCTGCTTACATAAAGTGATGCTGTAACATTTTTGTTGCTAATGAGGCTACAGGTTTAGTACCTGTGTTCAGGACTTATGGTATGCTCTTGTTGAAATGCCTCTCAGGGATCTTTTTCTCAAGGCTATTCATACTTTTCTGCATGTTTGTTAATAACTGCTCCAAACACTGTCAAAGGGCTTAGCGTTTCACTTGTAGCTCTGTTTTAGCCTTTTTTCCTCCCTCTTCTATTCCTGCTGAGGATGCTTGTTCCCTTTTAGTCCTTCATCTCTTTAAATTTCTTTACAATCAATTACAAGACACTGATCTGTCTATCTCACTTGCTGTCTGTAGTATATCAGCACCAGCTTCAACTGTAATCCACTCTGCCTTGTTATTGACTGCCTCTCTCCAAGCCTGGTATCATCATCAAATACCACTGCCTGACTAAACAATCTTTTAATAAATAAACACAACAACCTTGGTCCTAATAATAAAGCTTCTGACTCTCCGATAATCCCCTTTCCCATTAATTCACTCTGAAGTCCAATATTCTTTCTATTTTCCTTGCCAGAATAATCTATTACATCAAGCATTTTTCGGGAACTGTGTTACAAACGCTGTTCCTTTTCCACCGTGATCTCCTGTCAGCAGATGCCATGCGGAAAGCTTGTTAACTCTTTGAGAAGTTTGACTGGTATTTCATAGATTTATACATTTTCACACCAGAAGGGACATCTTGCTTGACGCTCAGTATGACCTGAACTACAGAGTTTTATCCAGCCGTTCTTAGGTCAGTGTAGGCTACCTCTTCCTGCATTGCAGCGTGTCTCTTAGGAAGACTTCCAGTCCTGAATTCAAGTGATAAGAGTTGTCTATAGCCACTGGTCATTTATTTTTGGTGGTTAATTACTACTGCTGTGAAAAATATACACTTTTGAATTTGCTATTTGAATCCAGTTTGACTGATGTCAGTCTCCAACCACTGCATCCTGTTATGTTTCTATGTGCAAGATGATTAAACAACTTAATGCCCTCAGAAATTTTTCCCTGCAAAGAGAGTATGGAAAGTTCATTTCAGCTTCCGAATAGGCTGCTCACTCCCTCCCTCGCTCCAATGAATATCCTCCACTTCTCACAGCATCCTCATGCCTGCAATCTAAGCCCTCTCCAATCTTCTACTGTCCCCTGTAAGTGTAGGTGGAGTAAGAAGAAACAGCATATCCCAGTAATGCTCTTGCCCCTACTGACTACATAGGTAAATTAAAATCTATAACCCTGGATATTTCTATTTCCCTGTTCACCCATGAATGGTTCGTATTAGGCCTTTTGGCCATGACATCCTGCTAGGAGGTTTGCAGTCTACTGCCTTTATTGAGTCTATGATGCTTGCTGTAACTGAAACAAGAACTGTCACTATAGCTTTCTCTTGCAAGTTTTCCCCAATATTTTCTCCGACAGCACTTTCATCCAATGTTATCTTCACCTGATTACTTTTCCCAGTGTTGTTTTGAATAAAAGGAACGGTTTCTTGCTGTCAGATCAAATCCCTTCTTAAAAGTACAGGCATTAAATTTGATACCTTCTATTTCATTGATTTTTTTTTCTTCATATTTTAAAGAGCTTTTTAACACAGTACATTTGCTAATATACCTGCATTTATCTTTCTCCCTTTTTTTCTGAATAGGGCATGGGTCTTTGATGCTGGCAATTAATTTAAGCCTTCTGATGTCCTTTCATTGACTTCATCTTGGATGTAGCCTTGATTTATTATGGTATATTTTCTTCTCATGGAAAACAAATATCTGATTATTTCTCCATCACAGTTTGTGAACATAGGAATAAATAAATTATTTTATTTTTTTACAGTGTCAGCCCTTTCAACAATGTATTACCCCTTCTATCTCTCATTCTACCTCTTGTGCCATCTCTTGTTCCTTTATGTATACGAAACATGTCTTCCCATTTATCTTACATCTCATTCACACCTCTTTCCATTCTTCACCTTGCCTTTTCTTATCATTTTTCTACAGTCTCACGATCATTTCTATAATCTTCCTACTCCTCCCCTGTATTGATGTTTTATACCCGGTGCTAACCTTTATCTCATTCCTGATTACTTTTTGTACTTTTGTTCATCGCACAGTGTATGAATTGTTACAAGCTTTGGACTTGCCTGCTCCAACAGTGCTTAATGCTGCGTATATATTGATGCACCTGCCTATAAGGAATCTCTGACTATCTGCCATTTTTCTCCCCAAATCCATTTCCCTGCCATTAATCATTTCTCAAATCTCAGCAGGCTGACTCCTCTGTATAAGCTGTCTACAGCTAAGTCATGCCTTGCCCTCTTCTTGTTTTATTCCTGGGCTAAAAGGGTTGTTGTGGTCAGGGGGACAAACTTGGCCTGAAACTGTGAATGAAAAAAGGGCAGAGTACTGGTGTCTGACAAACTGCATACTGGGACCAGCTGAAACTGGGAGGGGAAGCACAAGATCTCCCTGTCGTCCCCTCTGCCCCTCAACAGCAGCCTCTTCTTGCAAATGAGGGGGGTGGCAGCAATGCAGTTCTGGTGCTGGAGACTCCTGAGGAAGAGAGGAACGCCCTCGTGTGCCAAGGATGCCTTGGAGAGAATCACTGCTAAACCCACCACCATCACCAGTGTCTCTGACTGGGTCTTCGTTCTCCTTTACCCCTTCCTTCCGAAAGCTCATACCTTCCCTAAATATACAATGTGCATGTCAAGAAGTGAGACTAGAAACCTGCTGGAAATAATGAAAAAAACTTCCATTCTGTTGGAAGAGGCCAAGATTTCTTTCCAAGCAGCAAAATGCATCAAACTCTTCAACAGCAACACAGCACTGCCAGTGGGGTGCAAGGCAGCTGCTAGTGTAGAAACAACACATGTACACCACGCAGCAGAGCTTGTTGTAGGCCCTTCAAACCAGCAGAGCCCGTACTAACTCCAAGGAGAATGGGCATCACCATGCAGTGCTGCGTGCAAACTAACAAGGTGTGCTGGACTGCTTCTGGTTGGGATAACAGCATTAAGTTCACATCTCCAAGGACTGATTTGGACATGGTGGTTCAGCCAGAAACCTCTCTATGGATGACTCTTACTTTTTCTAATACTGGTGTCTGGGAGGCAATGGACTACAACAGTTTCAGGATTGCAACTACACGTTACTAAATTTGCTGCCATGATTTACTTCTGTCCCTACTTAGCATCAGAATGGGCCTGAGGTATATTATTTTTTTTTTTTTTAAATATGAAAACACAACAGAAATGTTATGCTTAGACTTTCATCAAATTGGGTCCCAGTTAGCCAGTTTTCTAGGTGGTTTGCCTCATCCCGGCTATTTGTCCTTCTTACACCAGTCTCAGCCCACGCACACAGTTGCTGCTGCACTGTGCATTGCACACACATCATTCACCCCAGTAGCTCACTGTGGGGTTTAGACACACCTGGAAAACAATAGGAGGTTTCTTCCACACATGAGATTATTTTTTTCCTTGTGCTGCTTGTTAATAACAATTTGCAAATCCCTTTGTACCTTCTGATTATAACCTAACCTGCACTATTCAGATTTTGTGGATTAATTCATTTTTCTGTATTACTTTTCCCTTAAACTTTGTAGGCGTGTATATTCATGAAAAGAACAGAGGGGAAAAAAAATCCCAGAAATTACCACAAGAAAAACCCCTGCTAAAAGCAATAAGTTTGCTGACAGATGGTAGAATCAGTTGAAAATCGAGTACCATATTTACTAAGTCTAACCCATTTAGTAAGCCAGAAAAGTGTTATCTAATTCTATCCCCTGTGTGTTTGTGTTTTGGAATAAACAGATGCCTAATGAGGAATGTGTCTAGTATGGTTTTTGAAGAACCTGGATGGATCCTGGTTCTGATTCAATACTTGATTTTGACAAAGATGATAACACACACAGCAGAACCTATTGTTTTGGCTTTCAAAACAGCAAATATTCCAACGCTAGCTGACGGACAAAAAGTGGTTTCAAAAAAGCTGCCAGAACAGGGCACAAATCAGAAAAAACCAGAAGTGTTGAATGACTTACTTAACCTGCATTTTACATTTCCTGTTCTATTTATGTAACACCCAAAAATGCAGTGAAGGAAAGGGCAAACACGCTTGAATCACTTGCAGGCTTGACAGCTACCACAATCAATTCCTGTATGTTTTGCACTGGGTTTTATAAAATAATAGAGACTGGCTTAGAAAGACATATGCTTGTGCACTTTGTGGCAGATCTGGGTGAGAAGCAAAAATTGCATAAACAGAGAAGGGTAATGTGAGCAACGAAGGCTTTAGGGAAGATGAGGCTCTCGCAGGCCGTGCTTGGCCAGTAAGGCTATTGCATGTACAATGCCTGTACAGAGTAAAATGAGGTTCCTCAAAGGCACTGTCCTAACGCTGCCTGGACGGCTTCTAAAATCTCACCCTTAATTGGAGCCATCGGGAGTTTACCAAAGAAACTCAGCCCTCTGTGAAGTCCGTAACAAAATACTTCTGGAGCGAGATTTCTCCCATGCTACAGAAGGCTTTTAAAATATGTCTGCTTTTTCTAATTTTTTGGGGTGTGTGTGAAATAGATAAAGAATAGGATCTGGTCTTCTGTAAAAATAAATAAAATAACATCTTCACACAGAGCAGAATATTTCAAAGGACTATTTAATAGGAGGGAGATCTGTTGTTTAGTTTCCACAGTATTTAAAAATACAGTGATCAGTGATAGATTTCAATAAACTGATATTCACCCATTCCTACTTGTTAAAGTTGCTCGAGAGCTACTAAAGGCATTTTGCTGAATTTATATCCTATTTTCAATTACATGAAACTGGTCAACAGTGAGAGATTTTAATTCTGGAATTATAAAATATGTTTCTTAAAATACGAGTAAGAGCCAATGGTTGAAGCAGTGATCTGAATACCAGGACTCTCACCATGTGCCCAGCATTTGCTGTCTATCTGTTCTGTGAGCGAAAGTGAGAAATTTCTGTTCTCTTTCTGTATTCCCCTGTCCACTCTGGAGGTACACATGGAAATCTGAATCTAAACTCACATATGCATTATTCTAATATGGCCAATTTTCTAATTTTGTCATAGGAATATCTAAGATATGGGTCAAGTCAGCATATTGTCGTCTCATTACTGCAGGAAATGCCAACTTGCCCATCAAAGGAAAGCAGACACTGGTGGTGGTAATAGAGTGTTTTAACATGTGGAGATATATGTGATTCTTAAATATTAATAGCAAGAATTGCATTTCACCTCTTATCTAGGCGGTATCCGAAGATGGTTTTCTGTTCACATTTTAGTGAAAGCAAGTTTTGATGGGGGACCTGAGGGAAAAGAAAAAGTGCCGACACTATGGTTTTCTTCTGAAGGCTTTTCCACCCCTCAAAGGCAGCACAGACAAAATGGTTGTGGGAAAGATTGTACCCTGTCCTTGGTTTAAAAATGCAATGTAAGTATAAATTTGTTTTGGATCTAGTTTTATGCGAAAGAAGGAGGGAAACGGGAAAAGATTGTGGATCCTGATTTTAAAGTTTCACGTTTTACTTTGCCCTTTCTTCGCTCTACTTTGTTGCATTTCCAAGGCATTAAAACAGAGACTCAGGGGCCTCGCTAGACATAATGGTATAAAGTTTCTGGTGCAGTAAGCTGTAACACTCTGTATGCTCTGGAAAGTTTGCATTCAGCCTTTTAATAAGTGAAGACGCAACATAATGCTCCTGATAATTTTCAGCACGGACAGATGGTATATGAACAGCCTGGTGGGAGGAGAACCAGCCCAGCTTAGGGTAACAATGTTCGACTAGCTATCAGGGAGGAAACAGACTTCCTCTGCCATTGCCCAGTGCCAAGGAGCTTGTTTTATCTCCTGCTCACCACACTGATCATGCTTTGCTTTCTTCTGTTTTATAGGCATTGGCTTTATGCAGAAAGTGCAGTTCCTTTCTACTGCCAAAACGAAATGGTATTTTAGATTATAACTAGGCTAGAAGTCATTTACAATTAATTTTGCTCAAAAACTCCTGTAGCTGGAAATGCAGATTACACCAATTTGCCGTGAGTTGTTATAAGGTGAAGAAGCCGTTCGCTGCTGCTATTCCATGCTGAATTTTCTGACTTGTGTGCTAAAGCTGGAGCTGGCTGGGGCAGCAGCCCTAGCAATGAAGCAGGCCACTTTAGCAGGAATAGGGGTGGGTTCAGCACTGCTTCAGGAAGCTTCCGTGGGATGGTTGTATCCAAATTATATTTTGCAGATACTGCATATGTGGATCTGTCAGTGCTGTTCCCTCTGCAAGAGAATTCTGTGGCAGCGGCAGCAGGAAGAGTCACTCTGGAGACAGACGGCATGCCATGATGGCTAAGCACGTTATTTTTGTAAATCTACTTCTGAAAATGCCACTTGCCCTCTTTCAGTTAGCCCGTTCTGCCAAACCCTAAGCACTTTCTAAGCCTTGGAAGAAAGGGCTAGGAATATATTTCTTCGTCGTTCTCCATTCTCTACATGAATGTGTTAATTGCATAGGGCAAAGTATTTCTCCAGCCCTGGAGTGCTGAACACAGTCAGAAAAATCCTGCCATGTTCTACCTCTGGACAGATGCTTCAGCTGAGCCTAACAGTGAGATGGTTAATAGGTCAAGGAGATTGCTAGTGATAGGAGGATGGATTGAAGATGTGCATTTACTCCTAATTCTAGGTCTTGGGGGCTAGCAGAGACAAGTGTCTTCCATAAGCAATAAATTAATTTACAAAAGGAAATGAAGAAAAAAACAGGGCATTGCTTTCTCTCTAGCCTGTGGCTCTCTTGTGAGCAGGTGACAAAGAGTAAAAGAAATTAAGAGAGAGAAAATATAATCTCTCTCACTGCAACTGTCTTTAAAATGTTTGATTACTTTTTTGTTTTAATTTAATTTTCTTGCCTCTGCTCTTTTTCTTTTTTTTTTAATTGCGTCTGAATTCAGGACTACCAAAAATAGCACTAAGCAGTTACTGTAAATCTCTCTCTGCTTTTTTCGTCTCAGGGTGGACAGGAGTTTTTAATTTCATACATTATTGACCACGCGATAGAATGGCGATTCCACAAAGTGAGCAGAAGCTTTAAAAAGTTAATGAGGAGGGACAGCATAGGGTTGTTGCTGTTCTTGTTGTTGTTACTTTTTAATGTTATGTAGCATTTAGGACTGGGCAGCGGGGCACGCTGGATACTGACTGCCACTGCTGTCATTTTTATTGCACTGTGCTGCTGACAAAAGATGTTATCCCTTACGGGCTCTGCCCTCCCGCTGTGGTACCCACAGCAGACAGGGTGCCGCACCCACTGCCTTCCCACCACTGCAACTCGCTGCGCCTCACTGGCAAATTAGGGAACACCCACGCTTGCATCTACAGAGCATGATGAACCGACACATAACATCTGAAGATAAACACTAATCTCAGAAAGAAAAAAAGAAAATGTAATATATTTTTGATTTCCTAAGGAATGAAGCATCTACCTTCCCTAAAGACATCCACTGAATAAGCTTAGTATGTCCTCTGGCTAACATCTGTAGTAAACTTACCTCAAAGACACAAATACCAGGAGGGTTATTACAGTGGGTACCTTTGGATATATTATTTTACATGGAGCTACCATCTGTTTCATACTGTAGCACATATCTGAGCGCTCCAATAGCAGTTGCAAATACCTCTGTCAGGGCACTTGGAAGCATATGGGGCCAGCCAGTATGATGCTGGTGCTGGGCAATATCATGGGGCTGAGAATATGCTGACATATTCTGGGCTGGATCCTCTCTTACACTGGTGTTATTTTTATATAGTTCCATAGACTTCAGCTGAACAAGTCCGTATTTATACAAACATGAGGGCAGGACCTCATCCAAAGATTATTTAAGTCTTAAACATTTTAATCCACAATGAAAATAATGGAGAAATTCCTTCTCATGAGAGTGCCTAGTCCTTTTGAAACATTCAGCTCTTCAGCTGTCTAAATGAGAAATACTGAAAGTATGGCCCTTTGTATGACAGTTTGATGCTCTGGACTTTTAGCTGCTGATTTTTTCTGTTAAGAAACCCAAACCACAAAATGACTTGCACTTCTCCCATGTAACAAAAAATTCAAACACTTTCTAGTTTTTTATACCTTTAGCTGGTAGAAACTGGCATGGCTTCATTGACTTGAAATGGACCTGAAGACTTTTCTCACTAGTCAAAGAACAAGGCCTGATTGACGTAAATTGCTGCAAGAAAGATGCCAGTTAAATACGAGGAAAGAACAACTGTAACAGTAAGACAGTGAAATATTGGGATGGGCTGCCTAGAGAAAACGCGGCATCTCTATCACCAGAAGTCCTCAAGAGTAGGTTAGGTAAACATCTGTTAGGAAGGACACAGGCAGTGCTGAGGGGTTGCGATGTGGGGGAGCGAGGAGGGGCTGCCCCCTCACCAACCCCACAGTACAAACCCTCTTGGGGCATCCTGCTGGTGAGCAGTGCCGCAGCTGGGAACAGGAGCCAGGTCTCCCAGTCCCTAAAGGGAGTTTGACTGTTCACTTGTTTTCTGGAGGGAAGGGCTGAACATAATAGGTTTTTTTGACTCTTGCCTTTTCTAGACCTTTTAGCTGGGCCAACCCCTGGGAGTGCCTGGGCACTGCTGATGCAGGCGCCTGGAGGCCTGGATCAAAGGGAAACGCTGTTGAAGAAAGGAGATTCATGTGCCATATAATATCGGAGGAATAACATCGTCCCTCTCCCATGCTGTGCCTTGTGTCTTGTCTACTTGGATGGCAAATTTTGCAAGCAATGGTAGTCTTTGACTGCAAACATGCAGAGCATCTTGCACAAGGAGCTTCACTTTCAGTGGCTCCACTAAATACTACTCTGACAACTACTAAAAACAATGCTTCCTTCTCTTCCACATGCATTTACCTAGATTTCTTCCATTCAACAAATAGTTATGCCAGAATTGTCCTTGTCCTTGTCCTTACTAGTCTTCCTTTAAAACCCTCTGCCAACTACTAGCATGGAGTTTGGGACATGAAGAACAGGACCTAGTTACTGAACACAATAGCAGTGCAAAAATTTAGTACCTAAAACTTGGGGTTTGTGCTACTTAGGAGGTCAGACCTTCAAAACTACAGACACAAATGCACACACACAAACATATATATATTCACATATATATACACATATGCACTCTTACAGGTATGTCAGGGGTCCAATATGATTTTGTAAGTTCAGAATTTCTAAGGTCATATCTGCTGGCCATATATCATTATCAGTGACATAGATGTTGACACTGATTGTTTTTTAAAAAGTCTCTGTCTCACCTGTCTTTTCAAAGTAGCTATTTTTATGTGCTTTCTTTTTTTATAGATCTTAGAAATTATTGCTGCTTAGAAGAGTTTCCGCCCCAACCCTTCCAACTTAGTCCCCATATTGTGGAAGGGAATCAAAGGAATGATGTTTGCTGCTGTTTGACTTTGAATCACTGGCAAATGTTTTATGTAACTCATTTTCTTCCATACAATTAGATTCTAAGGACACAGGGACTAGGCTCTTTTTTTTTTTTTTAATTTTTTTTTTTAATTCAAAGGTCTCAGTAAGCAAAGCATAATGTATTCTGCCCAAACTGTGAGAACAGAGCAATACAGAATAATTTACTTCACTAATGCCAAATTAAAATTCATAACACAATTCTTTAATTACCATCTGAATCCAATTCTCAAAGAAGTTTGCCCTAATTGCATTGTTGATATGCACGGATGCAAATAAGATGTTGACTGTTTCCCTTGTAGCAAATGACTCTATTTCTAATATGCACACATCTAACAACATGGGGCCAAATTCATCCCTGGTAAAAAGCCATTAGAGTCAGCAGAGTTATACCAGGGATGAATCTGAACCACTCTTCTCAGGAAAGCTGGTCTAGTTATCAGCCACTAAAAATAGCCCCTCCAGTGCCTACAGACAAACACGCTGTCCCTGTTTTCCCTGAGCAAGACAGTGAAAAGCTCCCAGAACCCCCCCAGCAGGCTGGGAAGACAAAAGTGTGAAACGGGCATGTGTGGA
Source organism: Gymnogyps californianus (assembly GCF_018139145.2). Classification (NCBI taxonomy): domain Eukaryota; kingdom Metazoa; phylum Chordata; class Aves; order Accipitriformes; family Cathartidae; genus Gymnogyps; species Gymnogyps californianus. The sequence goes on from NC_059472.1 coordinate 26,585,981, forward strand.
GCAACGTTTGCCAGAAGGTAGCGGGGACGTATAAGCCCAGATGTTCTTCTTTGCTTTTGTGACAGCGCTGAATAGGGATCTTATTCTTTGCCCACAAGCACAGGTGTTTCGGAGGAAGAGAGTGAGAACACCGGGTTGGAGATGCGGGAAATTAAATAATAGTCATCAAAGGAGGGAGAGAATAGCATGGGCATCACTGGGGCATTTTTGTAACTGCTGCATACTTCTCTCAGGTGAGCTAATTAAATGGGAGCACTTTGAAACATTCTCCTAGTTCCAGAAATAAAATAGGTTAAAAAGTCCTTTTCTGATAAATATCTGGGAACAAAGAAGATGTCTTTTTTTTTTTTTTTTTGGTGAAAAAAACCTCTTAGCTTCCTGAAAGCTGTGGTTATGTTTGACTTTATTTCTATCCCATTTGAATGCATTTCTACCATATATATGCTAAATAAATTATTTTCTCAAGTATAAATTATTTTCTTAAGCCACCCATTCTCCTCATAGCCAGACAGTAAGCAATAAATAGCAGTATAGGTGCCTGGTGTAGCCCCAGGGATGCATACAGAAGATAGCAGTGCTGCCTTGCAGTTAGGGTAGGAGGTGGGAGAATACCAAGGGATCATTTTGCTGAGCGTGTTTTTATTTCATTTTTGCCAGCTACATAGGATGAGCTGGAGTCCTCCTGCTCACTTTCATTAGAGGTTCTGGTCTAAGAGAAATAATATTCATAGTGTGTTTGTTCAGTTGCCTGACTAAGCCATGTTTTCTTAAAGGAGATCTGCAAAAGGTGAGGAAATGGGCTTGTTGCCCTTCTTTCTTCTTTTATGATGTTTAAAAAAAGGCCTGAAATGTTTGCATTTTTTGTTTATTACATCAGAAATTCAGTCTTGGTTTACTCTGCTGTTCCTGGAAAAGTCTGTGTACAGTTACAGAATAAGTTGTTAGAGATATTAGAAATACCTATGTAAATAAAACTCCACCAAAACAGGAATTGTTATTGTTCAGACAGTTTAAAAGTCTGGGTGTACTTAATATCTGTGTATCTCAAAGTCCTGAATGGGGTCCTTAAAACTCTCCTAAGTGCACTAAAGATCCTCTGCCATTGTGGCACCTGCATGGCCTGAAGGAAGGCACGCACTTCTCGCTGTGGCCAAAGCCAAGCCGCCAGCACAGACCTCCGTATGGTTTGCGAGGCTCTGGCTCCGGTTCAGTTGCTCAGCCGAGGTGGGAGAGTTGTGAGGCTGCGGTGGCTAGCGTGACCATGGGTTGTCTGGGAAGCTCGTCCTGGTGGTAGTGGTCCTCAATGGAAAGACGAGAGGTCACGCAGAAAGGCACGAGTCACGGGAGAAGAGCTCAGTTGAGTGACAGCCAAGGATGAGCTGGTGAATGTGTAGGTAGCAGGGAGCTGGAGGACTTGGCTTTTTGTATTATTGCCTGGCTGCCTCTCATTAAAATTTGACCCAACCAGTATGGGCTCGGGCTGTGGGACTTGGGGTCTCTCCCTCTTCCTGTGTGGAAATGGCTGCAGCAAGCAATGGTGAGTTAAATCAGCGATGCAAGGGGAGATGAGTGCTGTGAACTCCAACTCAACCTGTTGTGAATAGACTGAAGTAGTGTGCTAAAAACCATGAACAGAGACATTTCTCAGTTGTTTAGAGGCCAATGGCAGGAAATCAGGTAAGGAGGAAAATAATCAAATACTGATGGGTGAGACAAAATTGCACATAATTGTCATTATTGAAGTCTCCGGGCTGAGTGGCTTGGCAGTGATGTTAAAATCTCTATTTACAAATGGTAAAGTAGTGGAAATTCAGGTACCTGGAGAACGTTGGAGAGTTTTGCAATGCAAAATCTCAGCGTTACCAGAAGTCCCTGGCTGCCTTCTGGGGAGGTCCTTGTCACCTTCACTCCTGGCTCCTGGCTGAGCTGCTCAGGTTGGATGCTGCACTCTCGGCTTCTCCTCCTTGCACTGGCTCTAGCTGTCCAGCTGTCTCGGCTGGGAACCACAGGAGACTGAGCAGGCATTGACCATTGCTTTAACTAGCAAAGCTCGAAGAAGGTGTCTGGGATCCATCACACCCCCTAGATTCACAACTAGGACATTGGACATCTTAGCGTACAGCTTGCAGAAAGAGACATTTAGTTAGCATGTACATGTTGGAGATCTCACAAAATACAGATTGGCACAAAAAGGTTGGTTTGGGGTTTTTTTTTTAGCCAATAGGAGCACTCAGTTCTGAATTTCAGTATGAATAAAATGAATTGGTGGCCTACAACCAGGGGTCACTGATGTACCAGATTTCACCTCCTTGGTAGGTTTAATATGGTAAAATGGACAACAGCCTCAACCAGTAATATATCTGACACTTCAAAAACGCTGATTTCCCAAAGTTAAAGATAACATCATGTGAATCTTACTGCAGAGAAAGATCGACTCGAAAACTGAGAGTTTTTTCAGAGGAGCTTGTCAGAGGACCAGAAAGTTTGCCATTTTCCAGTTAAGAAAGATGACAACTTTGCATAAAGTCCATCTGGCTCTGATGAAGGGAAAGCAAGAATTAGAGATTTTAAAAAACCCTCAATATTTAATAAGTAGAAAAGGAAGAAATACTATAGAGGAGAAGTCCTGAAGTCTACGAATTTAATAAGGGAGCCAAAGACAGGGATAATTTCTGTTTAGCAAGGCTAAAGACACTGAGGAATAATTTTTAAGTGGCTGGTATCATTCTAACATCCTTGTCAAAACCCAGAGCTCCAGAATGTAAAAACTGGTACAAGTTTTATATTAGTAGTGTTACAGGATAGTGATTACTAGACACCACCAACGTGTCTTTATGGCCAGCAGGTCTCTGCTCAGAACCACTGCAGCTCTCATTCTTTGAGACTGTGAGTTTAATTGACAATATACAGAAATTTTACAGAGATTTTGTCTTAATATTGAGTAATGTTTTAATTGAAAAATGAGCCTTGTGAGACAGCAATTGCAAAGGTCTCAGAGGTCTTGAGAAGTCACATACAGAGAAGTTGTTATGTTACGGGTCATTTTGAGTCATCCTGTGCTGTTCAGATAATTCATAAATAATCTGGGAGTAAACACAAAATGAATGCAAACATATATAAAATTGCTTCTAATCTGTAGGTATATTTATTTGAAGTTCAGTGCTCATTTTATACTCATGAAGTGACTGCTGGCAACCTTTCCAGAAAATGGAAAAGTAGACAGAAAAATAAACACTAACGAGGGCAAGAAAGTCAGACAGAGTGACACATGCAGCTTGGCAAACTGGTCAAGCCAAAGAAAATGTATTTCAATACAGACAAATGCAGAGAGATGAACAGGGAATAAGAATGGTGGCAGACTTTCACAGCAGCGGATCTGGCAAGCGATGGCTCCAAAAGTAGTAGCGGTCTTAGGGATAAACAGTTCAAAGTGAGCTCCAAATCCCAAGCTGTTGCAAAATAGCTAATGTAATCACTGAATCACAAAGTAGGAAGTAGCTACAGTGCTGACTTTATGATGGACATGTGTCTATGTTTCAAAAAAGATGTTGAAAGATTCAAACGGGAATTAAATTTATTGGTATGTGTGTTTATAGATAGATAGATATATACATATTTCCCAAGCTAGAGAGAAAATGCTTTGCATTTGCAAGCTTCAAGAGATCTAATTTTCTGTTGAGAAAGAGACTGAAAGGGTACTTGAGTGCTCTAAATTCACCTTAGGCTGAGAAAATATTGGGTGCTAATGGACTCTTCAGGAAGGAATCTGGGATCTCTAAACTGCAAGAAGAAAAAAAGTAAGGCAAATATTAACACTGGAATAAACTGAAAATTGTGACTTTTCCATGTCTTGACATATTTTCAGTCATTACCACTGTTCAGGAAAACATCTAAGCAAAGCGATTCTCTGCTGTAATCCCAGGTAAATTACTGAAGTTAGAGTAGGAGTAATTGGATGTGGGGCAAGGGGAGCAAAGGGAGGTGAGCCAGGGTGACTGTCTGGCTTTGATCAGAGACTGTAGCAGATGAGACAAGTTCAATGGAGGTTACTTCTTCCTTTGGGGTACGGTGTGGACCTACAGAGGAAGGACAAAAAGAGGGAACAAGTAGGGTGTTATCATCACTAACATGGATAAATGCAGTGCATGCAGTTTGCCTTACGTGGTGTAGTTGAGGCTGCAGAGTCTCCACCTGTGTGCCACCAGATCCGGCCCCACTAACCCATCTGAGAAAGGAACAGGAGTTCATAAAAAGGCAGACAGGAGGGTGCTCCTTTTATCAATACAGAAACAGCTGGATTAAAATGGGGACGCATGGACCCTTAGCCCCTACATACACATGAGGGAAAAGGAACCACTTTCTATTTTGATGCTCCCCAGTTGTGAGAAGAGAGTTACATCCGAACAGAAAACCCTGGCTGTGGAAAACAGTGCTGCCTTTAAGGTCAGGGTGTCTTACACACAGGCAAAGAGGAGGCAAGCGGAGACTCACAGAGGACTAGTGCTAAAATCAAATTTCAGACAGTGAGCATGATTTATGTTCAGATCAGGGTCTGTAATGCACTCCCACAGGACCTGCCCAGATGCGTTGGGGTGGGGGCACCACACGATCCAAAGAGGAGTACAACCAGCATTCAGCAAACACTGTGTCACATTTCCTTCATTTTATGTTTAAATTAGTTTGGCTCACTTCTTTTGATGTGTGATTGTGACTATCAAAGAAATCCCAAGGGTAAAGCTCACATTGTGCTCCTACACCCTGTGTGTCTCTGAAACCATCTCAAAGCTGAGTTCAGGAGAGAGACCAGAGGTGTCCTCTGCTTGAACTGAAGCAGGAGCGCTGTATTAAAACTCTTGTGAGCTGGATTCTGTAGTTTGCCACTCACCTTAAGCGGATGTTTTCAAAGTAAAATTTTTGGCTTAGAAGTAGCCGTGTCCCTAAGAGCACTAGCATGATCTCTTGTTATTTTTGTTCCTAGAATATCAAAATATATTTAATAGGGAAAGTGAATGGTGTTGTATAAATAACTTATAGTTGGGAGAAAAATACAGTCAAAGGCTTTGTTTCAGCATAGTGTAAAACCATGTCACAAGCATTCCCATCAATGCTTGTCACACAGGAACAGGAACAAGTTATGACATCCCAGAGAGAGAATACAAATTGGTACATATACCAGCAGTTTCCCTGTCTTTCTTTTAAACTATTTCTGGCTGTTAAATTATCTAAAAACTGCTTCACAAAGCAAAGACTATGGGATGCCAAGAGCAGGGCACCTTGACTTTTGTTTAAACTTGCACTGGGAAAGTTACAAATAATTCTCCAAGAAATATAATTTAATGTTTTTAAATTCATCTTCTGTTCATTTAAGTGGAAGAACACTCACTAAATTTCTAGCATAACACTGTCTCATGTGTTAGCTCATAAGCTTTAAAACCATAAAGTCTTCAAAACGAAAGAATTTAAAACTGTCAGATGTTTTCTCTCACCTGTGGAATGAATTAATTTTTGTATTCTCTTATTTATTCTGTGAAGTTCAGACAGCCAATTTTACTTTGATTTGGAATTATTTTCACGTTTGATTTTAGCAAAGCTAGCAATATCTGTTTTCCTTACTGAGCTTTTCTTAAGCTGTTAAACCCTAAGCTCACAATAGGTAGAAGGTCGTCCTCGCGTTAACATCACTTAATATTGTCTCTGATATCTCTTTTTAGACCTGGAACCCTTATACGCTTTTACTTGATTATGTATCGTTTTCTCTTGAATAAGAAACAATATCATATGAGATGTTTTGACAGAATTGGCTACCTGGTCCCTTAAATTATAATTTAGCTCTTCAGTGTGTCAGCAGAGGAGAAAGGGGTATTTTCTGCCACTCCAGAGGCTGTGTCACACAGATAATAACCCATTACAGCGACTAGTAAAATAATAGCTCAGAGAAAAGAGATCTGTGTTATGGAGCTAACCTCAGCTCACGGAGCATGTAGGAATCCATCTGTTGCCGTTTTGGTGGAGAGTGATGGGGAAAGGGGAATGTTCCATTTCCCCCTTTAGAAGGAAATAAGAAATTTCAGCCAAAGAAACCTACACAAATTCTCACTGCGAACAAAGACAAATAAACTCACCTTTTGGCTGGCTCTGTAGGTCTGTTATTGTGTTGGAAGCTTGTAGTTACAATACATATTATGCCACTTCCTTAAACTGTGGTTATGTTTTGGCTTGGGGTCCATACAGCTTCAGATTTAGCTGCAGACTATAATATAAGGTTGCTGTGGGGTTTTTGTGCCTGCATGTGTGGCTTTGTTTTTTCTCAAGCAAGAGATTTCATTTCTTTTAACGGATACCATTGTGCTTTTATAAAACGGTCTGCATGGAAGTGCTGTGATCTGGCTGCCACTGCATGCCCAAGCCATGAATCAGGGCATAGATATTTAGGATCACAAAGGCAAGTGGGAGGTATACTGCCACACAGTAGATGGCACAGAAACTGGTGTAGGGCATTAAAACCAAAGGAGAAAAGTGTTGTTTTAAACCTTCCTAAGGGGAGCTCTTTGACCCTGCTAATTGATAATAATAAAGTGTGAGAGAAAGCAGACATCGGTTGTTGTAAAACATGCCTTTGTAAAAAAAGCTGGAAAAAAAAAGGTTAAGTTTCAAAGCAACTGTTTAAATCCATATTTGCAATGGGTTCAGTCTGCAGTGAAACCAGCTACTGCATCATAGCATTTGTGATTTATCGCAGCATCATGAGGCAAGCATGAGTTGACAAAAGACAAATGCTGCAGACTGCATCAATCAGAGGGTTCTTCGGGGTGAAGCAGAATTTTTTTTCAGAGAAGCTCATTAAGTCACTGAGAGATATTGGCCACTTGTGAGTGCTGCGACAAATTTCACAGTGGACCTACAGCAGGAGCTGGTTTTGCAGATGTCTACTGACACCGCTCTGCTCAGAGCCAAGGCAGCGCAAGAAATTTATCGCAAGGCGTTCTGAGTCAACCGTGCTGCAGAGACAGAAATGAACATCACCTGCTTAGGAAGTGCTTGCTGCTTGTACGAGCAGCCAGTCTAAGAAGTGAACTGTGTATTGAAACACTGATAGATCAATATATATGATATCTAGCCATTAGTGACTTGTATTGGTGCAAGAGAGCAATGCATTCAGAAGTTTCTGTATGTGTGTGACATCTCTTCAGGAGATCCTAATGGACTTTATGTTTATCAGCCTAAGAGATGTTTCAGAAGGTCAAACGTGTAGCAAGTGACCTGAGTTTTACTGTTCTGAGGCAGATAAATATTCTGATTTGTTTTAGGGTCACTTTGGAGCATCTGCAATTGCTGAACAAGGCTTTGGGATGCATGCCTGACAGAGGGCAGCTTGCCATGGACATGTTAAACATGGCCAGAGTCTTCCTGTATATTTTTAAATTCCAAATTTAAAGGTTTGATACCTGACACTGCACAAGGATGTAAAGTGTGTGCTAAGAAATAACTAAAGCAAATACTGCAGCTGTGATTGTACATGAAAATTATCTCGAGCTTGTTACTGATCCGAGATACAGGAAGGGTATCCTGCTTCATTTTCACTGGGAGATACACAAGGCAGCGCCAACAAGTCAGGAAAATTCACTCCATTCTGAATTACTGATAAATTAGACCTCTGGCAGTATATCTTTAAGCTAATGCTATTAAGTATTCACTTTGAACCCTCCTGCTATGACTCAGTCTGGGGGAGGCTTGCTGAGAAGTGTGAGCTGACATCATTAGATATGATATGTTATAGTATTCATGTTTCAGGCTGGTTCCAGTTGGTCTGAGCAAAGGTCATAATAAACTTCTTTCTTGAAGGCAAAACGAATGTGACTAAAAAGATTGAAATGCTGGGCAGAATAGATGCAGCTGCAGAAAACCAAAATGCCTTTTGTGGGTGCCTGCCTGTTACTCTGTCATCTATGAGGTTGTCATCTAGCCAGGTAACATCATGGGTGCCACCATCTAGCCAGATGATGCCATCGTGGGGATGGAGACACTGGAAAATCACAGAGAAATCCAGGGTCTCCCTAGCAGATCTTCTGCGATCAGCAGATTTCATGGGTTCGACATACTGCCTTGCCAGATGAAGAAAGCCCTTGTTTGCCAATGGAGTGATGTAAGGCGCTTTCACAGCTTAGTTTCTCGCCCTCCCCGCGGATGGTAGAGACCAATCCTCCTGTGGTTAATTGAGAGGCCATGATTTGCCAAGACTACCTTTGTAGCAAGTCCAGGCATGGGGCCAAGGGTGCCCTCTCCTTCACCTTGCAAGCTGCAGGGAGCAGCGCATGGTGGAAATCTCTCCCAGGAGCCTCCACAGCCACTCTGCTCCTCCTTGCTGCTTTGTGACACAAGTTGCTTTTAACAAGGTAAACACTGTTATGTTTCCAGCAACAGATGTGCTCAGGGAGCTAGAAACCATCAGAGGTTCCTGAGCAACATAACAGTAAAATCCAAGTCTGAATATGGTCTATCTCAAGCCTTCAGCCACAGTCATTTCCTTTCTGAAGAGTCCCTTCAAACACTTTAATCAAGGTTTCTACCTCTCTGCTCTAGCGAGCTGGAACAGCAACAGCAATTTGCTATGCAGAGATGAAGAGGGGCAGAGGCAGGATACGGTGAGCTGATCCGTAGCACCACCGGCAGGTGCCTCTGGGGTCAAGCTGCACTTTCATAGCTCTCGTCCTTCCCTTCTGTAACTGGACTTCACCGGGGGTCAGTCCCCTCCCCTGATTCCCGGTCCCCCAGTCCCAGAACGCATTTGCAATGCCTTGGTTTTTCTGGAAAGTATGTCATTTCTTTTGGCAAGGATGCGATGAGTAATAGAAACCTTGGCCTTGGGGAAGGGAGTCAGCCTTGGGCACTGGGGATGCAGCGAGTGCAGCAAGGTAGAGATTCTTTGGCAGTGGTGTGTGTTGATTTGGGACACACAACTACACTGAAACTGTAGTGGAACAGATGACTTTGAGCAGCAGAAAGAGCTTGAGAGGGAAGGACAATCTGGACGTCTTTTGGGCTGCTCATCTGCTAAGTTTTTTTTAATAATGGCTACTTCCCACTCTTGGGTGGCAATACAATCAAAATTGAGACAAGAGGGATAGTGGAGAGGATAAGTGTTGGAAAGGGACACAGGAAATTCAGTCAGGAATCCAGTTTTAGGACAACATCATTAGTTTGCACAAGTGACAGCAGACTTGTGTGAAATTCTGCCTTTTTTTTTTTTTAATTAAAAAAAAGATAAATCCTGAAAAAAATTAAAAGCCCAAAGATCTTTGGACTTTAAAACCCAGACTTATTTTGCTATCTGAGAAGCTCTTTGAGGTTTTGCATTGGTGTTTGGATGCAGATATTTCCATAAGAGCTGTGTACTTCTGGGGTCTCTCCCGATCCCAGCACTAAGGAGCCCTTCCACACGCCGGTCCTCCTCTCGCTGTGAAAGGCGGATCTCCTCCAAGTCACACCATCTCTCCTTGTTTCCCTCAAGAGCAAACACAGTCTCCTTGCAGGTTCAAGTGGAGACAGAGTGGCCTTCAAGGGCTGAGAGGAGGTGAATCTGCGTGGAAGGATGTATAGTGTCCTTGGAGGATCTTAGGTGCAAACCATAATACAGCCCAAGGCTGTGTTATGTTTCTCATGTAGCCTCCCACTTCGGGGATTACGCTGGCTGCCATAGCTGGGGGGTGCCCCCAGAGTGTGTTTTGGCAGAGCTGCACTGCCAAGGAGAAGTGTGAGGGCAGTCCTAAAGGCTGGCTGCCGGGCACAGAGCCAGGCCGGAGACCTGGTTCCCTGTAGATCCTCTTAGAGCGAGAAAAGGCAAGTCTCTTTAAAAAATTAAGTGCTTTTCTGATCAAAATAAAAAAGTTCCTTCTTCCAAATTTTATTTTATAATGGTATGTTTCTGATTTTAGGCCAGCATCTTTCATGATCCAAAGGATTACATTTTTCATTCATGACTCCCCTATTCAGACAGGCTTATTTTGCTAGCAATTAAAATTGGAAAATTATTTTGAACAAAGGGAAGGAGAGAGAGAAAATGAATCCATTTCAAACCTTTAGAGACGGAAACTACTTTTTTTTCCTGCCACGAGCTCTGCTTGGACTCCACCAGATGTGGGGGCTGGTCCCCGGTGGAGAGCAAACCTCGCCCTTTGATGGGATCCACTGAGGCCTCGAGGAGGGACTGCGGGATTTTCTGCCTCCGAGCCCCAGCTGTCACTTATTCTGCTGCGGGGGTGAGCCGGGCCGGCAGCAGCTTTGCTTTTGCTGTGGATTTCATGTAGGGGGTGTTCCAAAAACCTGCTGATGGTAGCAGTTTTAAAATCCCCGAATCGATGGATGGAAATGACTGCTGGAGCAAACTGAACGCATTACCCAGCTCTTCCTTTCTTTCATAGGAGGAAGCCCCTCACAATACAATAGTTCTCATTGTTGCCCTGATTATTTAATCAAGACACCATTTTGTTCTATTTTGTGCCTTGTTTATGTTTCATAGTTCAGTACAGGGCATTTCGTTTCCTTCCTAAAATTCAAATCTTAGCATTCACATGCTTATTCTGTGACATGGAAAGCCATATTTCCTTTTTGCAAAAAAATGTATGCCTTTGAAAGTCCTGCTTGAAATCCCTTCTACGGATTCAATGGCTCTTTATTAATAGCAGAGAGGCAAATCTTTAGCACTTCTCCAGTGTGGGAAAGGTAACAGCCCTTTGCATTACAGTGCCTGTCCTCTAATTCTTAACACATGTGGGATGTCCTCTGCAAAGTGAGTGAGAAGACGACTTTTTTTTAACTTTACTGAGATAAGCAATTTGCAGTGGCACAGACAATCTGCTCTGTTAAGAACCTGCAACCATTTACAGTGTCTGGAGCAAAAGGCTCAGCAATAGATTAGTGCTAATTTCTCTTCACACAAGTAATGGCACTGATGACTCTTGACCATGTGACAGATTTGTGAGTGATGAGCCTTGAGACTCCAGTAGTGACACTTTTCTTTCTCCACACTGGTAAATTATTCATTATTGGTGCAGCCCTGGGAAAACATAAAAAGAGAGAGCGGGAGAGAGGAGGGACTATGTTGCTAATGATAGAAACTGCTGACAAGTCCATTGGGGTTGGGGCTGGGGCTGGGGTTGGAAAAAAAGCTTGCAGTATATGGGCATGTTGAGGCATTGTGTTACACCCATTTCAGAATATAACATTGAAGGTTCTTTTCAATAATCTTCCTCAGAAGTGCAAGCAAGGATAAGTGTAAAACGCAATTGGGGGGGGCATAATAAAAATGCAGGTGCTACTGGTTTGCACCTTGGTCTGACGTTGTTCATTCTCATTTTTTTCACTCTATTTATGTGAAAATCCCACTGTACTTTCATTAGACTCCTTATTTGTAGTGCTTCTGAATGAACACTGTTAAACATTTTCTTCATTCCAGCCCAGGACTGGATATATTTGAAGCTGGACAAAGAATTGCTCTGATAGAGAGTTTGTGAGAAACTCTGAGTTAGGGTTCGCTGAAACCTGTCTGAATGAAAGAGTATCGTATGTGTGAGATCTCATGGCTGCTCCTGCTGGTATGTGCTGTGCTGCTTGTGAGTCACCACAGGTTTGACGTGTGTGTCGTTCCTTCACAGCATAGCTGCTGAAGCACTGATAAAGCAATACCAGACTTGTCCAAGTAAGGCAATGGGGGATTTTACCTGTCTTTCATTCCTGGCTGCTAATTTTCCATGGTCTTCCTTTTTTTGGAAAAGTACACCACTGGGTGCCATTTTTCTCACCAGCCTGCGTGCAGTAGTGATTATTTTTAACAAGCCCCTATCGGAAGCATCTCTACTCCACCTAAGATTACTCTCTGCTTCCTCTTTGCTCCCATGGGCACTCAAAACAAACCAAGAGCACAAAAGCAGTGGCAGCCCAATACCTGGAGCTGCAAAGCTTTGTATGCATGAAAAGAAAAACCCTCACTGCAAATAGGTTGGGGTGATCTAATGGGAAGAGGATTCCTAATCCACTTGTACAGAGTACCATGCTGGTACTCAAGCCTGCAGTACTGTAATAAAGTCAACCCTGAACATCCACTTCGATAACTGATTTGGGCATAATTTAAGTGAAGACGTGTTATGTGCTCCTGCGTTCCAAGGAGTAGTGAAGTGGCTCCTCCACGGCTGGTAGGTAGCAGTACCTGCAGTGCCCTGACAGCAGCAACAAGGACCACCTGAATCTGGATGTGGAAAGAGGGTACCAAATTTCCAACTGCCTCAGCTGATCCATGGCAGCAGAGGAGTTTGCCTAAGCAGCTTTGGGGGCTCCCAGCCTGGAGAAGACACCTCTTTTCAGGAGATGTTATGATCTTTTCTCTAGGAAACAGAGTTTCTTCCACGTTCCCCACTCCCTCATGTTGAGCCACAGTGGTTTTTACCTCCGTCTCTGTGAAGTGTCCATCTCCAGTGCAGCTCTCTGAATGTCAGGAGCTATTTCAGTCCTCTCTAGGAAGAATTCCTACATCTCCCATCTGTGTCTGCACCTGATGGCTGTCTGTCATGTTGAAGTCTAACCAAGTGAGTGCTTGGAGCCCGGAGAGCAGCCTCGCCAACCCTCCACACTGCATATAAATGCACAGCTTCACTTGCCTGCCTATAGGACTGTTGTCTGGGCACAAGAGCTCCTGTCAGATGAATTTATTCTGTTCCTGTTCTGCATCCCATCCCCACAAGCTGATTTGATGCCAGATCCCACACTGAAGGTGAAATGGTCCCCCTCCTCCTCTGAGCTTCCGCATGGCAAGATCAGAGAGGAAAAGGCAGTGTCCTTCAGTACCGCCAGAGCCTGATCTTGACCAAAGCACCCCGGGGGATATTGCAGTCTCTCAGCATCCCACAGGGTCGTCGCTGGCTCTGCCCGGTGATGCAGCGATGTTCAAGGCTAGCACAGCTGCTCTCAGACCTGGAAGGGCTCGAAAGCAGAAGCAAAGCAGGCAATGGGCTGATGAAGGGAAAAACTCTATGAAAACAAATTAGAACAGGAAGCCAGACAGTAACAAACAAAACCATCAACAGGATGCCTTCCCTCCCTGTATTCCCATCCTTTGTCTCCTCAGCAGTTCCTATAGTCTTACTGTGCTTGCAAGGGAAAGGAGGAAATAAAATCTCAAAATTAACTCCTTGTTAACTAAAGAACAGAAAATACCTCCATACTTGAACATGTTCTGATGCTAAATACAGCCCTGGTGGTTTTTTTTAATTCTCTCCTTTTTTTTTTTCTTCTTTTTTTTTTCCTTGCAATGAATTCTTGCAAAGAATTACAAAAATCAGGCTGGTTTGTTTGTTTAAATCCTTGTTTAAAGATAGTCACTTCAGAAAAATAAACAATCCCCGATTCCAAACATTGCTTTTTTAATATAATAGATGGTAACGACTCAAAATTAAACCTTCGCCATTACTATATCTGTAGTAAAAGGGAGATGGAAAGACAAGAGAACAAGGGTTGGCTCCATGTTCAAGGGAGCTGGACCTGGACATGGGAGCCCCCTTTCTGCTGCAGGCTGGCTTTATTGGCAAGAGCAGCACTATATAAACCCACCATGATGGGGGGTTTAGAAGCCCACATATAAGCCCACAACATGATGGGTGCAGCTAAGAAGGAATCTTGTCCAGCTGCTCCAACTGAGTTATCTGCTTCTACCTGTTGCTTTGGGAAAAGAGGACATGGTACTGCCATAACCCACATTCCCATCCGATTCCAGGAACAGTGTGAAGCAATGGTCCCTGTATCTTTCCTCAGGGTCCTAGCTAGCAGCTTGCACAGCTCCAAGCAATATTTTTTAATATACTCGAATGATAAAAGGAGGCAGATGAAACAAGTGCTTAGAGCTCCTTGCTACTGTGTCATCATAACTATGCAAATCTGCAAAAGAATTGATTGCTAAGCGGAGTAAAGGACAAGTTATAAGCATGTTGTTCTGTTTAATCGTGCAGGTGTTTTCGTACACAAATATTTGTCAGCCAAATCCTGGGAAATGCTTATTCCTTAAGTCTATAAACTAGAAGAAGAAGAAAAAGAAAACGATGACACAGTTCTCAGGCAGTCGAAGCCAGAAGGAACTCCATTTTTCATTTTTAGTACAACAGTAAAGTGTTTTTTTTCTTTTTTCTTTTTTTTTTTTAAAGTTCTTCAAGGTGATTCATAGTGTTGGTACTTAAAGAGATATATGAGCTCAAGGCTACCCATTTAAATAGCCTGAGAAACTAACTTCAAGGAGAGATCTCTGAGCAATCCATTTAAGCAGATATGCTGCTGTATCTGGTTGGGTTTGCTTATTTATTTATTTTATGGTCAAAGTGATACGATAATGCTGCAGGATTGGCTGAGTGCTGCTTAAAGTTTGAGCTGATGTCAGAAAGTGCCAGGCAAAATGACAGGGGAAAGTGCATCCCTTATTCATCTCATGCAATGATGGCTGTTTTGTTTGGAGCCACTGAAATGATGCAAATAGAGCTATTTTTTTAAAAGTTTCACAGCAGTCTCTTCCCACGCTCTGATGCTTGAAAGGGCACCCCACAGACAAAATTTGATTTATGCTGGTTTTGATTTATATATGTGTTTTTGTTTACTTAGCTTATGAAGCATTTTTTAAAAAATCTTTATGATTCCCTTACCCATGCAGTATCTTTGTGCTATTAGTATGTATAACAGACAAATATTTGTCTACTATATGAACAGCCATTCTGTTTAATTTCTGAAACGTTTAAAATATATCAAAGTGGTTCAACACAAAGAGCATTTTAAAAAACAACATCAACAAAATATCAAGTTGGCTTGGCCAGGAATACAATAGTAGCTGTTTATTTGCTTTGGATTTGCTTTTTTTTGTGTGTGTGTAAGTAGGAAGGGGTGTTTCAGTCACAAAATAGTGGGGAGAAAGCAGGGCTGGGGCTTTTTATCCCCTTTTATCCATGACCCAGCATTTACAGCACATACCTGAGACATTTGAGGGCAATTGCTGCATGAAGCACCGGACTCTGGATTTCCCTTCTCCCAGGAGGACCGGGCAAAGGGCTGCTGCAAGGTGTGGGGATTGCTTGATCTGCCCTGCTGGCACTGTGCTACTGGGGATAAGGGACAAAATATTCACTAGACTGGGCTCTGAAACCCAGGTATCTCATCTCCCTGTTGTTTCTCAAACACAAGGCTTGAACGTCGTTCTTTTTGTGGGGCTGGATGGGGGTGGATTTGATATCTATAGCAGCTGGAATAGCATCAACAGGAACGGTTAAGCAAAATTCTGCCTAGGAGAACTCGGTAGCCTGTTGATGCTGGTGGTTCCTTGGAAAAATGGGCTCAGGTACCCCCCAGGAAAGGAGGGGACTCATCCTGAGTCTGCCACCTCTCACGTGCTTGGATCTCTGGAATGGACCCAAGGGAGAACAGGGGAAGAAGTGGCATTTCTGTGGTTCCTTCATTTCTTTCCTTTCCTTAGAGGTGGCAAAATAAAATGTGCATTTTTTATGGACTTAGGGAAGACTAGAAAAGAGGTAAATCTTACACTTAAGTCAATCTGAAGTGATTCGGTTAGAGTTGTATTCAGAATGACATACGAACCAATGATCAGTCAGTTATCCACCCCATCATATAACATCAGGTCACCAGAGAGAAAACAGTGAGGGAAAAACAAATCCAAAAAATGTTCAAATTGCCAAGCAGACCAGCAGTGCTGTGTCTGTAGTCTGCCTTTTAGGGGTAAGAGGTATTCAAGGATGCACTTACAGCAAGGGGGTAAAGTTGGACCAGACTGGCTCCCAGGCAGACCCCAGGAAACGAGAAAGCAGAATCTGCTCCTGAAAATCTCAGATTTAAAATGACATTTCCATGGAGTGTGAAGGAAAAGATATAATTTGTTCCTTCTCAACACTCTTCATGCCCTCGTCTGTAGCAGATTAATTATTCTATGGCCACAAATTACAGGAAACTTGGGGTGGTCGATAAAGAAAGTAGCATTTCAGTTATTGCTCCTTATAGGCTCCTCTTATTTTTCTTTCTTGCCAGCTCAAGGTAATATCTTGATTGCCGCCAGTTTGTTTGATGTCAGGGCCAGCACAGTGCTGGCTTGACATGTGCACTAAACACGCTGACAGCAGCTAGGAAGTTCATTGATGCTGGTATGGCAAGAAATGAATGGACTCCAGAAGCAGTAAAATGCACTCTTGGTACATCACAGTGGAGGCTTCACTTTCCCGTGAGATACTGGGCTATTACTTGTCTGTGAGACACACTTCAACACATCGTGTCAAATGGCAGAATCATGAGAAAACTTGCGAAGTATTCCCATTAAGGCTAATTGATTTTTAAATACTCTATTATCCGAAGTTGGCATCTAATTATTTCTTTCAAGATCCTGACACGTTCCTGGTAGTCGCAAGAAGCAATGATTGTTCAGGATGTAGCGCTGCGGTGGGCAGCAGAGCATCCGTCTGAAAGGGAAAGACAAGGCTTTTTATATTTTTTTCTTACTGACATGTCTGAGGTTGCTGCAAGAGGAATTGTGGTGCCGTAAAAGACATGTGAGATGAACTGATGGGAAGCTTGGGGATGTAGTCAGGCTCCAGCTGGAGTAAGACTTCTATACAGAGATCAAACTGTTCTGGCAGATAATTTATTACCTTTCTCAAACAAATCAGGTTGGCCTTAGGGTCATTAATGTTTATAGTGAAGTTCTAATTAAGCAAACATAAACCTTATGCTCAGCAGAGATCACATTAAAAAAGAAAATAGTCACAGACCCTTTCTTGTACTTGCCTCTCCCTCTGATTTCGTGATGACAATATTAATCGACTAACGGCAACAGAAATTAGATGAAATGTTGGAGATATATCAGGGCCAACCACGGTTGTTGTCTACAGCAAGCACAGATTAAGTACGGCGAGCCGCCTGGCCCAGCTCTCCTCTGACTTGTATTTTGAGCAGTTGTTTCTGTCTGTACAAGAATGGTGTGAAATGCTATTAAATCAAGAGGCTGCATTTCACATGTTCTGCAAATGACTTCCCAAGGTGTCCGTGCTGTGAGACCGGCGACTGGGAGCTGCTTCCTCGCTGCTGCTGTGCTCCTCCCTGCGGAAACCAGCGCTCGCGTCTCGAGCGGTTTGCCGCTGAGAGCTCCTTTTGGTATTAAGAAAGTGATAAAGGAAGAGCAAAAGTAAATCATCTGTGTGATGATTTGGCCCCCGTATGACCATATATGTGAACACTGTTCTAAAAAATGACAGTGCACGTGTCCTCTGTAGAGGGAAGGGACACAAAATGGCAGCTTTGTAGCAGAGGGAAGACTTCTTACCATTAAAACACACAGAAAAATTAAAATATGCTAGCTACCTAGACCATCACTGTAAAATATGGTTGTGTAGCTCATATTTAATCACAGAAAAAGACAAACAAGCTGAAATTGCTCATATTTTAACAATTTGCTCTTTGAGATACAACAATTTCTTCTCAATATCCTGACCTGCCCTACTTGTTGCTTCATACTTAATGTTCACTCATGCAGGCCAGCCAAAAATAAAGTATTTCCACAGATTAAAACTGCCTCGAACACATATGGGTTTGGTTTAAAAGAAATAGATGGAGTTTGAAACTATAACTATTTCAGGAAATGAAATACAGTTTTGCGTTTTTGTAAGGTCTTTAAATATTTTATGAAGTACCAATGTTTGCTTGTATTTTTTTTAAAAAAACACCCTCTATATATTTTATTATGTACTTTAGTTGGAAAGACACCAAAAGGAGGGGGAGGAAGAATCTTACACCTATGTACAGAACTGGGTTACCAACCTGTACTACTATAACAGGAATATAAGGACATAACAGGGCAAATACTGTTAATTTCTTATGTTTATTTGTTAGACACATTTCTTTGATTAAAAATACACAAATATTCGGTAAGGGAATATTGCCCTGGGTAAGATGAAGTAACTGTGTAGTCTAGGTATGAAATAAATGTTCTGTAAAAGTGTCCTTTAACCTAATTGCCTAATTACCTTTGCTCTTTATCTGGAAAGACTCACAAGAAAGTGTTCAGGACAAGTGATTATGCTGGGCTGGTAGGAGTCTTTTGGATCATGCGAAGGCAGGTAAATGGGTAAGACCAGACCAGTTTTGGCATCCACATGCAGAGGCATACACTGTAACTACAAAACAGCATGTTCTGAGTCTGTGTTTTCTCTGGGTAGTAGTAGCAGGAACACTGTGTTCATTTAAATTAAACCAGTTCCTTGGATAATAACAAAGTAATTAAAGAAGCCACCAAGGAAAAAGAGCCAATTTATTTGAATCATGTTCATAAAAACTACAACAAGTGCCTGAAGGTAGAAAATAATGTAGTTAAGATGGCAGATTGATGATTTTTAAAAATGCATCTTGATATTAATTTAAATTATTGTCCCTAGTCCGAGAATAATAATGGATGTGAATATTTAATTTTAGGATAGGGATGGTTCCTTCAGTTAAGTTGAGAAAAAGCCGGCATGTTTGTTGTAAGTCCACCCAGTCTCCAAAACAATATATTAAAATCTGGTCACTTTAATGTACTCCTATTTCCATAACTCTCACTGTAATTGCAAGAGAGGTAGACACTTCGCTAGATGACTCCGAATTAATGTTGTTTGATCCTGCGACACGTCAAATGGAGCGCAAGAAAAATTGCACTTGAAATCATGGGGAACCTTCTATTCTGTATAAGGTCCCCCATATTGAATTTAAGGTTCTCATATCAATCATAACTAAAGGCCTAAACAAGGGAAAAGGAATGGTTTAACATCTTGCACCTCTCCACAGTTTCACTGATGCTCCTGTGGTTTAGTTCTGTTGTCCACTCATTGAATCATGGATGATAAGACAGCTTTGTTAGCCAGCTCTTAACAGTTTGCCTGAAGAATGGGCCATCTATAATAGCCTAACATCAAAACACAAATCAAGCTGACTTATTTATATTATACATCACCAAGACAAGGTGGTCTTATATGTCTGTTCCTTCTACATATGCTATCCAGTCTCTTAACATGAAGGTGAGGTATTTGTGTTCAGGGAAAGCTCTTGGGAATAGTGGGCTCCATCCCCACCAGAGCTTTATAGACTTTGGTAAAACATTTCTTTGTTATTCTGTGTAAATGGTGACAAAACACAATTGACGTTTGAGAGAACACTATGGTGCAAAAGAACAACAGTGACAACCATTACAAGTGGTAACCTGTGAGCAACCTTGTAACCCTCTCCTATATGCCTCTTTTTGTGGCTCAGTCTGAATTACAACACATAACTAGTTTTCATCAATTTTTTAAAATTTTACTAACACATTACAGAGGTCTCCTGTGCTCATGTGCCTGTGCAGTAGCCCTCTGTGGAGATTTCCCTGGCTATCCTGAAGCTTGGTGGTCCCAGTACAACTGTGGGGATTCCCAGGCTCTAGCAAATTAGACAGCTTGCTAATTTATACTAACATTACACCCACAGGACAAGGAGTCAAAGACCTGGGGACTCATGTTATCATTGTATCTCTGCTTTATCATCTGGGCAGAAATAGCTAATGCTTAATTCAGGGAGGGAATCTCAGTATTTCTAGCAGTACCCAACCTCAGGTTTTTTTGCCCTCAATAATCTGTCCTGAATACATAATTTCAGTTCATCTGCCACCCACCATCAAATCTGGTATTCTAAAGCAAGCTCATAGAGAACCCACTTACAAGTTTATTCATGTTAATCTAGGGTCACATGCGGTACAGACACAGGCCAGGGCAGGATGCTGAATCTGTCTCACTGGCACTGATGGATGACTGGCACAGAAGGTCTGTTGCTGTCAATGGATACAAGGGAGAAATCCATTCTTATTCTCCTTAATATCTTTGCCGTATTTGGCACTGTTGACCTTATGTCAAGTCTGACAGGTGGCATGAATCCAAAGTAAGTCTTCAACTAGACAAAGACCCATTCTTTCTCTAGTCCCTTTCAATGTCTACATGCATCCAGCTACTAAGTGAACTGGATTTAAAAGCCAGTGATATACAGATGGCACAGAACTGTACTTCACCTTCCCTACGTACAAATTCTTTGTTATTACTGAGGTTTTTGAGTGCTTGGATATGGTCCAGTGCCTTGCTTTTCTAGAATAATGACAATCTCTACAGTAAGAATAACTTATTGCCACACAGGAGACAAAGCTTATCCATGCAGCAGAAAGCCAGGCACAAATAGTCTTTTAGCTGTGGAAAATTCTTTTAGGGTTCTGGTTACGAAACCAAAAAGAAAAAAATAGTTTTGTGTAAAATAGTACAAAGCAGTTATTGGAAAGATAAATGCAGTAATTGTTGAGGATTAAAGAGGACATAGCTCTACTGTCTTGAATATTTAGGGCAGAAATGGATGCTTCGCTATTGCGTTTGGGTTTCATTATGGACAGTAGGCAGAAATATCACACATGTTCAAACAGAGAATCTAAATACTTTCACCCTATTGCAAATCATACTCTGATGAACTGCTTTATTACACTCCACCACTAAGCGTTGCGTACTGATTGATGACAGATAAAAGCTGGCCCCAAAAACTCATCTGGCTGCCCACAAAAAAGGCAGTGAACATTTCATAATAAAGTGCTGCCTTGTATCATACAGGTTTTAATCCAAAATAGCAAGCAAAGGGGAATATGAAACCGAAGAAGTGCTCTGGGTCACTGCTGCTCCGTCTTTACCTTCCTGCATTTTAAACAATGGGTGTCCCAAATAGAGCAAAACCCAGTGTGAGGTTTACTGTCCAACCTTGACTCAACTCTGTTCAAGCCCAGGATTTAACAGCTGAACTGAAGTTAAACAGGTGTAGTTCTTTGTCCTGTCGTGGTTTAACCCCAGCCGGCAACTAAGCACCACGCAGCCGCCTGCTCACTCACCCCACCCAGTGGGATGGGGGAGAGAATCAAAAAAAAACCCCCAAACTCTTGGCTTGAGATAAAGACAGTTTAATAGGAAAGAAAGGAAAAAAAAATTATAATAACAATAAAATGACAATAATAATACTAAAAGAATTAGAATACACAAAACAAGTGATACACAATGCAATTGCTCACCACTCGCCAACCGATGGCCACTTAGTTTCCGAGCAGTGATCCACCCCTCCCAGCAAACTGCCTCCCCGTTTATATACTGGGCACGTCGTCATATGGTATGGAATATCCCTTTGGCCAGTTTGGATCAGCTGTCCTGGCTGTGTCCCCTCCCAGCTTCTTGTGCCCCTCCAGCCTTCTTGCTGGCTGGGCATGAGAAGCTGAAAAACCCTTGACTCAGTATAAACACTACTTAGCAACAATGAAAAACACCAGTGTGTTATCAACACTATTCTCATACTAAATCCAAAACACAACACTATGCCAGCTACTAGGAAGAAAATCAACTGTATACCAGCAAAAACCAGGACAGTCCTTAACCCCGGCACTCGCTAGGTATGAACCAGTGTCTACAGAGCTTCTAGCACAGGGCATAATGCATACTTCTGCAAAGTTTTGCTCTTTGGCACGTAATTAATTCTGGATTAATTTTGACCTATAAGGCCCACCCTGCTTTGAATCCTGTATATATTAATAAGCTCATTGGATTTCAACTTGGCAGATACAGAATCCAAAGAGACAAGACTTGATGTGTACATCTGGCTGGGGGTGAATGCTCATGGGATGGGCTTGCAACTGTGCAACTGCCAGCTAACCATCTGGTATGATCTGTAAGTGAGGGTGATGTCAAAGTGCACCCTCCTTGCTGGGTCCTCTGGGAATTCGCACCTGCGTCTCAGTACAGGACAACTTCAAGAAAAATAGTTTCATTATCTAGAACTAGTTTCTCACCCTCTGCTTAACAGAGCCCAAGTCTGTTGTTTCTCAAGACCAGTTTTAAGACTCATTTTCTTTCCCTCAGGTGTTATTTTTCCTTTTTTTCAGTGGAGGTTCTTGTGACTGACAAAGGCTTTCTTGCGTTTATGAAGCAGGTTTGGCTACACTGGCTAACACAGGATTAGCATCTGTCTAGCAACAGGGATGCACTGTGACATGTCTCAAGGACAGCTGTAGAAAGAGTACTTTGTACAGAGATTTTATACTTCTCTGTTCAAGAGTGTAATCTTCTGTACGTGCAGTCCATATATTCACAGGGTGAATAGTGTCCCTTTGTAAAGTAATTCTGTAACTCTCTTTCTCTCACCTCTGCTACCTAATGGTTCTGCTGTTTTTCAGGCTCTCCATATCCATCCAAGTGAGACAGGATTTCCTGTAAAACTAACACCTCTGGAGCTGTCTTTTTTTTTTTTTCTTATTTCAGTGGGGCAATTTATTTACTTATTTTAAAATATTCCCTTCATGAAGCACTTACTTACACATGGACTATCATTAAAGTTCCTGCTACCTTTGGCAGGAGGTGGGTTTTACAAGTATGAAGAACCCCATGAAAAGACAGTCTCTTTTCCAAAAATTGCATCTAACTGAGGATTCCAAGTTTTCTGAAAGCCCTGCTGTTCCCTCACACTCTGTAAGCCTTTTCTTCATTGCCAGTATCATTCATAGACTTTTAAGGGAATGACAAGGGTGACTATGCTAGTCAAGGTACCATCGGGGCTCTGAGGGCACCCGCAGCCCTTCCTGGCCCCATCCAGTCTCCCCTGGGGTCTTCCCCCACCCCTGACCATGGCCCAGGACCCCATTTCAGCTCAGCCCAGGGTCACCAGCCCCTGCCCTGTGCCGTGTTGTAGCTATGCCCTGCCCAAGCCTGCCTCCCGTTGTTTTGCCTTACAGATGATTTTTGTAAGATACCCCTCGGAAATCAATTCAGTTTTAACCTTGCTAGTACAACGCCGAATGTTCTCATTTTTCATAACTATTTCTAGTTCTCTTCTAGAAAGAAAAAAAATCATGCTACTTTATACTTGGTTTTGTACCACTTCTGATTACAAGATTTGTAGACTAACTGTACTTTGTGATAGGTAAAATCAGGTAAAACGCAATGAAGACTTCAATTTCATGTGCAGTTATTATGATGTTCAAAACAGGATGGAGAATTAGATGGATAAGATACTGTAGTACAAATCAATGTTTCCTTCAGAATGCTTCTTCCCTACATGAACTTTCTCTTCTTATACGGGATGCAACAGGCCTAGCATGGATATAGAAAACACAGACAAGACAGATATCACAGCTAGCTCAATCTCCAGTGTTAACACCTTTTGTGTTGTTCTGTTACACTGTACTTCTGAAACAATATAAAATCTCAGGCATTTGTTTTAAGTCAGTCTCTCATTTTAGGGTGTTGGATAAGAGTTCTGCAGAATAGAGTTTTGCATTCACCTTTTGCAGAGGTTGTTTCACCATCATTGCCACGTGTGGGATACTGAACAAGGCAATCATACACTTGATTCTGTATTCCCTGACACTCACTGAAATCTCATTTCCAGAAATATATGTGTACTGATTTTTTGGGGTCTTTGTTAACAGGAGTACATGGCTTTTCAGGACAGGAGAAATAAACAGCAAGCAGACCAGGTGATCACAAGGAATACTACCCTAACCTTTGATTTGCAAGCCTTTACTAGTAGTATTATTTCCACTTAACTACTGTCCAGCTCTGGTATTAATTTAAGAATGTTCAGAATATTTACTTACAATAATTTATCATTTAAACCTAATAGAAACCTTTCTGCTTCTACTGTTGCATGTTTTTGTCATCTTCCTGCCATGATTCAGACTATTCAGATTACAAAACAGCCATCGATACTAGACAAAATAATGAATATAACATATAATTGTTGCATGCAGTAAATAAATAATAGCTGATAACAACTAATAAAAATAACAATATAATAAATTATTATCCCAGAGTTTACGTCGAGCAAACTCACATTTCAGGTCCGAAAGCCTTGAATTTCTCTTTGATAGTTCAGCAACTTTATTTGCCAGTGACCATAATTAAAAATCGGGCATCGTACTGGGCTGCGACTTGTGCCTGTGCTATGAACCACAGATAGTGTTGTATGGTGTTGAACTGGTTGTCACTTTCTAGGACAAAGTAGTGGACCAATGTAACAAGAAACCTCATCAATAGGGGAGTGCCGTGGGATTAAATGCTACCAAACTGTTTCACACTCCCAGCTGTTACCAATCCCATCTGAAAATACAGAATACACAATGCTTTCCCCTCTGCAGAGTCTCTCAGAAGACTGATAATTGTATTTGGTAAAGTTTGAAACTCAGGTTAAGTGAGAATGGATGTCTTTCTGTGCCCTTCAGGAGTAAGTGCCTGGGACACAGACTGGTTGCTAACATGACCAATATGCATGACTGAGAGACACACAGGTTATTTATAGATGCAAGAAAGCAGAATTTTCTGCTTGGAGGTAATTCATATACTTCAAAGCTTGTTTCAGAACTAAATATTTAAATTCTTTTTTCCCTAGAGAAAAACTCGATAAATTTTCCCTGTGGAAATTTTGATTTTGCAGAAACTACTTTTCTGCCACAAAACATTTTATTGAAAAAACTCTTGAACTGCTCTGGGTGCTCACATGAAAGTAAGGAAGAGAATATGTATCTGTTTAACTATTTCATACAAATGGACACAAAGCTTTTGATTCTTTTTCAAGAATAGAACAATTCACTTTCAAGGGCATTTATTTCTTTGCATACAAAGTCTGAAAACAATCTAATCCTCTATTTTTTTCACAAAATATTAATTGTTTTCAATATTAAATATTAAAGTTGCTTTTAAAAAGCAAACAGTCTGTGAGATCACTAATTGTAAAAAAATGTTCAGCATTGTTCAGTGTAGTAATGTGGGAATGAGGAATTACCAGGGCACAGCTGACAAGTTCTGTTGTTGAGTATTTTGCAATAGGGAAAACATATCAGGTTTCCCTTCACATAGGGTTAACACTGTATGAATGAATCCCTAGGATAAAGTGTAGCTGATTTCACTTTATTGCAACATGTTTTAACTTTTGTCATCTGTTGATTTTTCCATTGGCCATGTGCAGCAAGTTTTTTCAGCTGTTTCACCTCCTTCACCAGAACACAAGATTTTAAAGGACTGAAAATAGTGGCTTCTCCCTGTGACAGTAAAAGCCACGTCTACAGCAACTAAATCACTCTTTCAAAGAATGTGGCCAGAATTTAGTAACATGAAGAACCCCTACCAAGGAAAATTCAATGGAAATATAATGAAAATATCTGATGTTAACAAATATGGACACTCTCACAACACTCTCTACTTTATCTGTTTGGAGAGAGGATGTAAGGCAACTGTCTGCCCTGACTTTACCATTGACCTGATTAACAACCTTGAACCAGGTGCCTTGACCTCTTTCCACCTTTGTTTCCTCTGCCAATCTTTGTCTGTCTGGCTTGTTAAAATTATGCACATTTTGTCTTATGTGTTTGTATAGCATCTTTTATACAGTCAAGTTGTGCTCGTGGTCAGAGCTACCTGGTGAAACCAATCTATAATTAATGAGGGTAACAGTTGTTCCACAGAGATGCCAAAAATTTAGTTCCTCCTCTTAAGAGATGCAGTCTGTGCAATGCAGGTGAACCTTAAAAATGGCAATTGCCATTATTAAAATGTTAATCTTCCTTTTGGGTGGGAAATCATGCAGAGGAGAAACAACCCTGTGGGAATTGCTCTGAAGTCTACAGACATTCTAACTTGTTGGTACAGTCTGTGCTATGGATTTTGCCCCAGTTTGAGTCTAACTTTGCCTCCTAATTCACCTATCATGCACATAATCGATCTCCTAAGGCCAGGCTGCGCACCTTGAAGTTCAAGGTTTGCAGCCCTTTGTGGAAGGAGAGTCTGAGGAGATATCGGTTCACCACTGTGCTCTGATTTGTTTGAATGGGATATCAAGTCATAGCTGACTGGATGCTTTTGAGGTTTATTGCAATGCCCTGTTGGCTACTTTTGCCTGTTCCTAGAGAGCAGCCTAGGAAAGAGGAATGGGTGCCTCCCATCTCTCAGGAGTCAAGGCAAGGCAGAGCACACAGGCAGTAGGCTTCAGTTTTCCATGAGATGTGGGGCTGTTCATTGCCACCTCCCAGTTGAGACTAGCACTGGCTGTGCAGGGCATTTCTTCCACTCCATCTGTTTCTGCTGCCAAAGAGGTTTCTTTAGCACCCTGGAAGAACGGAGCAGTGTCAGAGGAGCTCATCTTGCCCAGCTCTGCCTGAACAAAGAGGCGATCACTGCCTCTCACCTTTACTACATCTTGCCTGTGTGAGTCATTCTCCATTTAAGATAAACTGTTTGACTGATAGCAGCCGTTTTGGTGGAGGCCTGGTGACTGCTAGAGCATGATGCCTCTCAGAGGAGACCAGTGGAGAACTGTTCACACACAGAGATCCTGGGCTTGGTTGAGGGGTGATCATTTTGAGTAGCTCCTGCTCTAGTGAGACCCATGTTTGAAAATTTGCAGAGTGTCAAATTTTTACAGACTGGAGAACTACAGTACAGCATATGCAGAGGGCATGAATTCCTCCTGCTGTGGCCACAGACTTGCAGAGCATAGCTCAAGTTTTGCCAGTCTCACACTCACAGACTCAAATTAAAGACTGACTCCTTGAGCCTTCTGTCAATCCTGCTTCCTGACACAGCACACAGAATAAACTACCTCCATGCTCTGTGGCTTGTTCATGATCTCAGCCTTTCTCCCATCTGAGATGGGTTTCTTGAATCCCTTTCAACAGCACATCACATTATAATGGAATGGATTTTTTTTTTTAAGTTCTTTTTAAATTGGACATACTGTGAAGTAGATTTGTATTTGCTTTTGAATTATGGCTTTCTCAAGCCTAAATATATGAGAAATTAAATCATTGCTTATCAAAAAAGGAATCATTTCAATGCAATGTAAATACTCTGAGTTCATCTGCAACAGAACTGTGCAGCCGGAAAACTTGGGTATCATTCTTTCAGGCCTGTAACCCAGGCCACAGGCACAAGGTGACAGAAAATTTACTAACCAGCTGCACAGTGAGGCAAGTCCTCTGCAGTGTTTCCATGTGCCTGCTTGCACACATAAAAATTAGCTGGGCCAAATGAGATGGGTTAGAGCAAGACTTACTGGATGTTTAGTGAGTCAGTGTACCTCTTGGGAATGCTCTCCATGAGATACCCAGGGCTGAAAAGCCATGTGCACTTGTGCAGTTGCCCTGGAGTGATAGCAGGATATACATGATAACTCAGTTTGCCAACTTGCTACTGGGCGAGGCTTCAAGTTGCTCTCGATTCTTGCCTTCCCTTCAGTTTTTGTTACTCTGATGTCTACAGCATCACAGCTGACATCTGGAAGTGCTGAGCGAACAAACTGGGCAGAAGCAGCAGCAACATGGAAGCAATGGGAGGACTCTGTCCTGAACCAGCCTTCTAAGAGCCTCCTTTGAGCTTATCAGGTGTACAGCCTGAAGGGGCATTAGATTATATCACTGGATCTCCCATATAACATGGTCTATTAACACTTACCCAGTTACCCTTATACTGAGGGTTGACTTAACATTTATGAAAGGATGGTTAATCAGCCACCTTCCAGGCATCCAGTGTTGACTAAGCTTCCAAGAGACAGAGCCTCTACCTCAGTAGTTTGATCATTCACAGTGTTAAATGTTAGTTAATTTATATTATCAATATGCATGACTTCAGCCACTATTTTCTGTTAGATTAAATGGGGAGTTTAAGGTTCTTTGGGATTCACCATCCAATCATCTCTCTACTCTCCATGCCATTTCTCAGTCTATGTCTTATTAAGGAATCTGAATGACTCACGATTCCTTGTAACACATCTTCTCTAGCCTTCACATGAAGTTTAAGACTTTTTTCAAACTCTAAATTTCCAATTTAAAACTGTGTGCACAGGACCTGAACACATTGTCCCATCGTTAATCTTTTCAATGTGCTGAGAGATATAACCCCTTTGGCCCATCTAGTTACAAAGCTGAAACTAGCTTCCTCATGGCATTGCATTGGAAGCTCTTGTTGAATTTCTTGTCCTGTCCTACCCTTGAATCCTCTTCTGAGTCCCTAGTTTCCAAGGTGTCATTTCTCATCCTGCAGATGTATCCTTCCTGCTTCTTAAATGTAAAGAGGCTGTAAAACTGTGGATCCAAATAAGTAAGCAGTCCAGATCAATTTGAATGACTTCTTCTCATCATCAAATGAACTACGTAAGAAATGCCTACTTTGGAGCATCAGAGAAGAGAAAAATCTTCATTGCATAAGTGCACGTGGGATCGAAACACTGAAACACAAATATTTGTAGATATTTGTACAGGGACCACATCCTCAGCTGGCATCTTATCTCTGGATTTCCGTGGAGATGTGGAGGTGGTCCATAAGTACGTGGAAAATTGCAAAGCCTGAATAATTAGAAATTTAAAGGACTCTCTGCCTAAAAGCATAACCTCTTTTGTATTTATTGCATAGTTTATGGATGAAAAATAGATAAGATTTTGTTGATTTTCAAGCCATACATTTTTTTCCCACTTCTCCCCCTCCCTGATTTGATCAAATTTACTGAAGTGACACATGAACATTTCCCCATTGTGACAGCCATGGTTGAAACACACAAATCCAAGGAGTTGTTGCAGAGAAAGAGAAATGGAACATTACTTTAAAAAAAATCCCAGACATCCCAGAAAGCAGTCAAATATTTATGCAAAATGAGTGTAGCTTTATACACTGGCACTGAACAACACAATGCTCTGTCTCACACAATACTGTCATTCATGTGCATACATACTGCCACAGGCAAAAGTCCCACACAATGTATTTTTATACAATTGCTAGCATATTTCATTACAAGTTGTTTTTTTAATTCCCTTATGCAGGGGATTCTCTTGATAGAGACATTCTGTCTCCCCGAGTTTCCTAAAAGGAAGAAGAATCGCAATATGCAATCTAGAGAAAATTATGGAATAAAACATTAAATTTCAGTTGTAAATAGCATTAGCAAAGAATATTGTTATAGCAATAACAAAGGACATGGAAAGAAACTTCTTCTTCCCTTAAGAGAAATCAGAGCACGCTGAGTTATATTTTGTGTTCTCACAGCTATCATGTAAGCAATTAGAAATACAATGCAATGTAGATAGAATTGCTAGTATTAAATTTATGACACACAGCATATTAGGACCTTGAAATCTGTTTGTGTAAAGAAGAGCTGGAGCAAACTGTGCAACTGAAGCACAGAGCAGAATGACCATCAACCTCTCCACCTAAAGAAACAAATATCTGATATCCTACCTACCCAAGCAGCAAGTGATAGAATGAGAGGAAGTGGCCTCAAGTTGCACCAGAGGAGGTTTAGATTGGATATTAGGAAAATTTTCTTCACCAAAAGGGTTGTCAAGCATTGGAACAGGCTGCCCAGGGAAATGGTTGAGTCACCATCCCTGAAGGTATTTAAAAGATGCATAGACGTGGCGCTTAGGGACATGGTTTAGTGGTGGACTTGGCAGTGTTTGGCTAACAGTTGAACTTGATGATCTTAAGGGTCTTTTCCAACCTAAATGATTCCATGATTCTACGATTTTACCTCAAAAGAATATCAAATGGCAAATTTCCAAAGACTGAAAATTTGGGGAAGGCTAAAGAAAAGCATATGAGATGCTTCACTTTAGTCACCTTGCACGTAGTTGTGATGCAGAAGCCATGGCTGAACACGTAGTAACGATAGACAAGTTGAATCCTGGCCTGTGGACTTTCTATTAAGCTGAAGCCCTGTGCACACCATGGGCAGCCTTTTCAGGGCAGTGGTAGTGCCTGGCCTCACTGCTCCTCGCTCCAGCACTTGGAAGGCCTGTGAGTGAGGAAGGACTCAGATGATACACCAGAAAATGATGTGGTTCTTCCTGTTCTACTGTCCTAAACCGGACTGACCCTCTTCACTCAGCATGGATAAGAAATGGGCAATATGGAAGCATTGTCTGATTCTTTCCTGTACAAATAGACCAGTATTTTCCTGTGCAAAAAAAAAGAAATAAAATCAAATAAATCCTCTATGGAAGCATCTAGTGAGGACCCAGCTGTTTGTTCTTCTTTGAGATACCAGAGACAATGAAATGATGAAATCTGCACACAAGACAGAGTCTGTATAATAAATGAATAAAACATTTTTTTAATTCCTCTGTGGGGGCTTTTCTGTGAAATCCAGGTGTCCTTTCTATTGAAACTCTCAGAAGAGGAAAAAATTATACTATTCATTATCCCAAGCACAGCATTTGCATAGAACACTCTTCACACAGTGGCTCCTGTCAAAATATCTGTCACTCTGCAACGTTGGCTCTCTGGCCGCCATGCACCACTTGTGACACCTTGACATGCATTTCCTACGTCCATTACACTCCAGCATGCTAAACATCCTATACCACGCATCCCCTTCCCCTTTGCAGGACGGTTAAGATTTTTCCTCCTTCCTCTCCCTGGCAGAGCAGCCATCTCATCCTGCTTAAAACCCATAAATCTGTATGAAAACTTCAGGCCCTTACTAGAAAGGACACTCTGAATGATTTGAAAGTGGGCTCACTTTATAGTTTTTTTTTTTGGTCAGATCCTTTTTCTGTGACATTTTTCTCAGCGGTTCACAGATACTTGTTTTTGGGGGAGCGTTTGTTTTGTTAAATTACAGGGGCTTCACATAGATTTCAGTTTCATTATGAAGCACGGAATAGGTAGTGTTTAAACAAGCCTGATCCTGTAACTTCATGCCATTTAAATGCACTCCTCTGCTTTAATATCCTCTTAAATCATTTATGTATACATCACTATTGAACATACCATACTTTACATTCCACATGTAGCGACACAGGACAATTACAACAATGCAAGCTAATTAAAGCTACAGGGTAAAACTCTGACCCCATTGAAGTCAAAGGGAATTTTGCATCTTACTTCAATAGAGTAAGCATTTCACCCCGAGGCCCCTTCTCTCCCCCTAAGTTTCCCCGGCTGTTTGTGCAAAAAGTCCTGGAGAATATCAGGGCTCAGAGAGCCAATTAGCCAGAGACAGCAGTACAACAAAGCTTCCTCCCGCCGATGTGGAGCGGGCAGCCCTTTGCCTTCAGGAAACAGGTCCATGCTGGGGTGGGGCTGTGGCTCCAAGTGGCAGCCCCATGGGTATAAAGGAAAAGGCAGAGGAACTGCTCTGCGGACACAAGGGGCAAAGCTACGTGAAAGTAATTGAAGGTGAGGGGAAAGGGCCTGAAGCTGTGTTGCAAGGGCAAGTGATCTGAGCACTTGAAAGCCAAAGGTTCCCCTAATTGCTATTTAAAATGACTGCTCCTGACCAGGGGTGCCCAACCTTCCCCACTGGGTGGGCCACACAGCTCCCTCCAGTTGCCGCCAAAGGGTGGTACGTGGTGGCGCGTCCCCTGGGAAGGACCAGATGTCCTGCACATGCAGAGCACATGTGACCTTTTTCTTTTATTTTCTACTTTCCCAGGGGCTCCTCAGCACAGGACAGAGAGTGGGTTGCTGACTGGAGGAATTACTCCAGCAGTGGTAACCCATTCCTAGTCACTCTGTGTCCCACGGGGTCCCTCGGCCTCTCCCATGACATTTGAACAGATGTGTACTTTCCATGTAACAGGAAACAGGGTCCCAGGCAGGGCTGGAGCCGTGGGCTGACTCATCTCCATCTTTGTCTGCCAGAAATGAGACGCCACGTGAGATCCCTAATCACCAACGCCACTGGCCCACAGTCTGTGAAGTTTTGAAATGTGACCTGAAGAGATAGGTGCTCATATGTTCAAAATGTCCAAGGTGTCTGCCTCTCAGAGGATTGTGGAGTGGTCTTAGCAGCCCAGTGGGCTTAGTTGTTCCAAGTGTAAAATTAGTTTTTGAAGAATGGAAGTCCATTTTTGATCTGAAATATCTGAATGAAGACTAGACTTTTCCTTGACACATTTTATTTCAATGGAAAACAGATTTTGGCATGATCTGGCCTTAATATTGGATAGGATATTACAGATCATGGAGACACTGACAAAAGGGAAGGATCATAAGATAATTACAGGCTGCTGAAAGGTGCTTTCTGGGTGAAGATATTCATACTCATAGAATAGTGCACCAGGACTACTGTTCTTGGACCAGGGTAACACTTACTGTGAAACTGAACCTAGAGAAGAAAAAGGATCCTTGAATTTGGTATTAGATCAAGGCTTTTTGGAGGTTTTTGAGGTTCCTAAGCCTTATGAAAACCTGAATCAGACATTGTTCACCTTCCAAATGACAATGCCATTGCCTGAAGGCCTCCTTGGTGCCTGAAGTTCCTTGCTATTTTCATACTTCACTTTTCGCTGTGGGAATTGAATGTGAACAAACAGTGTTCAT
This sequence comes from Gymnogyps californianus, assembly GCF_018139145.2. Classification (NCBI taxonomy): domain Eukaryota; kingdom Metazoa; phylum Chordata; class Aves; order Accipitriformes; family Cathartidae; genus Gymnogyps; species Gymnogyps californianus. The sequence goes on from NC_059472.1 coordinate 26,618,383, forward strand.
TTTGGGATTCTTGTGTTGCAAAAGGTCAGGTCCAATTCTATAATTCTATGTATTCATCTTTACAAAGAAGTGTTTTGTTCAATCTGGACACAGAAAGATAATGAAAGCTCTTTAAACTGGTTAAAGGCAGACACGGACTCATTTATCCAGTCAATTTTGTTGTTTTTTGAAGAATAGTGAAGCAATGCCTTTGAAAAACCTTTGCTGAATTGCCTTGAGGAACCTTAGTGAAATCAAAATCAATGTACTTGTGAATACTTAAAAGAGCTGCCCATACCATCATAGGACATACTTTTTTTGTCTCTGTACGGCAATCATTGAAGGGGATGACATAGAAAAGGAGCTCCACTGTATTCTTATCAAACATTTTGGGTTTTTTTGCTGAAATGCTTCAGTGACATAGGGATATGTTAGTCAGAAAGAAGTTCAGATTCAGAAAAATAAAGTTATCAAAATTAATGACCTTGTCTATCCCTGACAGTGTGATTGATGAAATGCTGGAGCATGCAGGAGTGTTGGATAAACTGGAAAGAAATAACTGTATTCTAATCCATATCAAGTGTGGAACAGTTGTCTAATGATCCCCTTATAAGTACAGACCAAATAATGAGATTACATAAACATACTTTCTATTAATTTCCTTTCTAGTGACTTGCTAGCTAGAAACAATAATACCCTTTTTTTTAATGGTGATCTGTTTTGGGACACAGTAACCATCTATGAAGAGTAAGAATTAGTTTATCTTCTAGACAAGTACAACTGGGACTTCATCAGGAGACCATAACAGACAGGCAGAGGTCCCTTCCAGGTATTACAACCGCAGCCTTCAATCCTGGTTTGTACAGGGAATAAGGCTTCTTAAAAGGGATTTCAGGTGCATGCTGGTGAAGAGATTTTTAGCCAACAGGGAAGAATATGTCATCGTTTTTCCTGTCAAAGAAGTCACTGATTAGCTCTTGATATTCTCGGGCATGTGAGGTGTAGGGCTCAGTGAACTTGCAATCAGCAGCAGCAGCAATGGGTTCAACTGAGCGTAACTGTAGGCAGAAACTGTTAGGCCAGACTTGGTCACCTTCCACAAAATATCAAGGCCATGCAATATACCTCATGGAATGGTCTTTTATAATAACAAAGTATGATGCATTGAACTGCATGATTTCTTGCCAATCTTACTTCCTGTCATGTGGGTGCTCTGCTTTATGGGTGGTAGAACCAGGTATCAAGAGATACTAGTTTCCACAAGTCCAGGGACCTGCTGGGCACAAGCTTGGTCAAACTGCGTATCTTCTGAGTTGCTGAAACCACAGCAGTCAATAAGCCCACAACATTCAGTGTAAATGTAGACCATATTTTACAGCAGCTCCAGCTAAGAGGAATTTGGAGGTGTTCATGGATTCAGCATGGCACCAACTAGAGGCATTTTGGAAGAAGAGAACCTTTGACTGAAATGCTCATGCTGGGAGTGTGACTTTCCTAAAGCCTGTCCCTCTGGGGTATGTCTCAGGCTTTTATTCACTGCATTTTGGACAGATGAAAGAAAAATTGCATTACTCCCCATGCTGTAAGCAGTATTGCTTCCACTGTCAGTGGCGTGGCAGGCATTTTCAATCTGGAGCTGTTCTGTGATTGTCTATCTTGTGGGAAATAAGTGGAAGTAGATACAAGGAGGTGTCTCACACACTAACCAGGAAGAGGGGAACTTGAGGACAGCAGCATGGACTGTGTTAAACAGGTACCCATTAGTGTCTGCTGTACATTTGCAAGTCCCTGTGGTAGGATGGATGGATGTGCTGTATTATAGGGACCGATAAGGAAAATGTAGTGCATTGGTCAAAACCCAAGTCCTTTCATAGAGTCATTCGAAGTCAGTGGGTCGGTCCACTGGAAGCACACAGCGAATGTACAGTGCAAACATTCACTGTTCATAGCCTGTGATTGCTCTGTCATCACCTTCCACACGGAATCTCACCACTATCAGTTGTGTTCTACCCTTCCAAAAGTTCCCTTCAGAATAAAAGTTATTATACCATATTGCATTAAGGAATTGGCTTGTTAAATGGAATGCCATATTTCTCTATTCCTCGGCTGCTGTGAAGTATTGATCTCTTAAGTTTAAATATGATCATACTTCCTCTGCTGTTCTGACATAAGCATGGAAACCACTGTTGTTGCAAGGTTGTAAAGCCTTCAAATATGTGACTCCATTTTGTCCTTGTAAGATGACAGTTATACCAATATGTCTTTTTTGATTAAGCAATGCTAGCAGCATCTTATTTTGCATACCTTGTTGGTGGCTTTTTTATTGAAAGGCTGAAATATAATAGATAGAGGCACATCCTTGCAAATGTAAAATAGTATTTCCTTTCTCACATATTTTACACTTTTCTGACGAACACCACCCAAACCCTGGTCTCCTTGACTGCTGAAAGGGTTGATTTGCATCATTGGCTAAGGATGGTTCTGATGCCCAGCCAGCCAGGTCCAAAAGGCTTGTTCTTTCCACTCTTTCTAGGTATTATAATGAAGTGCTCTGGAGTAATCTAAATTATGTAAATACTCTTTCCTATCAACTATGCTTCTCATATATTCCCTTAGAGCAAGATTAAAACAGTGTAGGAGGTGTGCTTGATATTCCCTCTAAAATGCTATGCACTTAAACTGTACTTTTTCATGGCTTTTCTACTGGAATGAATTAGGCAAAGCAGAATTAACCTTGTCAGTCACCAAGTCAGCTTCCATGACACAGAGTGCTGTAACTAAGAATACAGAAATAGCAAGAGAGCCCCAATGCAGTCACCCTCCACTGATTCCTGCATAGAGTATGTAAAGTGCTTTGGGGTGCTCTGAGAAGATAGACCCAATATAAATGTAAAGTAATAGTTAGCAAAGAAAAGCCTTTTTGCCTGGAAGTAAAGAGCAAGGGGAAGTGTTCTCAGGCACTCAAACAAAAGGTTTTATGTCCGAAACCATGGATGGTGGGGGAAGCTCAGCACAGACCTCAGACACAGAAGCGAAGCACTGAGCTGCTAACTGGAGTGTGTGGCCTGAGCAGGAGTTTGGGGGAAGGAAACAGGCTGCTTTAGCATGAGGCAGAGGAAAAGTGGGTGACCAGAAAAAAGGAGTGAGTTACAAGGGAGAGAGCACATGCAGAGTGATGCAAAAACTGAGTCCATGTGGACATAAACCAGTTAGAAAAGGAAATAATTCTAATTTAAATGTACCTTACCCCTCTCTCTCTTGGCTGTCTCAGAATCCTGAGCATTTACCTGCCCCCCAAGCCCCAGCTGTTATTCCAATGGACTGTTCCCAGGCAGAGGGCAGGATGGATGCTGAACATAGCACTCGGGCTGCTTCTGCCAATGCTCTTGGAGCAAGGGCAGGTGGGGGAGGACTTACTTCTCAGGCTGAGGAAACTAGAAAAAAGGTGAAGAATAAGGGGAAGCATCAAGTGTGAACTGCTGAACAATACTGTTAGATATGAGTATGTCACAGAGTACAAGGGGCACTGTGTTAGAGACACCCTAGCAGCCTGGTCCATGCTGCTATTGAACAGTCTGCACAGATACCAGCTGAGATATAGATAACAAATAAGAAATGCCATCCCATGGTTGGCTTGGGCACACTGACATGGTGCCAGGCCTACCATTCCATCTGGCTCTAGCTCAGGAATCTCTGCATCACACCCTTTTGCATGGTGAAGACAGGACCATGGCCCACTGGTTACCTGTAGCTCTACCAGAAGCTCCACCAGTACAGTTCAGTGATGCATTTGCTTTAGAAACCCAGCTGAGTTCCTCACTAGTCAGGCTGTTCCTGGAGTAACTTGCTGAAAACTATTCCTGCAGCACACTTAAGAGAGAAGACAGATTCTCTGAAACAAGAGCTGAGGGTTTTGCATTTTTTAAAAGTAAGCAAACAACAATTTCCAAAACTGGGGGTTTTAACATTATCAAACTTTCTTCTCCAGCCTAGATTTAGTGTTTTCAATTGACAGTGTTCCTGCTTGGTAACTAAGAAAATGATGCTCCTTAGGCTTTGCAAAATTCATAGACACTTGTCACCTACTATAGAGCTCTGCTGTGACAGGATGTTCCCCAAATTGGAGATAAAGTGCAGCGCTATATCCATTAAGTTATCATTAGTAACTAGCCATTTCAGTTTTGTGGTGTTGTTTCCTTGCCACATCTGGTTAATGGAGAAAGGAAGTCCAGAACACTCTGAATGGGAGCTATGGGGGCAATATCCTTTTTTTTAGGAGCTTTTTCTTGTGAGCATTTCAGTGCAACTCAAATGAACATCTAATTGTTAATGCACAAAGCTGACTGGCATAAACGAAAGTGCCTATAGTCAGATGAAGGGTCCAACAAGGCTCCATGTATAATTGCTTCCTAAGAAATAACAGACAACCAGAAGATCTATCCTATAAAATTTACAAATTAGGTAGATATAACTTTTGTATCAGAAACCAAGTACTCCCCATTAACACTGGAGCGCATGATGAATTCGAATGTTTCTGGCAATCTTTTCTTCTGTCTTTCTAATGATGACTAAAGCAATGAAAGACTCCTTTGTGTGGCAGGAAAGGAGATAAACTTCCAGCAAAGCAGAAGCTTCAAGAAGAACGTGTAATTTCAAAAGGGCTTGCCTTCCTGAGCTTTAACAGAATAGTCTAATTTTAATGATATAATGTTGCCAAATAAGAAGAAAAACACATCTCAAAACACTCTTTGTTCTGTGAACGCCTGTTTGTGTAGCAGCAGCAGCATTGTTATTCTGTGTCACCCGTTGTTGACAAGCCTGTTTGAGTTCCAATAATGGAAAACTATCATGTTGATTTGCTTCAGATTAACCTCATCTTCTTGTCATACTACAGGTATTTTCCACTACAAGAAACAAATATATGGTGATAGGTAAATGAATTTGATAAAGTCTGACAAAGATTTTAAAACAGCTGTATAGCTGCTTATTTTATTTTAGAAAAAACAATAGCATCACAAAGATGGCATCTGTCAGATGTCTTTGGTAATTTTATCGTTAGGTGTTGTCATGACTTTCTACATCTGGCTATAAGCAACAAATGCTTTTTTCTGTGTTATAAATACTATTTTGAATAACTTAGAACTTCTAAACCAATCAGTAAGAAGAGCTGAAAATAGTGAAATCACCAGCAAAACTAACACTAAGGACTGTAAATCATTGCTTTAACTTATTCTGATAGGTTAGCTTCAGACTACAATAATTTTGTATCCCAGGCACAGAGCTGCTGATTGCTTCTTTTATATTTTTCCCTTCAGATGTAGGACTTGGGAAAAGTGAATTATTCTGATCCTATAATGACAGTACTAGTGTCACAATGCAGAATGTATCAAAGCACACAGAGGTATACACTTGTTCTATGCAGAGAATGGTGTTTATGGTTAGCAATTAACAGAAGTGACTCAAAGTCAGCACCATTTCTGGCTATAACAAGAGTTACCATTTCAGTCCCTTCCAACACAACAACAACTTGTGCAACTGAAACTTTAAAATTCTGTTTCAGAAGGTAAGCTCTGTGCTTACTTAAAATGTGTAGATGTTGCAAGCCTCTGTTTAACCACATACAGGTACTGTGGTGTGCACAGTAACTGCCTGTTAGGCAAATAAAACATTAAAAAACTTGCGTTAAATGCTACTAACACAGGGCTGCAACTTGAAGGCAGTCTCTGCTCTTTTTCTAAAAATTTACCCTTTTAACTCCTTTTGTTTATCAAAGGATGGAGAATGCTTGACTGGTAACAAACCCTTGTGGTTCCACCCCTTTGGACTGCAGTGTGTAGCAGAATGTTGCATTGTGTTTGTCTATGTTGGAGTCAAATCACTGGGGAAAGACCTTGAACAAAAATGGGACTACGTGTAAAGCCTTGAGATGGCCTCTACGCTCCATAATAATACTGACTTCAGAGATCATTTTGGAATTACCAGGAAAACTTGTCAGGGAACCTGCAAGTCTTAGTCTGGTATGAAAAAAAACACGTGCCCAAATGACAAACCACTTCTCCACTATAGACTTAGAAGGAGCTGGTGGTTCTGTCTGGTGGTTTAATGCAGAGTCTTTTAAACCTGAACCCCTTTGCTATCTGATGCCTACTTAGTCCATGTGAAATCATTTGCTGGTCTCTCTCCAGCTATGATCAGAGAAATGGTTCAGATAGATAGATACAAACTCCAGCATCACGATTAGCACTAATGGGCCAACCTCAGAAGACAGGAGAAGGGCTGAACAGCCAGCAAGGCAGAGCTGAGTCCTCTGATGTGATACCTCTGAATTAGGATCTCCCTCCCTTGACAGCCCACAGGAAGGAAATTTACCTTGTCTCTGTCTTCTCCATAAGCATCATCATCTAGCAGTACCAAATGACCATGACTGTCCAGCTCACGGGATGCAGGACTCTGTCAGAGACCTATTACAGACCACAGTAGCTGAGAATGGGACTCCTCCTCTTGTTCCTGCTGTGTCTGCAAGCTCTGGGCACTGGATTGAGCTTGCTCCTTCAGCTCATGAGTGTCCTCTCACACATCCATGATCCCACTCAGTTTCTTTGTCCTACCTGTGTGAGGGAAGTGCTTGGAACCAAATGAAGGTTTCTATTATCTCCTCCTAGGAAGATTGAGTGCATTTTTAGTGGCATTATCTGACAGTCCAGGCACGAAAGTAAGGTCAGATCTATTCCTAGGGCCCTGTTGGCATCTATAACTGCCTGAGTTGTACTCTAACCGTATGTGACACCCACTGAGTGAATTTATTGTAGCAATCACTTTGAGCGTATCTCAAGGATTTCATCATGATATTTTGCTGCTTGCAATGCCAGAGAGAGAACAACAGCATGAAATAAAATGCACAGAACTTCCCTCTTATGAAAGAGAAATGGAAGAGCAGAAAACAGGCTGAATTTCTCCAGGGTAATTTTATGTAAAAGAAAGACCAGCAACATCCTTTAAGGCTGAAATGTCAAGCTTGTAAAAATAGTATTCTTGGGAGTTGTATTTGATCATTTGTTAAATACTGTGATATAAAATGTAGAAATCCATGTGTAATGCTTCAAATCCCTAATCTGGTTTAAAAGGTCAGTTGAAGCCTAAAAGGACTTGACATTTTCCCTTTAAAAATCTGACTTTTTGACTCAGAGCTAACAACATTTGAGCCTGAATGACCTGAAGGATAAATACAAAAGCTGATTTCAATTGAACTATTTAGAAAGCAGGGGATCTTCTAATTTGTAAGATAGCATTCAGGGAGGTTTTTCCATTAAGAACTCAATCGACTGAAAAATTATTTCCTTGGGTATTCCACAATCTTTCAATGCTTGTGTAAATTTTACACAGGAGGGGGCAGCGAGTGAGGTTGAAGATGTATAACACAACGCCAGGAGAGCATAAAGCCCTTTATGAAACAGAGGTAACCAGTATTTGCCTCAAAAAAATGTACCCTTTCCACCTCCTCCTCCACTGCCTTGGAAGACTGGGTCTGCTTCAAAATCTTTACTGTCCAGTGCAGATGAGGCTTGCTGGCTAGTACTAATGTCTTGACAAGCATGATGATAGTCCCTTCCAGCAACATCCCTTCCCACACCTCAGACCTCATTTGGCTCGCAGTGAGTACTACATGGGGGTTTGATGGCTGCTTTTGTGGAGGTATGCACTAACCACCCGCCTGGCTGTACAGGAGTGCTATGCAGGTGTGCTTCCTCGCAGAGCCTCGGGCTCTTCTCCTGCCCCGCTCCAGCTCCACCAGAGGGTCACTGTGGCAACTGAAAGCATGGCCCGTTTTTCCTCCCCAAGCCTCCACTGCTCCCTGATTGCCTCCTTCCCTCGTGACCTCCAGTGCCAGACCTCCTGGTTGCTTTGCACCATCCCATCCATTTTTTCCGAGGCAATGATGGAGAAACTAGGGCTGCCTCGTGGCGGGTCAGCCTCACCCCTCTGGCCTTGCATGCTCACGGGTGTTGGCCTCACTATGCACAATCTTCCAAGGGGCCCGTGAGGCTTGAGGCAAGCATGGGTCCACACCAGGGGTGAGGCACTGACCTCCCCGTCCAGTGCCATCTCTCGGGGGCTGTGCCGAGCCCTCAGCCATGGGTGTCCCCAGGGCAGGGGTGGGAGGCAGATGTGCAGCCCCCCCTAGCCTCTCCACCACTGGGTAATCCGTACTTGGTACCCCCGCCAGCTCTGGCAGTCGGATAAGCAACAGGGCTGGAGACCACCAGCCAGAGGCTGGGAGTGAGGTGGAGAGTGATGGAGGGGTGACACTGGGTGACACCTCACAAAGTCCCCGCAGAAGCTTCCCTCTGACTGGGCACGCCGTGCGGGTGCCTGCTCCCCCTGGCCAATCACCACGTGGCTCCCAGCAGTGCAGTGAGCAGGACCGTCGTGTCATACCGACAGCCATCAGACCGAGCGGTTGCATACCCATCAGTCACTCGCTGGAACAGAAATACCACTGATTTAACCGAGTGTTGTCCCAGGATTGATGTCTCCCAGCTTTCCCTGGTGTTTATTTTTGATAAATGCCTCAGTTTCGGCTCACATCCACCCAGCAGCTGGGGACTATTATACCGTGACAACCTTCTATTCCATTGTCACAGTGTCAGATGCCTGAAAAGGATAATAGGTAGATATTTCTGCTCTTCGGATGTTAAGAAATAAGTGGCATTCCTATTCCTTATCTAGTTACTTCTTAATTTTAATGAATAGCTTTAGTGATAATTACCAGATTCCTATATTGATAAAAACTGGCACATTCTGCATGTTAATAATAGCATAAATTTGATATTTATGAACTGCTGTTCTTTTGCAAATATAGACATTTGGTAATCATCATTATGATGATAAAATTCATTAAAATTTGAGAAACAACCTATTATCCCTTCTGCCCATCATCTTTTAATTAAGTAACACAGAGAGATTTTATAAGACTTTCCTAGTCACACTGCAGAGTATTGTTTCTGTAAGGGAGTGTCTATGTATCAAAATACCTCCATTTCATTTTTGATATAGACTTAATGTAAAAGACTGAAAGAAGATTGGCAGTAGATTTATTCTAAAATGTATTTCAGACATTTCAAAAATTTTAGCCATACTTAGTTCAGCACATATTTGAATCTTGTTTGAGTGGAGACTGGAGTTTGGCTGGAGACTGGAGCCTATAACAATGTTAGAGTCTATATTAGGATTTGGTAGTTTGCAATAGGAGAAAAATTTTGTAATAATTTATTCTTCAGAAATTTCTAGCAGTGTGAATGCTGGAAAATTTGTGAGGTCAGTCACTCACGTGAAAAGTTCAGTTGTATCTAAAATGATAAGTAAGTCCCTTTTTAAATTTAGATTTGGCCAAGAATCAAAAATGTATGGGGACGGGTTAGATTCACACACATTCAAATAGTTCAGGCATTTGAAGAGGTTCAGTCAGAGGTTTCAGTCCTCGTCTACTCCTGGTCTGCACTATAATTAAAAATTTTAAGCTGTATTTTGAATGACAAAAATATAAGCAGTATTAAGATTAGCTTTTACTTTGGATCTCTTAGATACTAATAACCGGACAGAAGAGTTTTCTTAAGGAATAGGAGTGTTTTGTTATTATGACCATGACCTTTAGGACTACATCCACAATAGGCACAGTTCATATTATGTGATAATATCCTAAATTGAAATCTCATCTTGTCGACACACATCTGATGTTGTTTCATTTTTAATGCATTTATTTACCTGACTTAACCAAACATTTATATTAATTTCCTTTGATGCCACCTTTGTACTCAGTAGAACTGTCAAAAATACTACTTAGAACTTATTTTAAGAGTTCTTATGTATTTCCTTTTTATTCCTGAGCACTTTGATGCTGGAGAATACTCATGTGGGTAGCACTAACATCACCAGCAAATGTTTCAGGGAAAGATGCAGCCTGTGCATATCCTATCTTTGCCTTTCAGTCTTAACTAGGGCCTAATATACTAACAAATCTGGGCAGATTCTCATGCATACTGTGATATATCATCACTGTGTTCAGCCAAGAGTGAAGGAAGCAATTTTGTGAGGTCGCAGGATGGTCAATGCTCTCCTATTTGAGTTTTTCTTGGGTTCATCCAGACAATTTTCATCTCAAAAGGTTGCTCCCCTTCTTTACATAGTTAATTCCTTCCTCTACAAATCTGACATAACTCATTTGAGGAAAGCTACACAGGAGTTTCTTCTTCCAGTCTGGTGTCATGCAGAGGCTACGATGACACGATCACAGGGAAACTAATGAAAAAAACCTCATGAAACAGGGGAGCGAAATATATTCTCTTACTTAGTCCAAATTTTGTTCTCACGTTTGTTTGGAAATTACTGGAGCTAGCTGGGGAAGTAAAATTCCCATGTAAAAAAAAACCAAACCCAAACCAACAAACACACACCACTACTTTAACAAAAAGTAAGTAAAAACTCAAGAACTGAAATACTTCGTCCTAAATGCAAAGATTTAGAGTTGAATACGATGCTGCACTGCTACCTGGGATTCGCCTCCCTTCTGTTCCCGTCATTGTCTGAGGGTTGACTTTCTCCAGCAAACTGGAGTCTCCAGTGATGCATGAGAACCACTTCTATTCTTGAAGAGCGACGGTATTTCCTGGAAAATACTGCCCAGTCCACCCACACACCAGAATGAGGCAACTGGACCACAACATCCAAGATGTACTACAATTGTACTACAGAACTGGGGGAAAAAACAAAGCAAACCAGTTTGATTCCCAAATTGAAATCTCTTCTGGAACATTTGCTTTACGAATAAACAAATCAAAGTACAGTTAGAGTTTTCTCAGCCTTTCTTTAAAAACCATGTAGAATCACAAATTTTAGATTAATTCTGTGATAATCTGCAAATCAACATTAAACCTGCTGGGGAGGGGAGAAGAATTGAAAATATTCCCCTTTCTAAGTTTCAGAGTCTAAATTGAAGTACTTGGAATAATGCTGAATTTCTTCGCAAACATTTTACACAATTCTTAGTAAATATACCATTTTGTTGCTTTGAAATGACAGACAAAACAAGCTATTCTAGCACAGACAGTCTGCCAATCCTCTGCTCAAGTACTGTCTTTCACTAATAATAACAAAAAAAAGTGATGGAAATATGATTTATATCTCCAGAAATTTCCAAGGGACTGCCAAATGTTGTCTTGAAGCACCCTGCTCTTAGGCAGCCACTATAGTGAAAACGTTCCCAACATCCTTCCAACACAGCAAGCAGGAATAATGTAATACTCTTCCTCCAGATGCATTACATTGCTAAGCACTTAATCTCAAGGACCTTTTTGAAGTTCAGATAGTCCTACTTTATTCATCATCTAGTGTTTAGTTTAAAGTAACAAATGATTGAGCTGAAAGTCTTTCAGGAACAAAATTCCTTTTTTCCCCATACATAAATAGAGTTGCAGCCTTTGCATTTTTCGCCATCTGGCCTGCAGTGTGAAATGACATTAGTAGCATGTCAGGTTTATTCCCTTTTCAAATAAAAAAAAAAAAAAGCAAGAAAAAGAAAGAAAAAAACATAATCCTAATCTATAGTATGAAGAGTATTAAAATGAAACATCTGCCTCACTGAAATGAGTGGATGAACTCTGAAGACTACAAGCTGCTGGAGTTTGTCAAGTACATGTTTACATTGCTGACTGTTGTAAATTTGCAGGATGATGACAAGAATTCTACAAACTAAAATATCTTATTCAAATGTTTTTAAACATCTGTTTCAAACAGAAAAGGCCAGAACAATGAGGTGGCATGGTGATCACAGGCAGACCGGGGACGCAATAATATTATAACTTGGGTTACATAATAAAAGACGATGGCAACAGAGGTTTATGACTGCAGTTACCGGCTTGTGGTCTGAAGTCAATAGACTGGAGTGCTGCGAGGGTTGTGCTGCTGTCTGACTATCTGACTCCATCCAGAGTAAGGACAAAATACAGTCAAATGCCCCTTAAAAAGTTTGCTTTTACTACAGCACCTGCTGATTACAAAGCCAAATAAATTCTGTGCTCCGGAGAACAGCTTTGAACACCTCCAGGAATGAAAGACAGCAGATTTCTCAAGAGCTTTGTACAACCAAGAAGCACTTGACCAATGAGACTATTGTTTAGCAAACAGAGTTTATCCTCGCTATCAAAGGTTTTTTGCTTTGCAGGACTTCAGATTCAAGTCCTAGGATATAGATCTTTTTTTAATCACCAATGTGAACTTGAGATGTTGCCATGTACTGAATAGAAATCTTTATTCTCACCCTAGAAAAAAACCCAGAGATGATTAATAAAAAGGTGGTAGATTTTTTTGCCTCTCACTTTTTTGAGAGGCAGCCAAGAATGAAACATAAAAAACTAGTATCTTCCTGGTCAGTACTCTTTTAAAAACATTTTAATAAAAAAATTTAATTTATTATTACTTCTAAATTGACTTTGTGATATGATATAACATTCTTCTGAAAATCACCAGACTCCTTTGGAGTCTGCTGGGACCTAAGCACTTTTGCTATAAAGCAGGGAGAAATCTGGGATTTATTTAAGTCCTTAGTTCAAGCAAAATTAAAATATTCCACTGCCTTCAAAATGCCTTTGAGCTGGTGAAGCACAGTGCCAGGAAGCTAAGCAGGGTGACCATGGCACAAATATGGCCATGGCATAATTATGGCCAGGGCTGTCCATACTATTTATTGTTAGCACACTCTCCAGTGCCGTTTTGGCACATGCCAGTCAGCAGCTAATACACAGGTGTGCTGAGGGAGACTGAATGGGACTAGGATTGCTCCCAGTAGGGATTATGTAGGACAAAACCACTTTTGTTTTATTTTTGGGGAATAGAAGGAGATGATACAAATTAAATTTAATGATAGGGATATGAGATGTGCCACTTGCTTTCAAAGCCAGAAAATAGTCCTTGGCCCATTTTATTTCCTAGTATCTGTATGACAATTTATTTCAGCTAGCATTATCACAAGCAACATAATTTTACTGTGTATTTGATTAACCTGAATGATGCAATAATGTATTTGCACCACTGCTTCGCCACGTTATCTTGGGAGGATTAATTCTCAGTGACTTAACTTCATGTTTATGTACCCAGTGTAAACGCTTGCTTGTGTTTGTAAATGAATGACACTATTATTGACTGCATCAGACCAGAGAAGGATGAAACATCTACCTGTAAAGGAAGCGCGTGTCCCAGAAGTACCGTCCAGGCTGTTCTGCCAGGAATGTCAGGCCTAGGTGCTAATGCATAGATATACATGAAGTTTCTCAGGGCAGTCACACAGCAGCACAACCTAAATTAATGTTGGACCTTCAAGGAGAGGAAGTAAGAGGAAAGCATGAAAGGGAAGAAGGGTGATTTATAAGCTAATGATAAAGGAATGAATAAGGCCCCCTCATCCATCGCCCACTATAGGGCAGTACGGGTCTTTGTTCTGGAGACATAACTCAAGATACAGTTTATACCAAAAAATGCAGTTAAGCTTCATAGTTGTGTTCATATTCATCTTTAACATAGTTATCTGATGGGTTTGAGATAGCTTTTAGTATCTTTTTAATATTAGTGCCTGATCTAATGTATCTGCATATTATCTCAGCCTTGCTAAAATTGCAGTTAGTATTACTGACTACAAGTCTTATTCTTTATTTTCATGGTGGTTGCCCTAGAATTCCTTCCAAGGGGAGGATCCCAGTAGTAAGTCTTCATCAGACATATCTATGTCAAAGACATGATTTTCTCAGAGACTTTGCATGACTTAAACAAGAACTTGGCTATCCCTTTAAAGTACATCTTCAGCTTCTTTGTGCTTCCTCATAGTCAGATCCAAGAATAAGGATTTGGCTTCTGTAGCATTTCAGTTAATCTTTTAGGGTCCCTACACAAACCTGGGCTATATCACATAAAGATGGCATATTAAAATAACAGCCCATACAGGAAAGAACATAAGTCTTACGAGAATGGTTGAGATAAGGTATATTTAAAGTAACTTAAATGAAGAGATTACTTACGCAAATAATAATAATTGCTTCTTTTTGAAGCAAAAGCACCTTTTTGTCTAGGAGGTTCTTAAAGTCTTCATAGACTTTATACCATTACATGTTCCTGTAAATATTTTTTACTCTGAGGTTGAACAGAAAGGTGGTGGTCGTGCATTTTAACGGGGAATTTTGGTGGAAAGCAAGCTAGAAACTGATGGAGATACTGGAATGGGTTGTTTATAAAGGTGTCATGGTCCAGCAGTCAGTTAGGCAATTTGCTTAAAAGAGTCTCCAACAGCACTAAGAACCACTGGTTAGTACTTACTGAAATAAAGGAGTGTCATTTTCAACACTTTTGGTTAGCTGCCCCAGCTTCAGGTCTGTCTCTGTTGTAACGTCTGGTGAGAACATCGCTCTTGAGCACATGGTCCCAAGTTAATGTGTAAATAAATTTTCTCCATCAAGGTGAAACTTTCTCCATCTCTTTTTTATTAATGTTTTTAATTTCACTTGAACGTAATACCCTCTTTTATCTAATTGTTCATTTACTAGGAAAAAGATTGCTATCGCAAACTTACGTACTGGATTTTCCGACTCTTTGGTTGTCAGTGACTAGTGTTCCTAATTTAGCCTAGGGTCCAGTTCAGCTAAAAGCACTGGAGTGAAATCTTTCAGTCTGAAAATTTAAGAGCTTAAGGGTTATGTGGAGTCCTCACTCACTTAGTAAATCTATTCCTACCGAAACCACAAAGCTTGCACAATTACCAAATGTGCAGGCACGCCTGATGATAGAAGCGTGTCTCTTAAACTTAGAAACAAATAATCACACCGTAGTTAATGCTTTAAATGCCATTTAGATGGGAAAGAGAAGCTAAATACCCACAAAGAATTTTCATTTTCTAACTGCTTCTTGCAGCTAATGCAGCCATATAAACATAAAGCAGCCTTTACATGTGGAGCACAACTTTCTTTAACATGTCTTTTGGGTTCTCAGCTCATCAGATTGAAGTTCAAACAGAAGGCCAGAAAAATTCAGAAAGTGTAGAAAATGTACAATATCACAGAAACTTCTTCTGTGGCCATAATTCCAACCAGCGGTAATGTACTGCCTCATTCTATATAAGGATATAATATGTATATGTAAATACATCTTGTGGAGATAGGTGAATACGTCATGTGCAGAACAGGCTTAAGAAAACATCATTTATTGGACTGTATTTATACTGAGGGGCAAATCCACAGGGAAAGAACAAACAGTCCACCTCACTAAAAATATGCTTCCAGCACACAGTCTAGGAGAGGGTATGACAAGCCCCCACGACACTGGTACACAAACCTGCATTTTGTGGAAAGGCTTTCCGCAGCGATGCTAACAAACAGAGCGCAGAGTTGTCATTCTGAGCACTCAGGAGCTGTGTCAGCTCCACACAAATGCAAGCGCAGCACAAAGCCCACTGGATCCTCTGTTGAAGTCAGTGGAGTTATACAAATACATAATTTATTAGAATTTTTATCTAGACACATAGTTTCTGTTGTAGTGAGGATGCCAGAAGCATTGTCACCTTCTCCACTTCACTCTCTGATGAAGTAAAAGGACCGATCAAATATATCACATGCATGGGTTCACATGCTATACTGCATGGTTACAAAAGAAAGAAAAAAAAACATTCATGAGAAGATAATGTTGTTGGAGAGTTTGGTCTTCCTCTGTGGACAGGAAATTATTCCTCATCAATGCTAAAATAATTAAACTGATATTTAACGTTAGAGTTGAGTTTTGTGTATGTGTACAATAATCTTTGAACACAATTAGAATCAATAGCAGCAAATATTAACACTAACATTTTTTGCTGCAAATGAAACAGAAAACCTTTGTACATGAACAAATAGTGGAAGGAATTGTGAACATCAAGATGAACTAAGTGGCGAAATCTTTCTTTCCTATTTGCTGTTTTGGTTGGGAACAGGGAAGGCTGAGGAAGGTGTCTACGAAACCCAAACTCCAGACTGCAATTTAAAATCCACAGACTTTTCATCTACTGAATTTTGACTGAAAGAAAGCAAGCTGGCGACAGGGCAGCCTTTCAAAAGCATGAGTATTTGCAAAGAATTGGAAAAGTGCAGGGTTACTAAGGCTCCTATAAATTATAGTTTTCTGAATGAACTATAATTTCATACAATGGAAAAAATATAACAAAATATTTATAGTATAGTCAAAAAATGATAATTGACTTACAGCTAAATATTTTGGCAAAGACTTCATTCTATATAAAAATATGGCAAAAGTTGAATAACATAGTGTCCCTCAGTACCTATGGTGCTGCTGTTAAGGAAAACATCCAATTTGCCAAGCATCTTTTACTGATCATAGAATCCTTCAGCTTGACTGTAACTTGATAAAACTCTCTGAGTTATCCTACAGAGTGCTTAATACTTCCCTGGTGGATTCCCGAGGTCTTCTCAAATGTAAAATATTTCATGAAGGGCCAGGCTTTTCTAATTAGTCTGCTCTGCTTTCCATTTATCTAAAAGACACATTATTGAAAACCTGTTCCTTTCACAGGAATTTTGTCTATTGTTTATATAGGTATCACAGAAAGATACGTTTGATACAAATTGTTTCAGTTGGAAAGAGCTCTGCCAAAGAAAACAGACAGGCAGCTGTTTGCATTGCATATAAAAATTTTGTTAAATATGGCTGCACCTGTGTAAACACAAATTTATTTCCAAGAAGTACCCCTGCAGCTGCAAAAGCTTTCAGACATTGCCAGACAAGTTATTTTTATTAAACCATGTAACATACTAAATAGCTCTTTCAATGCTTGTCATGCCTTAAGAACATGTAACATAAAAAATCTTGTCCGTTTTTAGGGAAGATATTTTTTATTTTTATTTTTCAAAAGGTAACAGAGCAATGGGCCCACTTTATAATTTAGCATTATGCTATATTAGTATGAAAATTTAAAGCAATGCATAGATGTATATACTATATGAACACTACATGTGTGTGCACACATATGTAGAGTTTTAGATTTTGTTAGTGCCTCAGTATCTGCCTGATCCAGAGTCTATTGGAGGTGAGAGAGAGATTTTTACTGCCTGCAGCAGACTATGAATCAGAGTTAACTTGAAATGCCTGGATCTGGCGTGGTATTGTATTTTCTGTGCTTCACCTCCAGAAAGCATAAACAAACAAGACCATTTAAAGACTGGGAGATGCTGGGAAAAATCCAGGGCAGTGCACTGCTTCTTCACAAAGTAGGAGCTCTTTGTTCCCTCCCGGCCCACGCGGACGCAGAGCAGGCACTGCATGGCCACCGCTGTCCTCTTGCCAAGGCGGGCAGAGATGGGAGCTGGGGAAGGCGCAGGGTTCCTCCTTCCCGGCATCCACCAACATGCTTACGCTCGTGCTTCAGCGAGAAGGGAGCAGAGGGGTGAAAAGTCTTCTGCGTGCACTGGAAACCTGCTTGGATTGTTAGGAATCTGTAACCAAACTAAATGGCCAAAGAAAGCAGCACGTTCATGCAGTTGACAAGCAAGATGGACCCAAGTCAGTGCTTTCCGGCTGTAAGGCAGAACTTCTTCCCCCGCTCTGGTCACCCTCGAAGACACAAAAACACCTCACCAAGGCAGGTGCAAATGGGTCTCCGGGGACCGCCTGTGAGACCAGGGGACGCAGTCCACATTTATGAGTATGCATTCTCCAACCTTTAGGAGCCTCTGGGGTAGGATTAATCGACATGGTGTGCCTGGGCTCCGGGTTTCCCTATGCAGATGCACATTATGTAATTTGTCCAGTGTATTTGCACTCACTCTGAGGTCCATTCTGCTGCTGTGCCAGACTTGGACTGAAAATACATGTATCATTATTTAAATCTATACGCATACACATTCAGTCTATGTGCAACACATCAAGAGGTCTACCTCTTCTTAATAAGTTCACAGATCTCCCACTGACATTTATTTTAGTTATTTATATTAAATCATTTTCAAGGAGAATAGAAGCTCTTTTATACACTGTAGGCTGTATGAATGGCTTCTCTAGAAAGCTGAAATCAATAGTGCTTAGTGATTCAACCAGTGTTAGGTGCAGTGCCGATTCAAGGGTTAGGGAGCCTCATTGGACGGATAATATGGTGCCAGTGAGCCTATCTGAGCTTAGCTCTCCTTCTGTCTCTCCAGGAGGATGCAGAGGGCAGGGTGCTAGGGGCACTGCTTGAATTACAAGTATAAGCTGAAGTAATAGCCTGTGTTTTAATTTGGAAAGTGATCTAGCCATACATAATTCTTTTTTAAGGCATATTTCTGGTGATTAATGTGTAAATGCAAACACACACAGACACACATATATAAATATACTTTTTAAAGACATTTCTCAGCCATGTCTCTCCTGACCAGTGTCTCTGTGCTCCCAATTCAAGCACAAGGGAATGGATCTTCAGTAAATGCCACAGTACCTTTTCTCAGCAGCCTCCATCTTACTTCCCTGTGAAGGTCTCGAAGGCAAAACTAATTGGTAGGTAGGATATCATGGAGCTGACACAGCAGCATTCAGTGAGAAATCTAAGCATCAGAGCAGATTCTTACTCACTTTAACACAAATGCAACCTGAATCAGCAGCACTATTCTTCATCTTTGCAGGAGGAACAAGCCTGAAATACTCAGAAAAGCAGTCTAGGTATAGCTGGCATGTACCTGCTTGACATAGAGCAGCCAGATTTCACATGCTGCTCTAGTTCTGACCTGCAACTCTGAAATTGTGGGGATGGATGATAGTAAGCCTAGTTAGGAGAGGGGAAAAAATGAAGCCTACAGATGTAGGAAAGAGAAAAAAGCAAAGCAAGTGTGATAAAAAGTGATCACCAATGTTTGCTGACTTCCAAAGAGATGCTGTTTCTGTTCTTCACAAGCAAGTTGCCTCTGGCTCCCACAAACCTTTGGAGAATGATTTCTTTGAATGAGTCTGCAGTGACAAGCATTTGGATATCAGACAACCGCTGGCGCGTAGCTTGTACCAGATACATGACAAAAATATATATGCAGCCTACAGGAGGCAAAGTTAGAAATAATTTGACCTTCAGAAGATCTCAGGCAAGTCAAAAAGTAGGGATTCCCATAATTTTGTAGGCTGAACTTTCAGGTGCTTGCAAGAATGAAGTATTGAAGTACTGTGATTCGGAGAATCTTGCTATTAAAGCAAATTGCACATATGGATAAGAACAAGTGAAATTACTTGCATAAGAACAAGTTCACTACTGAGGACTTTTTATTACTGTTTCATAATTTCAATAGTTGGTCAAAGAGAAGAAACTGTATAAAAAAACAAGTACTAAGAAGAATTTTTAAACAAATAAATGTTGAAATATGTTTATGAATTCAGCCACAATTGAGAAATGAATATATAAAAATGGTGAATCACACACACTCAAAAAATCAAAACACAAAAACAGTAGGGGAGTGAGGAAGGGAGAAAAAAGCCCTTATCCAAAGAAACACCCTCCCACATTCACATTTCTGCTAGTGGGGGAAAAATACGAACCTCAGATTGTATGTACAGCTCTCCTACCTTGTAACAGATGAGTTCATGCAGTAAGTGTCCATCCCAGAATCAGATTGTAAATAAACAAGCACAAGACTGAATTATATTGTGTCCAGATCCTGTGGCCACGATAAGTGAAGAGTAACTGCTTTCCCTCTGCCATGGTCTGGAAGTGGTTTACTCCATACCCATGCTGATGGCTATAATTTGTGTTGTGTGGACTTGGCTTTTGTGAACAGTATATTCTTTATTAGTTTGTATGAGAGCTGGCTAGTTGGAAAAACAAAACAAAACAAAACAAAAAAACGACAGAAAAATAAAAAGACAAGGTCAGTATGTCTCCAGTATTCTTGGTAAGTAAGCCTTTCATATTCATAAGGAGGGAGGCTTGTCTCCACTCAATGACAAAACATTCTCCTTCGGCAATAAGGATGCAGTCCCATGTCAGGAGGCAGCAGTAGGGTACAATGAGGGACGTACAGTTTCCGCAGTGGGAGGCATGCTGGCATCTGCGATGGAAAAAACATGGCCATCAGTTTTCCTGCTGAATGGGTAAGGAAACTGATGACAGCGATCAATTCGTGTTTTTTCCATCCAGACAAGAAAGATCATTTTCCTAACTGTCTGCTGTGTCCAGAATGTACAAGAGTCATTTTGGGTTCCTTATTCCTGGAAGAAAGCGCAGCATGACTGCACAGCCAGCACTGTGCAGAGCAATCATGAAATGCATTGTCCATGTGGTAATTCATATTTTATTGAAGAAAGCCCTAAAATATAAAGTGTTGGTTGATTATGGGCAACCAAATCATGTTAGATGTCCACAAGCAATTATAATAAAATATTAAGAGTTTTATAGTCTAGCAAAAAAGATAAAAATATAGAGCCACATACTTTTGATTTAGTTGCTTCAATTTCCCTTTTAGTACATTAAAAATTTATATAGGACCTGCCATCTCAGTTGCATAGGATATCAAGCCACTTTATTTTTTGAGAAACACCAACCTAAGTACAGCTGATTTGCCAAGTCACAAAGATTCACCCCCACTAAGCTGCACGTAACTGAGTCACGCTCATGATCCCTCCTTAAATAATAAATTTAGAATCCTTATTAGAAAAAGTGTTGCTGTCTAGCACTTGGAGATAAACTATGTTGTAGAAGTCTCTCGAAAAAGATAGAAATAAGTCGCTTAATAAAGTCTAAATCATTCCTTAGGTTAGCTAATAGAAGCACCCGTGGTTATAAAATTAATCAGTCTCTGCTGTTACAGCAAATTGGTGAAGATTGTATTGACACATCTTCATCTGCATGTCTCATCAGAGGTGTCCGTGCCATTTAGCTACAAAACCCTGGAGGCTTTACTCTGCACAGAATCTTATAATACTTCAATTAAGGGACACCAAGCTGCCAGCCAGACAGCAGAGCATTTATTTCTTGATGACTCCTTAAGTTGTGCCACAGGCCTATCATTAAGAGAATATTTTTCACAGCATGTTGCAAAGATCCTCATGCCATTAAAAGGAATTGAAAAAGCATCAATTTGTTGTTTCCACCTAACACAGATATTTTTCATTGCTGGAACAGCCATTAAAAACAATCTGTTTTGTTGCGTTCTGAAAAGATCGCAGGAAGTACATATTGTGATTTATTTTAAGTATGACATTAGTATTAAAAGCATAGTGAATCTGAAGTATTTGAAATAAATACTTAAGAAAACAAAGTATTAAATATGCTTTCTTAAAAATTTTGCTGAAAAATCCTTTGCCACATTTTCATGAGACCTTCAAACAGAGATTCTTAAATGCCCTTGAGGGGATCTTTGCTTTTTGAGAGAGAATAAGGCCCTTTTTGGCCATGTGATATTCAGAACTAATAAACAACCCCATATAAAGGATAAAAAAGTGAAAAGTGAATTTTTGTCCTCATATTCTCCTATGGCTGTGACCTTCCCTCAAAGTGGGGTAACACAACCTCTAGGCCAGGGCATAGGAAGCTTTACATGGAATATAACATATATATTGAATAAATTACACTTTCTCTAACAATTTAGGACTAATCTGCAAAGGGACTCAGGCATTGCTCAGCCACTTGAAGTACTTAACTTCAATAGTAGGAAAAACTGAGGTCCTCAAAAGCAACTAAATCCCTGGGTGTCTAAGTTTCCTTAGACACCAAGGAATTGCCAATACACCTGCCAATGTGACAGTCCAAGCTAACCTTTCTGACCTGTTGTGTGCCTAACCCCTGGGTAATCTGGAGATCAGCAAGCCCACACTAATCACTCCTGCAGAGCCTCATCTAGGGCTCATTCCCAGACCTGCCTCCTCACTGGACATGACTCAAGACATTAGGGTCTAGCTGGGTGATATGCTCAGTTTTACTGAATTGATAGGTGAATGGGGCCCTCCTCTTTTTTCTCATCATCACTCTGCCTGCTTTAGAGCAGGAACGTAAGCCCTGGTCTCACACATCCGCAAGGGAGTCCCCCATCTGCCAGGGTGTGCTCTCCTCTGGGGTAGGTCTCCTCTAGTGTCCCTGTGGGAGGTCGTTTGCTTTGCATTGCACTGTAAAGGAAAATTAGAAAAGCAAGAGTCTGGCTCCCTAAGCCGGTGCGCAGGCACCTCTTATAGGAGTCAAAAAAATGGGGTCAATCCTTCAAATCAGGCACTGTGGGGATCTGAAGGGAGGTTTCTCACATCCCCCATGACTCTTTCAGCCATTGTGCTATTGTGGTGGGTTGACCCTGGCTGGACACCAGGTGCCCACCAAAGCCGCTCTATCACTCCCCTCCTCAGCTGGACAGGGGGGAGAAAATATAACGAAAGGCTCGTGGGTCGAGATAAGGGCAGGGAGAGATCACTCACCAACTACAATCACGGGCAAAACAGACTCAACTTGGGGAAAATTAATTTAATTTATTACCAATCAAATCAGAGTAGGATAATGAGAAATAAAAACTTGAATCTTAAAACACCTTCCCCCCACCCCTCCCTTCTTCCCCGGCTTAACTTTACTCCTGATTTCTCTACCTCCTCGCCCAAGCGGCACAGGGGGACGGGGAATGGGGGTTGCTGTCAGTTCATCACACGTTGTCTCTGCCACTCCTTCCTCCTCAGGAGAAGGACTCCTCACACTCTTCCCCTGCTCCAGCATGGGGTCCTTCCCATGGGAGACAGTCCTCCATGAACTTCTCCAACGTGAGTCCTTTCTACGGGCTACAGTTCTTCACGAACTGCTCCAGCGTGGGTCCCCTGCGGGGTCACAAGTCCTGCCAGCAAACCTGCTCCAGTGTGGGGTCCTCTCTCCACGGGTCCACAGGTCCTGCCAGAAGCCTGCTCCACAGCAAGCTTCCCACGGGGTCACAGCCTCCTTTGGGCATCCACCTGCTCTGGTATGGGGTCCTCCATGGGCTGCAGGTGGATATCTGCTCCACCGTTAACCTCCATGAGCTGCCAGGGGACAGCCTGCCTCACCATGATCTTCACCACAGGCTGCAGGGGAATCTCTGCTCCGGTGCCTGGAGCACCTCCTCCCCCTCCTTCTTCCCTGACCTTGGTGTCTGCAGAGCTGTTGCTCTCACATCTTCTCACTCCTCTCTCCAGCTGCAATTGCTGCTGTGCAGTAACTTTTCCCCCTTCTTAAATATGTTATCCCAGAGGCGCTACCACTGTCGCTGATGGGCTCGGCCTTGGGCAGTGGCGGGTCTGTCTTGGAGCCAGCTGGCATTGGCTCTATTAGACATAGCAGCTTCTCACAGAAGCCACCCCTGTAGCCCTCCCCACTACCAAAACCTTACCACGCAAACCCAATACAGCTATCAAGAACCATGCTGCATCTCTTTTTTGATCTTCCCACTTTACCAGACAGTCCCTTAAATTCTTTTTTTAATCCTGACTGTCCTATGTACAGAGGGGTGGATAAGAGCCTCTCAAGAGCCCACACAACCCTTATGTTGCCAGTTTCTCCTGAATACCACCACTGCTACCTCTGTGTGCTGAGATATCTTTCTAAGGTAATAATTAAATTATTCTCTCATGGAATTTTACTGCTGTTACTTTGTTGAGTTAGAGCTGGTAAAGTAAAAAATAACATATCCTGCATCTTGCAAAAAGTTTGCTTCCTGAGCATCTCTAACACACAGAAATGAAAAGTAGCACTGGAAAGTGTTTGTCACCCAAATCTGATTCCTCAAGTGGCTGTTTCAGTGTAAAATGTTTATTTAATATAGACCAAAAAGCAATCAATTATATTAGCCACTGATTTACATGGCCTTAATCTTGATCCTGGAATCATAACTCATGTGAGTAACCCCACTGAATGAAATAAGATTCTTAACATGATTAAAACCCGCTTCCTTAAGTAAAAATTTCTAGGGTTAAGGCCCTTATTTGTAGTAAGTTGTTTTGGGATGAGCCATTAACAAGAGACATCTTCATTTTAAATTAGCAGTAAACTATCACGTTAATATACTCGAGAGAGAGAGAGAGAGAGATATTAAATTATTTGGCCTCCTACCCTTATTCATAAATGTGAATTTCTGAAAATATATTGAAAGGAGCAACATTTGCAATTTCATCTCCTCTCCAATTAATTTATTTAAACTAACATGTATGGCAAGTGTCAATTTTGTGGAGAAAAAATACATTATAGAATGAGGGCCAGACTCTATAGCTCTAATTCATGTGAATAGTCTTGCTTGTGTGAATAGTCCCATCGGTTTCAATGGACTATTCACACCAGTTCAATGGGATTATTCACATACATAATACCCTATGGTATTTGGGATGAAAGGCGCTATATAAATGTAAACTATTATAAAAATATTAATAATATGCATTTTTAGTTACAGCAAAATATGCATTTATCCTGGTAGTCATTATAGCCGATAAGGTAAATCATGCTTGAGCTAAGAAACTCCTACCACACATCCAAAACACTTATTTAACTGTGCTACTAATAAGTAGGTTTTTTGTAAAAATACAAATACACATTTACATGAACGGAAATACGACATGTATTTATGAAAAAGCTTTTGAGAACTTTCAGGTAAATACTATGTATGTTTTCTTATTCCATAAAGGCAATTTACTTTCTTTTTTCTTTTTTAGAATAAACAAAATATAAAGGTCCAAATTCATCTCTGCAGTAGTTCTATTGACTTCAGTTGGGTTTTACCAAAACCAGGAAGGCAATTTCACACAAAGGGTATCACAAAAAACTCTACTGCCAACCATTCAAAGGGCCAATTTGCAACGTGTTGTGTGCAAGCAGTCCCTGCAAACCAGCATGGAACCCTTCAGCAGCTTCAGAGAAGCTGAATTGCACATTAGGCAATATTCACGTTTCTAATGCCAAAACCTAGAAATCCATAGTTACCATAGATCCACAGAAATTCATAGATAATCATTCATAGATTGCAGTAATAATAATAATTAGAGAAAAATTGACAGACAAGTTACATCTGAAGAACCTTTCCCCAGTAAAATAGGGTATTAAAAAAACTCTGTGGGAGCACATCCACAGCCACTCTGACTCTGTGGTCTTCAATTCAAAGGCAGCCAACTCCTAAAGAATAAAAAAGGGGAAAGAAAGTGTGCGAGTGATGTACAGTTTTGTCCCTCCCAAACCAATAGCTGCGCAGTGAATTAACATCACATAGTCTAGGAAATCAGTCACTGTCAGGGAAACAGTCTGCTAATTTATTAGTTTGTTATTACTCTATTTTCTTATTTATTTATTTCTTACCAATTCTTCAGGATGCCCAGTAATGCAGTGAGTATAATGCAAATCCCAGTGGTGTCTCTTTCAGTTGAGAGGCAGGCCTTTTT
This sequence comes from Gymnogyps californianus, assembly GCF_018139145.2. NCBI lineage: Eukaryota > Metazoa > Chordata > Aves > Accipitriformes > Cathartidae > Gymnogyps > Gymnogyps californianus. Next base: position 26,643,760 of record NC_059472.1, read on the forward strand.
TAGGTAACCAGCATGACAATCTAGCGTAGTGAAACCCTATGTTTGTGCTAGATGGGGCAGCTCCTCAGCCCTTCCACCCCCTCTTCCCACTTCTTGTTCACTCTGCATAGGAGAGAAAATTGGTCAGAGATGATAGGGGTGGTGGGTGGATCTTCACATCTATTCTCCAGGCAGACAGCTGTGCACTGTTACTTCCATCAGTGACGGCTTGGGCTCAGCACTTCTACCAGTGTATTTCATTGATGCATTTTTTCTGTCCCTCTGTGTTGTGTTTTGACCAATGTGGATTTACAAAGATGAGAAAAGAGAGGACACAAAGTGTAGGTCTACATTACCATACATCAGTATGGCACAAAGAAGGAAGGACAGAGGTTTGATTTGCTGGGGCCTTGTATAGCTCCAATACTGTAAGTCCCCATTATGACTTCAATGGCGAGGAGGTTTGGACGAGGTACCAGTCCTAGGCACACACCATCTGTGCACAGAGGACAAACTGGTGGAGGATCCTGCAGCCACACTGTAGGCAGACCACCCAGATGGTGTCTCAGTGTGTGTCTTCAACTTTGCTTCCAGCAAGAGGGAAACTTCAAGTGTAATGGTGTGTCCAAATGCATGCCGCATTACTCCATGTATAGGCATAAGACAAATTTGCACCCAAAAGAAGCCCCCCTATTCACTATATTGACACATTCAATGGAGACTTTAACCTCCTCCCTTCTTTCTTCCCTACTCCTAGTGCTGGTGCTGGTACAGTGATGGCACCAGATGATTTTCACGTGTTGTGCTACTCTACTTCTTTCTGAAATCCTCCATCCCATGTGTCAGACTTGAGAAGACAGAGAGAAGTAATGCACAAGGGTGAGAAGAGAAAAGCAGAAGCTTCTCCCTGACAGAAGCCCTGCCATGTAGCCCAGTCCCTGTCACATACCTCTCTACATTTTTCAGTTATTAATTTTCCAAACAACTCATTCAAACTATGCTGGGCCTTCCAAACTGAATAATAAACGTTGACCTGAATCAGAACTACACTGGAATGACTTCAGTCACAGCTGAACTTGAACCAGAAGCATGCTGATTCGTATCCCTTGATTTGTCTCCTTTTCTCGGCTTGCCTTTGCTTTCCCCTTCCTCAGGTGAAGTTCTTCATCTCATGTCTACACATTTTCTTTCACTTTTCCATCCCATCTCTTCACCTCAGAAAAAAGCCCCAAAGAAGTGCATTGTTCTAATATATTATTATTCTAATAAGTATTCCACAGTAAAATTTACTGGTCCCTGGGACTCTTCTTTCTTCCCCTTCCCCATTTTGCAGTATGGCCAGATGATTGATCAACTGAAAACAACAAAGTTAACAGGAGAGCCAAAAATGAATGGAGATGACAACAAAAAGCTGTGCAGCCCAGAAAAGAGAAAGCAGATCTAATCTACTGGTCTGGATCTCACGCAGTTCAGCCCTGGGTTTAGCGACTGGGGAAAGGCAGCTGGATGCCTGAGCCCCATCAGGCCATGGGAAGATATGAGAGGTAAAAAAGGAACTGAGCTTTGTACAGTCAGACCCAACTCAAAGTCCAGGCAGGCTTCAGTCTCTCAGAAAGATCAGGCAGACCCATTCCAGTGGTTTCAAAAGGGCCCATGAAAGTCTGGTATTTTCATCAGCATCATATAAAGACTGGTATGTTCATCATCTTTAGTGACTCTTTTTGTACAGGACTTAGTGCCTTATATCTGAAAGCAAGGTAACAAGCAGGTGGTAAGGAAAAGAAAATAAAAACCACCATTGTTTAGTGACTTCTTAAGCCAAAGGTTCCTTTGGGTCAGTCATGTTTAATAGGTACTAATGAACCTCTCTTACACAAATGTCTAATCTCTTTTTGAAAAAACCCCGAAAACCACCTTTTATCTCCACAGTCTTGTAGCAATGAGTTCCACAGTTTAAATATGTGTTTTGCTTTAAGTCTGCTGCCTGATCTCCCCTGAGCCCCCTCAAGATAGCGACTTGAGAGTGACTCTTACTCTGCTTTTGTTTAATCTCATCTTGCTCCTTCCTCTCACTATAAAACCAAATATTTTTCCCATCTTAAAAAAGACTGCTCTTCAACTGCCACCCTATTTCTTTCTTGTCTCTTCCATTTAAAAAATCTAGAGGTTTTTTCTGTTCAAAAATTATTCTGCATCCTCTTCAACCTGACTTCCATACCACTAAGGCTGGCAAATTGCACTTGAGTCTCCCACGAGGCTATTCTGACCACTGAGGCACTGTATAAAACAGAAGCAGTGGCAGTAATTCCTCTTCCAGATGTGTTTTCTCTGGGAACAGCAAATTTTCAAAGCTGCACAGCCAGCCTAGAATTCTCCTTTTCTGCGAAACCTACAGCAAACAATGCTGAGACTGCTGCTTGTTTTAATGTTCCCTTTAACTTCCTTACATCCATCTGCCATATCTTCTTTTATCCTCTGAAACTTACTGAAACGTGTCTTTTTGTCCTGTGCTTGTGCCTCTCCTTGTACACAGAACTCTGCTGTGCAGCTGAGATTCCCAGACGCTACCAAGCTGCAAGCAGTACTAGTAACTCCACATCCTGCACCCATTTTTTTGCATGTGGAACATGTATAAATTTCCTCTTCATATGCAAAGTGAATAAAATTTGTCACGCTTCAAAAAACCCAGGTACTTATTGGTAGGACACCACGTACAAATGTCAGCATTTTATCCCATTCAATCACTCATTTTTACAATATTTTAGCACACTGTTCACGAAAGGGACGAAGCTGAGATTTTTTCCCCTCTAATAATAGTTTTGGTGAGACCTAAACCCATTTTTCATTCTCGCTGCAAGTTAAGGGCATGGTCATTGTGACTGCTTGACTGGGGTTACCACCAAAGAAGAGACTGAATTAGTGCATGTTGAGATGATCGTCATTCAGCTACTTGTTAGTCCTCCCTCACAGAACTGTTGTCCCTTACCCTGTGCCATTTCTACTCCAGTGTGACTGAAGAAAAATAAGGGTGCTTAAGACAACAGTGGGTCTCCAGTCCTTCAGCAACTATTTTCCACTGTTCTGTGGGCAAATATCTTAGTCTCTAGAATGTCTCAGTTTCATTTTTTTGTCTGATGCCTAGTTTTGAGACAAAGGGATATCTGCCAATCTACCCATGTCAGTTGTGATTGACAGGCCTTTCTACTTGTAATGCCTTTTTTCATTTTCTATGAATTTGCGAAAGATCCAAACACAAAAGCAATGATCAGCTTTGCCCCCAAACATAGAAATAAATTTTATAAACTATTAAGTATTAGAACCACATTATTTACACACGCAAAATGAAATACATATATTAATCTCTGAAGCTCAAATTCTACCTAAGCACAGAATGAGAGTAATAAAATTATACAATTAATAAATTGGGGAAAAGAAAGACGTAATACAGGTGAGTGTGTGGGAATTTTTGACATCAAAAGGAGAAAAAAACTATGAAGACTGACTCTGATCCTGCAGACATTGATTTGAGTAACCTCGGTCCTCTGTGCAGAGATTTGTTTCAGCATCTGAGGTTCTGAAACCAGAAATGTGTGAATTTTCAGCTGATTCTTGCCCTTTAAGAAGCCACCATAATTGAGTCATGAAAACTTTTTAATCTCTGCAAAATTGTGCTTATAAGTGGAGTAATACCATAAACATAGATGAATGCTCATTCATGCTGGACCTTTAGTAATAGACTTGCAAGTCACTGTCAGATGATTTGTTTCCACAAGATGCCTCATTTTTCTTACATAATTTAGGCAGCTCAAGGCATGAGCATTATCTTGACCTAAAAGAAAAAAAAAGTCTCCATATACAGAGTTTTGTCTTGTTCTGGCAAAACTCCCCCATGAAAGAACTGATGTGCTTCAAACACCCCACTAATGGTACAGTAAATTACATTTTCTCATTTGGAACATTGTAATAGATTTCTCTACAGAGTGATTTATCATGCAACAATTAGGAACCCTAGGGAATTAGATGACCATTTTAAATTTTATCAGCTTGTTTCAATAAACTGTTAATGTGACCCTAATGTTTGGGAAGCACTTTAATATAATCAGATTTCAGTTGTTCAATCTACTGACATTAATGGCTACCTCATTAATCATAGGATTCTCACTGAGACCTCAGAGGCTGTGCTAAGTTCAGTGGACCAGTTCTTACAATAATAAAAACAACAGGCAATTTTCAACAGGGAAAAATTCTCACTTTAACTGCAAAACATTGGTTTTTGTTATCCTCCAGGAGTTGACAAGGTCATTTAATAATCCCCCAAAGCTTGGAAAAACAACATTTTTGTGTAGTTCAGCTTTATTAGTAAATTGGTCAATTAAAAATGATACAGTCATAAGAACTGCAATCTTGTGCTGTAAACAAACAGTGGCAGTCTAAGATGTAAAAAATGGGAGGAAGACTATGTAATAGCCTATATATGATTCAGTGTTATGGTTCAGAATATGTACCCCATGTACCCAGGGACAGTGATGTTTCCTCCCTGAAAGCACTTGCATTCCACGGTGATGGCTCTCACCTTGCTGAATACATCACTAATTATTAATAAAGCTTACCAATCTGTAAGGCATTACAAGAATACTGCAGTGGCTTCCCTGCCATCACCATCAAAATATCTTGTTGTCCTGAGGAGTTTAATGGAAGACCGTATGAATAATACCAAAGGCTCTGTAGCAGACAGGGTGTTAAAATTTCTGTCTCAAGGTCCAGGAGAATTTTTATGACTGTTCTTATAAAGGCCTTGACCTTAGGTGTCCTTATGGAATATGTTAGGAAACACACAGTCATATTCCAGAGCAAACCTTGAAGAGGTCTAGGCATGGTTTCAAGGAAAGTTGAGTCCTTTGTATGAACAGATAAACAACCAATCACTTGAATATGTCTTTTCTTTCATTCAGAAAGTTAGTAAGAGTGGGCGTGGGATGTAAGGAGATATTAAAACAATTTCTGAGAAATTAAAACAGCAGCAAAAAATACTAGTATCATAAAAAGCTGTAAACTGAATTCAGCAGAAGACAGAGCTTTTCCCTTCTAGTTGCACAAGTTGGTTCAGCAGCTGAAGACCTGCTTGTCAGCCTTTGATGGACAGCAGAGTGGCGGAAACTTCCATTGCCTCCAAAAGAAAGCACTTTTGCTAATAAAGTATCCTCTGGAAATGAAGGAGCCAATAATTGCTCATAGCTCTAACACACAGTCTGAGAATGCCAAACAGCAGTAAGCACTGAAACAGTTAATTTTAAAAGTTGATTTTAATAGGTCTTGGTTTCTTTATTGATAATGCAATCTAACTTAGCTATATATAATTGATAAGTTATTCACCTGACAGTCAATACGGTTAATGTGTACTTAGTTTATTTGCTGAGTTAATCTGTCCGAAACAGGAAAATGGTAGCAAGCCAAAGAGGATATGTACGGTATTGACATATTTATCCAATAGGTTGTTGGGGCTTCAATAAAATTAAGTTTACCAAGTTAGAGTCGGTTCTTTAAGACATTAGCAAGGATCATGAATTTCGATTCCTACTTTGTTTAGTAATGAAGATAACAAAGACCACTAAATTAAGTCTGTTTTTCTAATACATTTAAAATACAAAAAGATGACTTTGATCTTATCAGATAGATGTGTTCAGAGGAGGAAATGTCAGCAGCATTTTGGATAGACTGGAAGGCAGCAACGTAAAGTCACACAGCAGAGGTGATTGTTTATATAGCACCCAAGAAAGGGATGTAGCATTCCCAGATATGTTTTCAAGGTCAATGAAAAAAAGCAAGGAAGAGTAAAGACCCCTGGATCACTAAGTCTACATCCTGGCTATCACAAGCACGATACCAGGCACTCTCCTTAATGTCTGTCTTAAAAAGGGTTGGATTTCTTGCTATAAATACTTCCATTGAAAGCTACTCCAGTCCTTCTGCTCTCAAATGGTTACAAATCTTCTTAGTAATCAAATAAAAATCATCCATGGTGAGTTTTGTCATTGTATCACTCTTTTATAAAAGTATTACCATACTCTTTTTGTTGTTTGACTAGCATTATCATCTAGCTTAAATATTTTCCTACCAGGCATTCCCATTCCCTTGGCATATATCCCCCCAAACTCCAAGTCTTCTAATTCACTGCCATACAAAATACTTCCTATTTACCTGAGCATCCAAAGCTTTTCATTGTTCCAGATTCATCTAATTCTTCTGGAATATGGCTGATGAGTCTTGCAGAAGTGGTCTCATCAGAAGAGAACCTAATATTGGGGTGCAGAGAGCTATGACAAACACATAATGGAGTGGTGGAGTTATAATTAGTATAGAAAAGAGGATTCTGATATTAAAAAGACTGAGCGCTGCTGTTCTGAACTAGCCAGATGCACATATGTGTGGCTATAGCAGAAATTGTATGAGGACGGCAATCAGAGAAAGGAAACTCACAAGGTAAGCTATCATATGACAAGTTCTCAAAAGCTTATCTTCTAGTTCTGCATAGATTTTTTACTTATCAGAAAAAATCCTATGGAAAAAAAAACCCTGACATAATTTTAAAGGGCCAATTTGAGGGAGTCAGGATTAGCAAAAGGGCAGAAGTACTGCAGTGACAGCTATCATTAGAAGCTAACTAAAAAGCTTGAAAGGTTCTGTAATACAAGACCTCTCTATAATATGCAAGTGCAGGAACAAAAGGGAGGGAAAGAGCTTCATGGAGGTGACTGAGGTGGGAAAAAAGAACTAGCAGAGAACGTAGCACAACTGGAGGCACAGGAGATCAGAACAAAGATACAGGAAAATGAACAGCACTACAAGATTTGGAGACACTGAGTCATTTTAATTTTGACTAAAATCCTTAAAAAAAAATTCAAGCCACAATTTGTTAGTGATTATATATGTGGCCTTGGCTGACGGTCCAGTGCAGGAGTTACCTGATGTATGGCTTTAGTGTGAAAAGTGACATTTTTAGTACATGTTATCGGCAGGGATCCATCATGGTGTAATATGTACGATTACCCACCGGAACCCAGTCTTTTTGCTTCAGGTGATTTTATTTATAGTTTGTGCAGGCGCAGATGAGGCAGTGAATCTAGGCTAGCATAGGAAGAGTCGAACAAATGAAGCACCTTTCTTCTGGATCGTGCTTTGAGACAGAGGGGGAACTGTCAGCTGAGCATCTCACGTAGAAAAGCTATGGCAGGCTTTAAAGGGACACTTAACTCCAGGACACAGGTCTGGCTGTTTGCTCTGGGTTTTGAGAGGGAGGGAGAATAGTAAGGGTTGGTGTTTCAAGGGAGGATGGTGGTGTTTGGATTTCATTTATTTTGCTCTTTCTGTTTGCCGTTTGGGAAGGAATGGCTTTGAACTCTTAATTGTATATTTTGTTTTTATCAGAGCACAGACCCGTCCTGTCCTTTCTCACTCCCCTCCCTTTTCTCCTGCAGTCCTCACTTTACTGCTTTCTTCCTTCTCTCTTTCCTTTCATCTTCCATCCTGACAATAAACAGTCTGGAGCTGAATCCAGAGAGCAGAAATGGCTCTGATTCCCTCCCCACTCAATAAGGATCCCAATAAAACTTTAAAATGGCATCCAGATCTTAGCCATGTGGTATGGGGTCTGTCTCTGGTGAAGAAGAAAGGAACACAGCAGGATTAGTCAAGGAGGAGGATTTTCCTTGAGCAATCTTCCACACTAAAGAAGGTGCTCCCACGTTAGCAGGAATGTTTTTGTACGAGGAAATGAGCACTAGGAATGGAAGTAGCAGCAGCTTGGGAAGAGGTGGAGCCTGTGCAGAAAGGATGATGAAGATGCTAAGGATTAAGAGCCTGGTTGCCTCTTGATGCACCAGGTATTTATGTCAGTAATTCTCATTAGGTTTAATGTGAATAACAGTCACAAATCCCCTGGGGACTGAGAGAAGAACAGATTCCTTAATGTTTCCATGAGGAATACTTTGAAACCTTCATAAAACATTCATATTTGATGGAAAGGAAAACCTACTTTAATAAAACATGTTTACCACTAGTATACAACCAGGAGTTGGTATTTGATCTATTTGAGTATCATGTATGACATACTTGCATTGCCGGTATATATTATAAGGCTAAGATCACTTTACTTCATATTATTGGTTTGTTTATCTAACATTAACAGTTCGTTTTACCGTAATCTCAAAACAGAGTATTTTAACTAAGTAAGCCAGAATGAACCCAAGTTTACAGAACAGTTTCTTTTTTCTTTCTCTACGACCCTATTTCTGAATGTGGCTTCAAAGGCAGACATGCGTACCACAAAACTGCTGAGTTTGAAGCGATGGTTATTTAAGGTTTATTTTAATGCCTTGAAGAAGGTCACAGTTAGGTTGGGGTCCCTTGTTCTGGGCACTGAAGAAATGCAGCAGACTTTCAGAGGGGTAGTTTGTTGACTTAAAAGGGGTGTCACGAGACACCTGATGTGCCCTAAGGTATTTCACCTGGCTGCTTCAGAAGGCCAAAATGTCCTGCAGGCTCTGTGCCTTATGTGCCAGTCCTGTGGGGAGGCTCTTAATACACCACGGCACGCAAAATGGCATTAGATGCCTATGTTCAGGCAACTTAAACCCATCTTTAAAACGTCTGCTACTTCCAGAATACATCCAGGGACGTTTTGCTCGTGACTGCACACGCTTAATGTCCTTTGACTACAGAATGGCACAGGACGTTCATAAAACAAGGCACACAGCTACTGAAAATACTCAGGGTTGCATATACACTGGTACTGAAATAGATACAAACAATTCAGAGGAGAGCAAGAAAAGCAAGCTCTGCTCCATAAAAACCCTTCTCTGTCCTGACATAACTATCTTCATATAATAAGAATATTTCAAGTCAAACTAACGAGTATCTATTGCTGATGAAATTTTACTTATCTTAGGTTATTTTTAATTCATGTGCATACATTTTAGAAATCAAGGATAAAATCTGTCCAAGTTCCAGTGCAGCTGGGTTAAGTACAGGTGTGTGATCTCCAGTGTTTTATATACCTTTTAATGGTTGCTGGCATTCCAACCATTGTGAAACTAAGAGTAGTACACACTTAAAGCTCATATCATGAGTAAAATCTGCCACACTTCTTGAGGAAATGTTAAAATGTTCAACATCCGTGTTCTCAACAAGTAAATAACACATTATAGGGCTGCATTATGACCAGATTATATCTATTAGTTACTGCTGTGCACCATGTAAATCTCCAGATTCCCCTGGGAAATGAGAAAATCATTTCAGACTTCAATAACTAACAATCAGTTATTGCTCTGGGCAATAATAAAGCTGAATGCAATTACCTAAAGTGAAGTTAGCAGTGTAACAAATGAAATACAGATTTCTTTCTCTCCTAAAATAAATGTAGCATCTCCTCATCACACACTACTGCATGGTATAATAGGGTCTTCTAAACAGTGTATTGTCTGAACAGCCTATTTGAGATTTGAAATATATGTGATTAAAACTTATAAAAGTTACTTTTTATGACATCACTTGCATGATTAGTGCTGGAAAAAGACTAACGGCTATAAAACTGCAAAAGTAAAGCACTCATTCTAGGAAAACAGATTTCAAAACAAGATTCTCTGCTCCCAGTAGTACTCCTCTTCACACAGAAAAGACAATTTACCCCAAAAGGGAAATAGAAAATTTCTGTTCATAAAATAGCTTTGATCAGATTTTTCTCAAAACACGTTAGAGTTGTAAATGCAGCATTTCAGTCTTCATACTTATCCTACCTCCTATCACATTAATTTATTATTTATTCTGCTAACATGAAAATGTAGTCTGTTAAGGAGGAAAAAATGTTTTTATTTTAAGGTGATTTTTAAATGAAGTGTTTGAGAACTGAAGTCCCTAGAAGCTAGAACTTTTCTTAACTTAGTACTGAATTGTATAATATAAAGCATATACACAAATGTTTGCAGGATGAGGATTTTTGCATACAACTCTGGAATGAATAATATTTTCAGTAAGAATGAAGAGATTAGATACTGGATGAAAGAAAAATATGTACAAAAATATTCATAACCAAGAATAATACTGTTTTTCAGCTATGCTACCTTTTGCCTTGCTATGTAGGGTAAGTATTAATTCTCCATGCTGGATTATTGCTAATTAATTATTTGCATGTACTTCCTCTTTGTCACTACAGAATTCAATTATCCTGGAACAGATTTCCCAGTAGAAAGTTAATCCTAATTCCTGATCTTTTGAGAAACCAGCTTTTTATTTATAAATACAGGCTGGGCTTGAACCAAGAATGTTCCAGTTATTTCCAGGTACTCAAGTCTTGTTTTACGCATGACGTTGAAGAAATAGCTTCTTATTATGTTATGGGATATTTTTTATACTTATCCTAAATTGGTGTTGACATTTTTTAACAGCTCCTTGGAAGCTAATGACCCCCCTTTCAAACTGTGTCCACTATTTTGATGTTGCAGGGTAGCTCATTAGTGTCACTTGAAGCTCATTTTCAGAAATTTTCAGGCAAAGAATACCTTTTTGTTGTACATTTATATGGTGCATAGTTCAACATATCATTAGTATTACCAGTATTAGTAATAATATATTTACAAAATGTGTCGAAGCAATTCCAGTCAGATCTGGCTGCCCTTCATTTGGGTAAATGTTTTACTGGAATAAAGATATTGAGTCAGTGGATGCTCTAAGCAGATGAAAATGAAAAGATGGCTCACTTTGGCTATTCTAACCCTGAAAATATCCTTTTTAGGTAATTTTAGCTTATATTTAGATCATTCTGATACAAATCACATTAAAAAAAAAAAAACAGAATCCACGCAGCCATTAAAGCAGGGCAGCATCAAGAAGAGCCACGATATGCAGCAGCTAGGATAAAACATTACAGCGCAAAGCTGCATCATTTCGGTTCAGTATTTTCTCAGTTAACTGGAGCAGTGCTTGGCAATTATTTGTAAGGTTTGAGGAGTTCCAGCTTGTTACTGCTCTACTCTTATTCTACCCCTACAAAACAAGGAGGAGAACGGGGATGTTCTCCATGAATGCTGTCCACCATTATGAGCTTAATCTTAAGTGGTCAAACTCTGGGTCTGATAACATTTAGATACAGTTTTCATAGGGGAGAATAAAACTCACAACGCCCTATCACAGTCAAGGGGAATTAAGGAACTAATTACCTTACGTCTTTGGACTCGTGGCCAGCCAGGAAACACGGGTTACATCTGTACTTACTTAAGTGGTTTGAAGTGCTGACAGAGAAAGCATCCACATTATCCTTGAATTCAGGCTGTGTAAAAATCCCATCTGCTTTTCCTAGCAGGTGATGCCAGGATCTTTCTAGGAAGGATCCTTCTGCCTTGTGTCAATCATTACCAAAGGGAAAAGGTGTTTGGGGGGGCAGCTCCGGCAGGCACAGCATGCCAGCTGCACGGCGAGGGAGCTGGTGCCCGCGCGGCTGCAGAGCACTTGCCACCACTGCTGCCGTCTTCCCTCCCGACAGCAAAAAAGGACTGGCAGCAAACGTGGTCCAGAGGACAGCCTTGAGGTCGCTCCTGCACTTCAGTGGCCTGTAGCCACGACACATCCCATCAATTAGGCAAAGGCTGTCAAACTAAAAGACCTGCTTTCTAATTGTGAATTTGTTATTAAGCTAATTAGGAAATTTTGGCAGTCCACTTGTGTTTGTGGGAAGAAATGGTAAAGCGTGACTTTCCTAATAACAAAACAATACAGCATGCATTAAACATATTAAGAAATAGATGGTGAACCAAAAAAGTAGCTATTATTGAAGATACACTTCTACTGAGGTTTTGCAGGGAATGACAGCAGGCCACACATGCTTTAAGATTTTTGCCAAAGCTCCAGCTAGAAATATAAATTCATTCTGATAAAAAATGAGAACAAAAAGGTTGGCAGATAGTAAATAACATTGAGGATAGAATTAATATAGTGATAAGAATCTGTTGCTAATCTGGAACCATTAAACCATTTTTAAATGAAGCCAAACAAAGAATTACAAGTGATATCTACAAAGGTGGGAGGCTCTATCCTGAAAAACAATGATTTGAAACTATTATGGTCACTGATTCCAAATGATTCAATGCAGTTTGCCAAAACAAAGCTTTGACAAAGCACATACTCAGTTGTTGGATATAAAATCATGTAATAAAGTAATGGTCAGGGTTAATGACATGCTTTAATTCTGAATTTGTCACTGATGGGATGATTTTTGGAATAACTCATGCATTTCTGTCATCTGTATTTTTAAAAGCATTTTGAAAAATTAGATAGACCACAGCAGACAGCTGTAAAAATTATGTGAGAGCTGAAGAAAATGCCTAACAGTAAGAAATCTCAGTAAAACTTCCCAAATCTCAGTAAGTACAGTTTATTAAAAGGAGGGTTAGACTGTGGTCTGATTATAGTGTATATATAAGCACCTTCACAGTGAAAAGATGCTAAAGACTTCTCTGATAGATAAAGACAGAACAAGAGCCAACGGCTAAAAGAGGGAATCAAACAGATTCAAATGAGAAATTAGGAACAACTTTCTTTGGCTGTTATTGGTTTTTTGATCTTAACTATGAAGGTGATTAATTGTAGGAACAAACTGCAGCAGAAAAATGACTGATTCTCCATCTCTGGATTTCCATAACTCCTTTGCAGAGCGTACAACGCGTTTTTTTCAGACTCATGTCCCTGTGCTCAGCAAACCTCAGCACAACAGTAAGTGGGCAAGTTTTAATAGCACAGGATATACAGACTGTGAGATCAGATGATCTAACCTTCTCTTCTGACTGTAAACTACGAATCTGGGGAACGTAGGCACCGTTGTACAGGCGTCTGTGACAAACTATACTTTCTCTGAAACACACGTAACCTGTCACGATGAGTGAGACAAAACTCCGCAGGAGCCATACTTACTTTGGTCTGAATCATGTAATCATTTAATTGAATATTCTTGTTACCATCCATAAAATATATGAAATATATGAAAGTCTAACACTGCCCACATAAAACAAACATTAACTGAGAAGAAATATTTCTAAGTAGCCTTAACCACTAACTATAATATAAATGCTACTCTGACGGCAGTAACCTTAAAATAACACAAAATCTTTTTTAAAAAAGAGATGAATATCCTATTTATCCACTTGAGATGCAAATCTGTATGTATACAGAGTTTTACCATACAGTAAGGTATGGAATTTCTGGCTAAATTACAAATTTACTGTCAGGAGGGAGCAAAAGCAGGGCTCCTCCACAAGGCAGGTTGGCCAGGAGCTGCTGGCGGCTGCAGGGCAGGCATTGCCCTCACAGGCAGGACCCAAACCCACAGCATCTGTATGTGATGGGCAGGGTGGGGGAGATAGCTGGGTCCACTGACCATCCCAGATAAGGCAAAGCAAGGAAGGAGGTCCACGGTCCAGCAAGGACCTCTGTTTTAAACCTGCTGCCTGATTTTTTCATTTGATGCCCTCTTCTTTTTTATTTTTGGGAAGCAGCAAATAATTGCTCCTTATTTACACTCTCTGCAAGCAATGACTTTGTGATCCTTTCTCATGTTATCTCTCTTCCAGGACGAAGAGCTTTAATCAGTTTAATCTTCTCTTGTACAGTAGCCAAATCTGATCATCCTTGTTAGCCACCTTCATAGTGTTTTCTAGTTTTATGTGTCTTTCCTGAGACAGGGTGACAAGACGCGGTATTCAAGATGCAAACACGTTGTTGCATACTGTGGTATAATGAGGACTTCTGTTTTGTTCTCTGTTCCTTCCTAAGCAACTCTGATTATTCTATTTTGATTTTTTTGACCTGTGCTAAGCACTGAGCTGATATTTTCAGATAACTATCTGCATTGACTTCAGGATTTCTTTCTTGAATGGTAATATAGACACAGCTAAGGCTGTGTCTATAGCAGTACAACGAACTCTGCCAGAGGCTTGTCCTGGGCACTTGCATTTGATCACCTGTGCTACTAGATACAACAGTCGCCAACAAAGTATTGGCCTACGCCAGCTAGCTCTCTCCCAAACTATTCCCAAGCATGATTCAAGCTTCCTGAAGCAGGAGTCATTGTCCACCAGGAATGGTTACTAACAGGTAGCCTGCATGTAGCCACACTGTTCTAGCGGGTTAGAGGGAACAATATTACGGGCATGTGCCATGACCTCAGTGTCAAAGAACAGTCCTGGGTAAACCTAACGTACAAATATGCTTAGGTGACAAAAGGCAGACTAGGGAAAATGTGGGGCCATTGCTCAATGAGACCGGGGCCCTGGTTACACAGGACGTGGTAAAAGCTGAGGTACTGAAGGCCGCCATTGCCTCAGTCTTTACTAGCAAGATGGGCCTTCAGATTCCCAGGTCCCAGAGACCAGGGGGAAAGGCTGAGGCAAGGAAGATGTACCCTTGGTGGAAGAGGATCAGGTCAGGTAACACTTACGCAAACTGGACGTACATATGTCCATGGGCCCTGACGGGATGCACTCATGAGTGCTGAGGGAGATGTCATTGTGAGGCCACTCTCGATAATCTTTGCTCAATCATGGCGACTGGGAGAAGTGCCTGAAGACTGAAGGAAAGCAAACGTCACTCCTATCTTCAAGAAGGGCACGAAGGAGGACCCAAGCAACTACAGGCCAGTCAGCCTCACCTCGATCCCTGGGGATGTGTTGGAGCAGCTAATCCTGGAAACCATTTCCAGGCACATTAACAACAAGAAAATCATCAGGAGTAGTCAGCATGGCTTCACCAAGGGGAAGTCCAACTCGATAAACTGCTACGATGAAATGACTGGCCTGGTAGACAAGAGAAGAGCCATGGACATTGTCTACCTGGACTTCAGTAAGGTCTTTGACATGGTCTCCCAGAAGATCAGAGACCACCTGTTGATGTATGGGCTGGATGAGCAGCGAGGTGGGTTGAAAACTGGCTGAATGGCCGGGCCCAGAGGGGGTGACCAGCGGCACAAAGTCTAGTTGGAGGCCAGTAACTAGGAGTGTACCCCAGGGGTCAATACTGTGTCCAGTCCTGTTTAACACTTTATTAATGATCTGGATGATGGGGCACAGTGTACCCTCAGCAAGTCTGCAGATGACGGTGGTTTTGTCCATCATTTGTATGGAAAATTATTTTTGCCATGGTGTATGCGCAGTTCTTATTGCTGGATTTCATCAGCCATTTTAAAATGCAGTTTCTGAATAACATGGTATATTTCCGCTAATCTTTGAAGCCAGTTTTACTTTTGATTGCTTTTAATTATTTTGTATAATCAGAAAATTTTGTTGCTTTACTATTGAGTCATTTAGGACTGTATTGAACAGCATGGGTGCCAGACAGCTCATTGTGAATATGCCACTATGCCACTGGTACAAAACCACAGCTATTATTTCTATTTATTTTTTCTAGGCTTTAAACAAGAGAAGTAACTTTCCTTTTATCCCATAGCAACTTGCTGTTTTGGCTTTCCAGTTATAATATTTTGACCAGTCATCCTTAGCCACATTTTTAGGTGACTCTTTCAAAGAACTCTAACAGATGCAGGAGGCATGACCCTCATTCTCAAAAATTATGGGGTATATGCCCCCATATGTGGCATCCATCCAGTTCTATTTGCTATTGTACTTTCAACCATTTTCCCTGGTACAGAAGTCAGATGTGCTTGTCAGTAGTTTCCCAGCTTCTCCCAGCTGCTCTTTGTGTCCCACATTCCCCATCTGTAAAACTGTGATGCTGCTACCCCTTTATCTTATAGGCATGCAATGAAGATTAATTATTTTTTGTTTCTGAATCATTCAAATATGAGTGATATGAATGACTATAAGGCATTTAAACTATTGAGAGAAGTCTACTAAGTAGCAAATAAAAAAGGGAGAGCACATAATAAGCAGCAATAAGAAATAAAATGCTGAATGACTTCTTATGTGTAGTGTGCTGAGCAGAAGCATAGAGTGTAAAGCTGAGAGGGATGATTATCACCCCCTAGTTCGTTTTACAGCTTCTTGAAAGCCAGGAGACATCCTCACTGAAAAAGGTCTCCTCTTCTGGGAGGAAAAAAACACCTATTCTGTAAAACAATGGAGAATCCAGTATAATGCTTAGAAAATGTGTATGCCTTCTTTCTATTCTCACTCTGTCGAGCTTGAACTCCCACTATTAGTTCTTTATATATATATTCTTTCTAACAGTATGGAAAGGTTAAGGCGTTCTTTGTTACCAGATTTTGATTGCTCAGCTTTTCATCGATGGTGATCAGAGCATCCAGTAAATTTCCATTATTGCATTAAACAGATTGAGGTTCATGAGGCTGGGGTCTTACAGAGTCCCTTTGGCTGGATATGCAAAGGGACTTTTAGGCATCTAACTGCCACTTCAGGTGACATTCACATAAAAATAAAGCCCAACATTTAGTCAACATTTGTTGACACTAGACTCTCAGAGCTGCTGCATCATTATGCCAGTTTCATTGGCATGATAGCATTTGGTCTGGTGGCACTTCTCAGATCACAGTTTACACAAAGTTTTCCAAGGACAGGACTCTTTATGGAGAAGAAATTCCTGTTTTACCTTGCAGTCCAGAGGAGAGGGTATTCACCTGGTGGGAAATGTTTTCAATCCCTCTTTCTGCTTGATTCGAAACAAAGACTAGATTTCAGGTCCCATGCTTGCTAGGAGAGGGCCCTAAGGGTTCTGCTGTTGGGTAACTGGGTGTATGAGGAAAAGCTCTCTGTTTCTCCTACTGATGTGTTCAACTCTGTACTAGCTAATGGAAGAGTAGTGTAGAAAGGGGGACAGTGCATAATTCAGCTAAGGCACACATCCGGAATGGGAGAGAAGTAAGTTCAAGTCCAGCCTTAATGGAATATTTTATTATTTGTACAAAATGGAGGAGATTTCTGAGGGAAACTGAGGAGAACTGTATCAACCTAGTAATTTGGGGCACTATCCTGCAACATGGAGAACCTGGCTCCCAAACTATATTACAAATAATTTATAAAATTTTAAATAGGTTTTCATTTCCCGGATGACCACACTAATATTTGGAGGCAGAGTATTTCTTTGGTTAATTTTGGCATGGCAAAACCCACATTCATTCTTGGAAGCCGAGCTTTTTCTTTGATGCTATAATAGATTACTATTATGTTGATACTTAACAGGTTAGCTTTTTTAAAAAAATGAACCAAAATAGTGTCACAGTAATTTTCAAAATATGTGATTTTTCCCAATATGAAATGTATCATTGTAATTATCTAATTAAATCAGTAAATATGAAAATCTTCTCCCACAACACAGACAACTGTGTCAGGTGTAAGAACTGTATGTACTACTTAGAATCATATTTCCAAGGACTGTATTAGAAAAAACATCATATATTATAATGTTATTAATCTTCAGTTGGAATCGGGACATGCACATATATACGTATAAAATTATTATTGAGGTGTGTGTGGATGTTAGAGTGTCCAAATTCAGTTCAGAAGAACAGACAATCTCTACCATATAGGAAATCTGTTGATATTGTAGAATATAAATAAGGCGGTTTTTTATTCTGCAAGGTCTCCAAACAAATCACAGCTTACCTCTGCCTTGTAATAGGGCCTGTTCCAAAGACCTTTGTAGTTTCCAATTGACTCAACAGGCTTTGGATCTGGCCCTAAAGTAGTAAAACCTTTGTTGAATGTTTATAGATAACCACTTAGTCAGTGCTGGCTTAAGAAAACAAAAAGGAAATAAATTAAATGCATCTTCCAGTGACATAAGCCTCATGAAGAATTAACTAGGATAAGCACTTATTCTAGTTGGTGCACTGTCGATCTAAACAATGCAGACAAAAATAATAATTAAAACATAGCTTCATGCTGAGATGAAAGTTTCAAGAGTGTCTACTGTGTTAAGCTTATGATTTTTCTGGTTTTGTATTTGCAAGCATAATTATGTCCCAGAGGCAACAGGAGCTAGTGCTTGTCAGTCCCCATTTCCCCCTCCGATAGGAGATTAATTTCTTTACACAGAAATCCAAAAGTTGATGCCAGAGCAGTAATAATAATGTAAACAAGTCTTTTATTCTTTTAATCTGGAGTGCATAATTTAATGGCATAGTTGTATAAATAATGAAAATACCACATCTACTTTAGACAATTAAGGGTAAACTGAAGGTAACATTTAATGTAGTATTGATTGACTGTATCAACAAAATGACGGCAGACATCTGTATGGATGATAGCAGTTAGGAAAATGCTACCAAGTCTATCAATACAGATTAAGTAGTGGTGGGATGGAGCAGACTTGATGGCTCAGAGTACTGGTAATGGAATATGGAGCCTTTCACCTCCAGCACACTGACTTGAGCGAGCCTAGGTCAGTCTGTGACTGAAAGTCATTACCATCAGATGATTTTTCAGTGAAATGAGTTTGTCCTAATGGCAGGCTGTCTGTGTCACAAAATGCACCATCTATCATGACTGACACCGCGCTGAGATTTTCAGCTGGAAGGAGAGAGGATGGGCTCCGCATCCCTTCTACCCTGGCAGGGAGCAGGCGTAAGGACGGTTGTCCGGGGCTGCTCTGCTACGGGCTATGCTGCAAAGGTTTTAGGAACGTCTGATTTTAGGGACAGTGGTGCTAAGTACTAACCAAGTAAAGAGCAGGAGGAAGGTACCTGTGCTAAAGAAATTGCAACTGAAATGTAAGACAAGACATGAACTAACAGACAGAAATAGTAAATATGGGAGAAGCACGACAGGCATAGGCTCAGCACACCAGTGGCATCAAGCTACAGTAGCTATCCTGCCATACTTGCCTTTTGAATGGATTTGAGAGTAACAGTGTTACATGGGGAAAGCAAAATAGGGTTTGTTAAAAAAACCATGAATAAAAGCGCAGTGGAAGCCAGTATCCTAGGTTAGTCAGAGACGAGAAGCAACATATTAAAGCTAAGTGAAAACAAGACAGGATAGGAATAAAGGATTTCAAAATGAAGGCAAAGTGCATACAGAGCCGGTGTAGAGATGGGAGACACTGGAGAGATGCAAAGTGAGGAATGACATGGACAAAGAGATGAGCTAAGGGGGTTCTTTCTTTCAGCAGCAGTTCTGGCTGGATATGAGCAGAGCAAGACTGTATCTGTCAAAGCCACCAGAAATGACATTGTTAGGAAGTGAGAGGAGCATAAAGAGAGTTTCACCTTTGTGGTTGAATGGGGAATACTGTACCTCCTAGAAGTTCTGGAGTAAGGTATTACCTGAAAGATTTAATGATAGCCTGAATAGTAGCCCCAATTAAATAGCCGTTTTATTGGCAACGTTCAGGCTACAGTTCTGGATGAGAGATGGGGCAAAACTCGTACTCATAGTGGTGGCAAAATGAGTAGAACAAAAATAATTAAGAACTTTCT
This sequence comes from Gymnogyps californianus, assembly GCF_018139145.2. NCBI lineage: Eukaryota > Metazoa > Chordata > Aves > Accipitriformes > Cathartidae > Gymnogyps > Gymnogyps californianus. Next base: position 26,663,168 of record NC_059472.1, read on the forward strand.
TTCATATCTTTGAGCTTAACCTGGTGGTTAGACATACACGAGGAGACATCAGGTTAGACAGTAGACAAGCTGTTGCATTTTAGGGAGTTAGTTTTCTGTATGTTAATTTAATCTGTGTTGTTAACTTGGAATAAAAATGTTGAGCATCATTTTCCAACCTTTTATCTACTGAACTCTAAAAGCTCAGGGACTGCTTCCAGGAGCTCTGCAAAAGACAAATAAGAAACGGATGCCTATTTTTAGTAGGCTTAACTTCTATTAAAATTTTGTTCACAAATCAGAAAGTTGAAAACCACTGCATAGAAGGAGAACAAAAAGGGACAGATTCTTGTCAAATTGTCAGAGTAAGTTGAAGATCTTGTGAAGAAACAAAAAATAGGAGGAAAACCCGGAAAAGACAGTCGCTGAAAACAATGGCTGATACATTTTCTTCAAAATTTTGTGAGACAAAATAAAACCATGTAAGTTTAAAAAACACTTCTGGATTTTTAAATTCATCTGCTCAAGGGACATGGCACCAAATTGATGGGTATGGCAAGATCAATCAAATATTCCTCTCTGACTGATATACATCTCAGTTATAGGTATATATTTAGTAATTGTATCCCTTGTGGCTTTATCCCTGTAAGAGACAGATTATAAATATCCTATGACACATATACTCCACCCAGGCTGCTTCTCATCCTACAAAACACAGCAAGCCCATCAGCAGTACTTTCTATCATCTAAATGTCAACCGCCCTTCCGACCATTCCACCAGTGTGCATGCCTTCTCTGAAGAAGAAACCTCTCAATGGGATACAAACATTTTTCCCATAAAATGAGGATTAAGAATGAAGAAATTAAAGACAGTGAAACTAAAAGTGGTGAAAATTTCTCAGTGGTTGTAGAACTCCTTTTCATGAAGTCGTAATTCTTTATGACTTCTTTATGGATTCCGTATCGAGGCTGGTGGGCATGCACAGGTTTACTACTTAGAAGAATAACTTGGTGGTGAAATGAATATCGTGATTAGGAGAAATTAGGTGAAACTGAACTAGAACTAGATGTATTTTGCTACAAGGACTCACAAGGACAAACTCCTCAGCAGTGGTTCAGATAATGCAAAATCATGTAGCTGGGTACACAGATTCTGATATTCCTTCATGTTTATTTATTTTGGTTGTGATTACGCAGTCAAAAATCACATGTAACCGCTATTTGAATGTGATTGCTGTTTTGCACATAATACTATATTCAAATATCCACAAGCATAATCATGACTTGGGTTTAACTGAATCATATTAAAACAATCAAGGAATCAAAATAAAGTATTAAAATATTTTAGATGTATATGGTTCCTGGCTCACCATTAGGAGTATGAATGAAATAAAATATTGTTGAAAATTCTGAAAACACAGAAGTTAGTTAGAAAAATCAGAGGTGGTGCCCACAGTGGGTGTGACACCCCCTGTCCCACAGGGGACAAGATAGCCTGGGAGGAAAACATAAGGTCATGTCCAGTGAGCTGCCATGTTCAAAGTGGCTAAATACCCTTAGTGTGAGATTTCTTGGCAGAAAAGGTACAAAAAAAGCTTTGTGTCTCATCACCCGAAATCAGGACAGGCTGTATTTCTAAGAAAACTCTTTCATTTCAGCCATCCATTAAGCTTGCTACAGAAATGACTGGAGAAAACTCTGCAGTTTGGTATGCATGCCAGACAGAAACTCTGATTAATCAACTTTTCTGTAGGCTCACTCTCCACTCTGTATGCATGTCATCTAGAAAGATGGGAAAGTTCAACTGGGTACAGCTTTCACTTCCTAAGCTGCAGAGGTAAACAAATGCAAATATTTCTTTTTTGTGTCTCTTTCCTTACAGGGGAGTGTTACACTTGGTTATCAACTGCCATTTTGCAGGAAGCAAAGCATGCACTTGCAATACTAATCAGTAAGCTGTTCCAAGAGTCAGTGGCTTACTTCTTGCATTGAAGGAAATGAATTATCTGTTGCAAAGGACCTAGCATCATCTCAAGGTGGTGCAAAATTACCTGACAGGGTTAATAATTCCCCACGTGTTATGTTTTGAAGACCTTAAATGTAAGTTCCCACTGAAGCAGGCACGTGATGGTGATGATGTGAAGGCGGCTAATTGCTTTTCATTCTACATGTCTGGAGCAACAATTCTGATACAGGTAGGCAAGAGAGTGGTAAAATCTGAGCGTAGGGTGCAAAGGGGGGATGCTGAAATACTCCACGACTGAACTTGCAGCCTCCCCCAAAGCATCTCCCCCGGGAAACCCACCGAGACACCCGAGAGGCGCAGGCGGGCGGGAGCGAGGCCTCCCGGCGGGCAGGCAGGCGCTGCGGGGCCGAGGCCGCGGCGAGGGCCGAGGCCGCCGCTTCCCCAGGATCTTCCCCGAGCCACCTGCGGGCGCAGCTGCTGGGCGCCGCGGGAGGGCGGGGGCCGGGCAGCGCTCCCGCCGCCGCAGGTGCCGCGGGGCCCGGGCGGTCCCCACGCCGGCGGGCTCGGCGCCCCGGCCCCGCACAGGCCGCTGCCCGGCAGGGCGGGCGGGAGCGGGAGGCGGGGCGGCGGGGACGCTCGGGCAGGAGGCGGTGGCAGCCCCGCCAGCACAGGAAGTCGCCCCGCCGAGAGAGGAGGGAGGAGGCAGGAGGCGGAGCTCTGCCGCTCGGCCCGAGGTACCGCGCTGCTTCCCGGGGTGGGCGAGGGGCCGCGGGCGCCAGGGCCGGCCGGCACCGCCGGGCTTGCGGTTGTCACGGCAACCGCCCCCCCCCCCCCCCCCGGGGCGGCGGGGGCGCGCTGCCCCGCCGCTCCTCCGGCGCCGCCATTGGCCTGCGGGCAGGGAGCGTCCGCACTGGCGGCGCGCTCGGCCGGCCCGTTGTCCGCCGCGGGCCTCCGCTGCCATTGGCCGGGAGAAAGCGCTCGCCTCCGCGATTGGCCGGAGCGCGCTGCCAATCAGGGTGGCGCCGCGGGCGCCCGAGTGCCGCCCTCGGAACGTGGGCTGAGGGGCCGGGAGGGGTCAGCGGCCGCGGCCGGCGCGGCCATTTTGGGTGTGGGCGGGAAAATCTCCCTCTCTTTTCTCCTCCCCGGCGGCGTGTGCTGTGCCCGGGAGGCGAGAGCGGGCGGCTTCCCTCAGGGCCGGGGTTGGTGCCACCTCACGCCGCACCGACCGCTCCTTGGCTACCTGGCCTGTTTCCCCCGTGCCCGCAGGTGGTGCCAGGCTGAGTGACCAGGCTGCGACTGGCCGATTTGGAGGAAAATAAACCCCTTACCAGGGGGTCTCCTCGGCGAGGGCTGTGTTTGAGGCCTGGCCCGGGGGCTGTCAGGCTGGCTGAGCTGACAGAAGCCTGCGATGCCTCCGTGTGATGACACCCCATGGCTTTCCCTCGTGAGCTCAACTCCTCATGTGCTGCCTGCCAGCGCAGTGTGGTTGGGGGGTGTGTGTGCGTGTGAAACCATGTTTGTGTGGGGTGTCCGGGTGTCTGGGAGCTGGACAAACAGCTGCTCTGTGTGTGCGTGCGTGTGTGTGCACGCATAGGCTGACCCCCCATGCACAGTGAGACCAGGACGTGTTGGAGCTGCTGCACGTGCAGCGTGTAATGGGGCTGTATGTGGTCAGCCGGCTGTGCGTATGCAGTAAATCTGATACAACCCAGGCTTGTTGAGCTGGCTGTGTTTACCTTGCAGGCATGATGCGTTCCGGGTACATTGGACTCCTTTGTGTTTTCTGCAGAGTGCACTGGCCATGCTTACACTCAGAAAATCCTGGACAGAAATAAGGGAGCCACAATATTTCTAAATGTGAAGTGTTGGCAGGGATTTCTGCCAGCGTATTTGTGTGGCTCTCAAACTGCTCTGCCTTACGTCAGCCTACATAGTTATGAGGGCAGAGCGTAGTACCAGAAAGCCCCTTTAAAAGAGCTTACGGTATAACTGGGCTGTATGTACAGCACACACATTCACACACAGTAATTCAATTACATGTCATATAGAGCTCAAGTTCTTTGCTGTTGTGGACCAGGGTCATTCCTAAAGAGCTAATCAGAACGGAAGGGTACCTGTTACTAAAGATATGTTGACTTTCTTCCAGCCTTTGCTACTGATGTGTGACTTCCATAGTGGAAAACTGTAGAAAGTGATGTTTAAGGGATACCCAAAGTCTGCAAGTATGGGGAAAATTGAACCATTTCTTAAGTAGTGCTATTTGGCATGTCCTCCTTGGCTGAATCACTTCACCTCTTGGTACAAAACAGGCTAGGGACAAACTTAATTGTTCAGCAAATAGCTTGTCTGCTCACTAAGGAAAAATTTGGCACATGCTTTTGTTGGCATGATTATATTTGATTATGAATTAGTACAATTTACCCTTGTAGGACTTGTTTTCTTTCTTCATGGAAGCTGTGAAGATGTAAGCCTACTTCAGGTCAGTACTGCAAGTGTAAGCGTAGAGAAAACAAGAAGTGTTGACTTTGAAATAAATTAATCACACCAATACAAACAGTTTACACATTTTTTTAGGAAGGGGCAATTGCTTACTTTTTTCTGTTATTCTTGCTTCAGTATGTCAATCCTATTTGTAATTTATTTTATAATTTATAATTCTATAATTTATGTATAGTCTTCTAGCTGAACCTGTTTGAGCAGGGGTAGATGAGCCCAAGCAGATGACCTCAAGAGGTCCCTTCCAACATCAACAATCCTGTAATTCTGTGAATTTGATTTGTTAATTTAACCAAGTAGAGATTGCAACAATGTTCTGCAATTGACTTCTCAGTCTGTCTAAAATAGTATTTCGTATCTGCAAAAGCAATATAGAAAACACTCAGTTGTTTCAACACAGATGTGGGCTCTCTTCAAATATCTAGGTTTTGAAAGATTACTTCAAATCAAATGACTACAACAGAGATTCCTGTTAGCATTGGTAAAACCTCTCTTACAATTAACTTTAAATTTTGTATCGATATACATACAAACACATATATGTGTTTCTATTAAGTTCCGTAAAAACAGGACTATCCCTTCCAATTCAGATGCAAGCAGCTGGGTTCCTGAATTCAATTACTGCATCACATTGAATGAACAGGATTTTTCCATACATCTTTCCTTAAAAACAGACTTTAGCAAAAGGTAATATGCAACAAGATACATACTTTTCTTCATAAAATCAAGAATAAAGGCAGTGTTTTTATTACTGTTTTTTTATTTTCATAAACTTGAACTATACAGAGTAAGTTTAGATGCATTGGAAGATTCCACATGCACGTCTGCCCGTTCCCTAACTTCCTAGCTCTTCCCATTACACTCTGCAGCCGCTTCAGAAAAGGAAGCCAGTTTGTGTGCCAGTTTTATAGTAGGTACGGGAAAATTCTGTAACTCACTATTGGTCACAAATACAGAATGAAGACTGGTCATGTAAGCTAATATATTAACCTGTGATACTGCCCAGTGTATATCTGGGATTTACTTCGTTCAAATATTTCAGCCAAATCCTGCAGCCTAGTCTTAAAGGACAACTTAAGCTCAGTGTACTTTATGGCAGTAGCTCCAGGAAACATCCAATTTTAGTAGACTCTACATAGAAAACAAGACGAGGGGGGTTTTTTTGCAGTGCAATGAAGACATTTTCCTTTAATTTTTCTGTGAAGTTTGTTTCTTGAGACCATGAATTAGTTTTTTTTTCTTACATAGTTTTAAAAATCTTTCAAAAGAAACCAAATACCATCAAGATTAGTTGTAGTTAATCACAGTTGGAATTTTAGAGTTTTCGTGAGATTTTTCTCATAACTAGGAAGTTCTTGGTTTTGTTTTCCTTTGGGATGTTTCCATGTTAATCTATTATTTTTTCATTAGGTAGGACAAGCTGTGAATTATAGTCGAGGATAGGATACTTTGGAAGGTCTTTATATGTTGCTAAAGCAGGCTAATGTTACAAAATGGGGTTACATGTTAAAAAAACCTAAACCAGTTTAATACCATCTTGGAGAGCCAAGTCACTCTATTAAGTACTTATTCTTCATAAGTAAATTGTTATGTTTACATGTTATGAGATACCTAAAGAGAACCAAACATAGATGGTCGTAAGGTGTAGATAAAGAAGCTAATGATTTTCATTTACAGTAGAAGTCTCTCTCAATCCTCCGACTCTCTTACGATACTACTGTGGTAATACAGTTACTCCTGGGAAACAGGACTGTGAAAGTATATGTTTTCTGACACAAACTCTGCTTTAAATTTCTCTGCTCTTGTACACTTTTCCATTTGCTTGCAGGTTTACTTTTTATTGAGGAAAAAATGTGAGGAGATTTAAAGAATACATACAAGCTGATCATTTTTTAAAATAAAAAATGAAATGCTTTTCAGCGAATGGCTATCCTCATTTCAAATGAAGTCTGCAATGATTAAATATTAAAATGATCGATGGTTTAAATTAATATAAAAACTTTTCAGGAGATTATTACAAAGATTAACATTTTTAATGTTTTAATACTTCCATAGTTTATCAATCACAGGCACAGTGAAACTGTTTTTAGTTACCAAGCTGATGATCTCATATATCATTGCAGTATTATGCACAACATAAACATCATGGTGGTGTTGGTAGAGGAGATGAAGAAATACAATTTATGTTACAGCTCTTTAATAATCAGTTTTAGTCTTGAAGTATTTTTTGACACACAGAATAAGCAGGTAAGATTTTTTTTTTCCCTGTGGAAAGAAGATAAGGAAAGATAGTTCCAGAAAAAGTATGGTATTTGCATGTGTTTTTCCAAGTAGGACTTGCATTAATGCAGCTTTAATATCCCAAAATTATCTGCAACAGCCTATGATTCCTGATACATTTTTATTCATTAGAATTATGTTTGAAGGTCATGGGAAAATGTCAAGGCACCCCAGGTGCTTTTGTATCACTAGCTGCGCATAGATACCCCTGTAAATCAGTGGGCTGAGTAAACACTTACTCCAGGCATTCTTGACATGGACCGTGCTAATCCCTTTGTTTCCCATTTCTTCTGCATTTTTTTAGCAGCAAGGCTAAAAATCAGTGTTAGTGATTTTTAAGTTTGATTTTGCCTCTCTAACCACATACTGCAATGATACAATGGAGCCTTATACAATACAGTTTATTATGTCCCAGGACTTTTTGCAGTGTTAAATATCATAATTCATACATCAACAAAATATTGTTTATTCATGTGTTGTCATTGTTCTTGGTATCGTCCTTCATCCAATATGTTTTACCATCAAAAACAAGACGGAATTGGAAAGACACGGTGTGATGAATTAGCCAATGTAAACCCAATAGCAGGTGTAAAGAAGGATGGGAGATAGTCAGGAGAGGAAGGGTGAAACAGAAATCCAGGAATAGATGTTGAGCTGGTGAAGTGAATAAATGGGGAAAGACTGTTCTGACAGCAGAAGCTTACGGTGGAGAAGTCACTTATACCAGAAAGGGCAAGCATGAGAGAGGGAAAGAGCAAAGGTTAGCACTAGGTTAATGTTGAGAATGGTGTTGGGAAGTTAAAATCCAGAGGGCAAATTTAAGTGCACCATTTTGTACACAAGTTTGTTGTCAGCTACTAATGCTGTTATTTCTATTCTTAAGTAAGACAACAAAATAAGAGATGGGGTTACATTGCCTGTAGGTGGTTGCCTCTAGCCAGAAAGCCAAATTTATCCTCGTATATTTCCATTGAAATAAAATAAATAATGGAACAAAATAACCTTTTATGTTACAAACTGTTTTTTATAGTGGGGAAACAGATTGGGTTGGAAATGTAGTAGATTTCAAAGTTTCAATTGTTTTCTCTCCGGCTGTGCTGTGTGGTGTAAATGAAGAAAAGGTTAAGTTTACCCGTGATAATTCCCTCTCACATTTACATTATCAGTCAGCCTTTGTAGCTTTTTGTGCTTTTATCTATTGTGTTTTCATTGTAATCTTTACATATGAAGTTCTCAATTCTACAAACTCTTATGCTCAAATTTATTCACGAATGGCTCTGACAGATGTGCTCTGGAAGCCTTAGATGCTGTGGTTTAAGATGCTGCCAGCTGGTCGCCTTTTCCCCACCCTTCACATTGCAGTCTGTACGGAAGAGCCAGCAATACCTGCACCTCAGTTCACTTCCCTCACCTTAACTCACATTTCTTTTTGGGTGGCTTGCGCTGATGTGTAGGCTGGGAATGGGGTCGCAGGTCCTGGGGGCAGAACATAACCCCTCTTGCTGCCTTTTCTTACAGGCTGCTCACCCCTGGCAGAGAGCTGATTAAACACCCGGGTCAGCAACATCTTAAAGCCTCTCAGATACCCAAAGCTTGTTTATGAGACTGCCCTGTAGTTTCAAGTTGAACGTGTTTTAAACTTTCTATTTTAAATTACCTATGTTTTCAACTTGTTACTGTACCAAGTCAGTGTGGAGGACATTTCAGTACTTGGTTTTACCATATCACCATCTCTACTTAAACTCTCACCTCATGGTTTTGTCTACTCCTAAAAGTGATCATGCCTAAAAGCTCATATTAAAAAACATAGATCTTTCTTTCATGTAGTATGTATGCCATAGAAATTGTCCAGTAGGCGGTTTTAGTGTTGCACTCATTGTGTGTGGAGCTGGTTACGCTGCCTCCACTTAAGATTACATCACTTACTTTATTGCTAGACCAGTTTTGTATTACTTATGTTCTTGCCAGAAGGAAACAGTTAACCTGAAGCAGTGTATTACTTGTTTTGTTTTTGTGTCTTTGCTGTCAAACTGAAAGTACACTATTTGTATAGCTAACATTTAAATTTGATTAGGTCTTTGATTTACTGTTACTCAACTAAGATTAATTTAAAAATTAGGACTGTACAGTAACAATAAAACGGATAAAGAGCTGGTGAGCTGCCAGCACTCAGAAGTAATGGCTGGAGGCCACTGTCAGCGGATGAGAGCTTGTGGGGACTTTCCCCAGCATTTGTGTTGAGTGTGATGCTTTTTGCTGTTTTAGTCAATTGTCTGTGTGTAAACGTAAAAGCAATAGTGACAAACAATGGATGGTTCAGTGATTGCTGGATTGATGAAGAAGGGATGAAGTTTAAAGCATGGCTGAGATCGTGGTAACATGAGTCTGTTAAAATGCAGTTTGTCTGGAAATGTGTCGAGGAAGAAGGAATGCTGGATGTGTGTGCAGAATGGAAGATTTTTATCTTGTAAAGCTGTGACTGCAGGAAGACTTGGGGTTTGTGAGGAAGCTCCTGTAGCCAAAGGGGATTCAAGTGCAGGGCGGTGTCAAGAAGGGGTGGTGCTGCCTATTAGAGGTGAGGGGAGAGGTAGGAGAGTAGTTTAAATCCCTTTAATAAGACCAATGCTGGAATGCTGCATCTAGTTCTATTTCTATGAAAACACGTCCTGAAAAATTTGAAAGCGTGATGAAGGTCCTGGAAGACACAGACTTACTTCTGTTAATGGTACTACCATTGGTAGGTGGGCTTGAGAGTGGGTTCAAGCTTGCCGTGATGTTTCTGACCACATGTCTGCCTTACCTCACCCATGTTGGACCTCAACAAGCTCTATTAGCTATCTGTCCCACCTGGCTGCTGCAGAGGCCTTCCTACATAGTGTTGAGTGTCCTAGGCAAGGCTGTGTTGCATCTGTGTGAATTTGTCATTTCTTCCCATTACAGAGGGTGTGGAAAGCATTGTTTCTTTTTTTGTTGTATATATGCATCATGGAAATCTTTCTATAATACGTTTTTTCATCTTTAGACTTTGGTGTGATTAAACTTAAGTATGGTTTTAATGGAACCAGAAAGAATTGCAGCAGCTAATAATTTGGAGTTTTTTTGATTCTGCAATCATGAAATGGTCAGAGCAATGACGGATGTTGCTTTCTTTTTAGAATGAATAGAGACAAAACCTATTTAAAAAAGCTTCAAACTATTTTCATTGTAAGTACACCAGTGGGTTGAATAATATTAGTAACTTCTGTTAGAGTAACAGATCATAATAATTTAAAACAAAAGGTCCCAGTGCACTTGCTAATATCCTTTATGGTTTCAGTAAAATACATCTGAAATGATTTACAAAGCAAAGCTTCTGGATGAATTCTTCCAGTTCTACATGGGAAGAGAGCCTGTTTATCTTCATGCATGTTTATATAGACCCATGGAAATTATGATCTAAATGTGAGTACCGTACTAAAACATAGCCATATATGCAGAGTAAAGAATTCAAAGCACTTGCATTCTGTCATTTATTGCACACAAGTAATGTGTGTTGTATAGGCTTGGTTCAATTCTGTATCCTGACCATAGAAGGACTTTATAGAATATGTACTGTACCTTGAGGAGACCTTCAAGGGGAGGGAATGGTGTGTGTAGGAAAAAGCTCAGGGCAATGGCTCTCTGACCAAACTTGTCTCTTGTCTGTTTTTGAGCCTTCAGACTTAAGCACGGTCAGTGCTGGAAATAGTGAAGAGCTGGAAAGATGTTTCCCCTGTACTATATTGGTATACATTTACATTAAGTCACCTTATTAAAAAAATAAGTAAATCAGTATGGAAACAACTGGGATAGCTGTAAAGCTGAGTGCATGGGATAGAGTATTTCGGAAGTTAAAAGCAGAAGCAACTTAGCTGAAGTCCTTCTCGGAGTTGACCCAGCTCTCCTTAAACTTCTTAAGCTTGGTTACAGGGTTGTACAGCTTTTGGTACAGTAGTGGCCAGACTGAGCAACTGTAGCAGGAAGAGAACAGACCTGCAGTTTCTTGTGATGTTGGTGTTGAATCTGTTCTTAGGAAAACCAGTCTGAACTCATTCTACTGTATACTCTAGCAGGTTTTTGTTGTTGTATGCAGTCTACAAGGCTAGATTTCAGGCAGTATATCCCCCTCCTCCTAATAAAACTTTGTGGCAGTGCTGAAGCATACATTCTCCTTTGACTCTAGCCAAGGGCATGTGCAAACCCCTAGTGCTTAGAGAGAAGCACTCAGGAAATTAGAGCGAATGGAGTGGATTGTCGTCTGCCATTTTATCTCAGGCTAAGGTTTCTGAAGAAATGCTCGCAAGCTGATAGCTACTCATTAAATGATCTCTTTTAGGAGTCTCATAACTATTCCATTCCATTCCTAACTAGTTTGAGGTGTAGGAATCTCTCATCAGAGGTATCTTTTAGGCCAGAGAAGGCCAACTTTTCACACGTCAGAACCCAGGATCTTAAAAATGTGCTGTCTCCAAAAGCAGCAACCTGTGAAAAAGTGTTCAATTTTGTATTTCATTAATATTTTTACAGTAAATAGAATTTCACGTGTACTGTGTGACTTGAAACATCCAAAGGAGTACTTTTTTTCAATGTGTTAGTCTCCGTTGGTGTCATCCTTCCCTTTGGCATTCTTCTGGACAATGAACCCTGCAGCAAAATCTCTTCCTTGTGACACACACACACTGTTCAGGAGCAGTGGGAAATAGATGGGGACAGTCTCCTCCCATCCTGTGGTCTTAGGGGAAAGGTGTGAAAAGAGCCCAAGCAGACATTTGCACAAATGGTTGCATCCGGGACCTTCAGACGTTCACATGACTTTCTGCTGTTTCAACTGATGCTTTCCTGCTGGTTGACGATTTTTCTTTTTGCTGCCTTTTCTTCCCAGCTGCACTCCACACTTGTCTCCTCTGCCTTAAAATAAGGCAAGTAAACACTTTACCACATTTTCTGATGGCTTTCAAAGCTTATTTTTTCGTTTGGCGCATATAAAGGTTTTAGCCTGATTTTGAACCATTCCTTTAATTCAATTTTTGTTCAAGATTCAGATTTTTGATAGATATCAATGATCTTATATTCTCTTTTTGCCCAAATAGAACATAAAGCTCCTCAAGTGATGGTATCATGTACACTATTACTTTATTCTTTATCTTAAAAATCATTGCCTTTAATGGGATCTCTAAGTAGGTTTCAGGAGAGTCAAGTCTTGAGCAATTTAGATATAATCTGCAGAGAGTGTGCTAGGCCTATTGTTTTGAACTACTTTGGAAACTACTGAGCCGATGTTATTTAAGCTGTATTAAACTCTTCACCCAATTATGGCCTAATCCTTCAAAACCAATAGAGTAGGACTAGGTTTTGAAAATGCTGCTGCTAACATCTATGGGTCTGTTCACTAAGCCTGACTATTAAGCTCATTATTAAGTGCTGTAAGGCTGAACTTTACATTTGATTTGTTAACACTAAGTTAACTACTGGTTTATCTACTGGTTTTCACCTCAGACAATTTTGAGGAAAAAAATACAAGGAATGATGTATTGTGTTAAGGCTAAGGAAATGCATGTCAGCTTTATTTTCTCATCTTTATGGGGAAGATTAACAGGTTAGTCTGTCTTTAATCAGTTATTGAAAAATAGAGGAAAACAGGAATGCCAAAACCACCAAATTAAAACGCTTTACACTTAGTGTTTCTTTTGTCTGGTGACTAGAATAGATTTTATTTTTTTTTTAAGCTGAGTTGCTTCCCTGAATGCCTAATACAGCATGTGAGACAATAAAAGTGGCATAAAACTATTTTTCTTCATTCATAGATCAGTCTATTTAATACTTATCGAGCTACAATAGTTTCAGAGAAAGGAAAAAAAAAAACCACATTCATTCTGAACACTAAATGGAAAGATTACCTTTTAAGTCCTTTTGAACACCCAGTTTAGTAATGGAACTAATAATTCAGTTTTGCTGAAGTGTTACGGTTAGGTCTACGTGTACTGAAGTGCTATTTGCTGCTGTCATTTGTAGCCTGCTTTCAACTTTTGCATGCTTGCTCAAGGTAAGAAGTGAGGCAATCATTAGGCTATAAACATGGTGACCAGTTTTAGCAATTACTATGACTTGAAGTCATGTGTGATGGGACATTGTGTTATACTACAGTGAAATATGTAACAGAAGGGCACATTTGTCTGCCTCCTGGCTTTGTGCCTGTGTGGCTTATTTGTGGCTGTTTTCTTCTGGTTTTCAGTTATTAGGTTGATTGTCAAGCAGGAATGGACTATTTGCTGAGAGCTGGTTTTCTTCTCGAATGATAGACAAATTTCAATGAGAATGGAGTCAAAATAGATGGGATATCAATATTAGAATTAATGGGGAAAAAATTAAGCTGAAACTTAGCCTAACATACTTTAAAAAGCATTTTTTTAAAAACAGAGTGAGAGGAAAGGAAAAATTCCAGTAGTTTCAAATTGTCTTGTTTTGATGTATTACTTCAAAGAAACTATGTCAATTTTTAAATAATTCACTGAGAAATTTTGTATTTTTAATGGTCCAAGATAATGCAAGTGGAAAAAAAAGGCAAAATAGAAACAAAAAAAATGATCAATATGGAATTACTTATCGTTCCAAAATTATTTTTGTGTGAATAACTTCAAAAGTTACAAGTTATTCTCACTGAAGGTTGTTATCCCATTTTGCAATATTGAAAACGTCATGAAATGGATGGTTGTGAACTGTAGTTTAAGATGGATATGCTAAAGGGAAGTGTAATTACTCCCTAAATATTTCTTCTCACTTAAGGAAGAAATAAGAATTTCATTTCTGTCAAAAATGAGCCTAAGCTTAAAATCTACAAATGAGGAATTAACAAGTGTATATCATTAAAGCACCCAGGCTTATAGCAAGCTATGACTTATGGCAGTCCCAGGAAAGGAGTAATATCTGGAAAAAATGGAATTTTTGTCACTCCCCAAAACTAAAGAGAGGGGAGAGTAGAGGGGTTATTTTCTGATTTAAAGAAGGGAAAGAAGTCGCTCTTCCACTGCTGTAACACCTAGCAGGGCAAAACAAAGTTTCTGAGGTTTTGGAATAAGACCTCAGTGAAACCACATGGCACTCTATTAAATTCAAGAATTGTAACTTCATAACATATTAGAAGTGAAGTGCTTAGGCAGACTTAACTGATTTTGAAATTTAAGGTCTATGACCTCTAGCTTTATACCTGTTATTTAAATTATCCCCTACTTCATCAAAGGAAATGAGTGCTGAAGGGGTGTGTGGTGGGGATCAAAGAGGGAATAAAACTGCCTGGATTTAACTGAACTGCCAAATTTTCGCTGCTGACGCTTCAATTACTGAGACGGAACAAATAATTGTTTCTCATTGTTGCTCTTGATTCAGTGAACTTTTAACTCGCAAGGCAGAGAGCTCGTGCTTTGTTCCTGTCTTGTGCAGTCATGGTGGTGGTGGTGTCCTCTGCACTTACCCTCAGACCACAGAGGTGGCTGTGCAGCATCTGCGGTCACTCCCATGGAGGCTGTATCTATCCATGGTGGATGTGCCTCTCGTCATCGGGGTGGTCTGGATGCCCCTTCTCTTCCCACCCTTTTTAGCTCTGATTTCTACCATAGCCCCGTGCCCCCCCCCCCCCCCCCAAGTTTAAACAGATTCTGTTATTTTGAAGAATGTTATTCTGAAATACTGCATATGGTGTTATTTATCGTGTAATTTTCCCTTTAGCAGAGATTACTCTTTCCTCTGGGAAATACTACATTTTGAACTGTCTGCAAGGCAGAATCGAACCACATGTATGCTTTTTTCCTTCATGAACTTCTTTAAGGATATTTTCTTGACACACCAGTGCTGTCATACATTCATAAAAATGAAAAAAAGCATCTTTGAATGTTTGGAATTTTAAATTTGTTCAGATGAAGATCTGTCTTCATATTAAAATGAATATATGTTTCACAGATGGTATAGCTCTACTCAGCTCTGAAGTGAGTAGGGAATTTGGTTCTGAAGACAAATAACAAATCCTAATAATGAAAAGTAAATGTAAGGTGCATAGAATTGCTAAAATAGGAATATTCTTCTGCAAAATGTCATACTGTTTTTATAACAAGTATAACACCAATTGCTAAACAGATAGCTTCTGTATAAGCAATGTTTTTATAAGTGAGTTTTGGCCTAGTACATTTTGATTCTTCTTCCCGTAGAAGCTGTGACAAACTGTACTCTACTGGGAATGGAAGGAACCTTTGACATTTTTAATAGCCTCTTTTTGCTTAAAAAACCAAATTTACATAAGTATGCAGTCTTTTAAAAAAATCTTAGTCAGGTTTTGCAATCCTTTAAATTTTCACTTTTTTCCTGACTGTCGTGAATACATTTAATGATAATATTTTCAACTCTTCAGATGTTTAAAAACATTCTACATCTAGCAAAAGTAAGTAGACTTTTTGCTAGAGGAGCAAATGCAAATATTTGGGCCTAAATAATCCCATGAAATTTTAGGTACTTAGAGGAGATTTAGGAGCATAGCAAGAAAGCAAGATTGCTGGAGGCTATTTGGATTCCTTACCATTGCATCTCTTTCTTCATTCATTGTAAAGGGAGCGGAGGCGGCCTCCTGCATAACTTGGGTGTCTCACTTACCTTCCTGAAATTAGGTGGAATTAATCTGGGTTGTTGATGAAATTTATTTTTCATAATATTTTGCCTCAGGATTTTGAAACATCCAGGAGAATATGCTGAGTATTCATATGGACTATTACCTGTGTACTACATTTGTTAAATAAATTTAGAGCTAATTTCATGGGTTTTGTAGGCACTGTATAACTAACAAACAATAGAGCAGCTCCTTTCCCTAGAGTGCAAAGGGCACTTACTGGAAGTAACAATGTGCATTTTGTTGCTCGTGCTTACATGAAGTTATGAAACAGCCTGATATATGTCAGAATAGAAGTTGTAATTCCTAGATGGTTTTAGTCTTGGGATATGGTACGCATTTGTTGTCCTTGTGTAGAAAGTTAAGATTATTTTAGCAATATTTGTTCCAACTGGAGTTATGGATCTTGGTTTTTTAAATTCTTTTTCCCAAATTTAACTGAATTTAAGTTACCTCTGCTTCTTTCAAGGTTAAATTAAGTAAAGAAATGTTAAATTCCTTTTATTAAAAGAAAATGAAATAAATCTCCGAAGAAAATAGAGATAGATTCTGCAAGAAGCACCATGGGCAGGTACTCTTTCCTTTGAAATAATAGTCTCATCCTTTGAGAGAGACTTTCCAGAGGAATGGTGAAGACTACTGGAGACTTATCAGTAGAACATGAACGTATTTTTTTCAAGTTTGTTTGTTTATTTGTGTGGTTTTTTTAAATAGTAGTAGTAAAAGTTTTTAAATTCTTTCTCATGGCTGAAGTATGATTAAAGTATTCAGATGCATTATTCTTGCAAGTTTGGCTGCAGGTTACTTCTACTGCATTTTTTCCACTGCTGTACAGGCAGACCTTAGTTATTGTACTTCAGCAGTACACCAAAAAAAGCTGATTAAAATAACCAACAGCAATTATTTCCAAAATACCTACATGCAGACAGCTTCCCACTTTAAATGCAGTGCTACCAGTTCTTTGGAATAACTTGATATTCGCAGAGGATCTGATGTGCTCCTTGGATTTTACCCAAGGAGGATAAAAGGTTATTTTTGCTCTCTTGTAACTTGTAAGGGTTTTAATATCCATTATTTATTAAACTATGAGCTGTGGAATTGACTGGTAAAAGACCAGTTCTTGCATTGACATCAGTAAGCTTTGAATCATATTAAAGAATGATTTGGGTTATGAGTTCAAATTATCAACCTGCATTGCATCCAACAAAAAAAAATAAAAGGATTTTTTAAGTTAGATATCCATTTGCAATTAAGGATAAAGTACTTCTGCATATATGCAGATATTCACTGTGCATTCACCTGCATTTTCAATTACAGCTGAAGACTTGGTCCAGTACTTTTACATTCTGCAGTGGTTCTTTTCTATCCTGAAGTTTTACTTGCTTTTCTCTCAACTGACTAGCTATATTTCAGCTACAAAACCAGTCATTCGTTGATTATTTTTATTTCTTTAATGTGCCCTCTAATAATATTTAGGCAGCTTATTGTTGAACAATACAAACATACTATCAAATACCACCGCTAAGAAAGTTTGTATGCATGCACATATGTAGATCTTTGAGTGTTCACTGGTTCACACTTCAAGCCTTCTCACTGTTCTTAATCATTTGTATTGCACCATAAATGCACAAAGTGCAATCTTTGTGCTATATAGTCCCTGTACTTATTTTTTATTAGTATTTCTAAAGTCATTCATGGTATGTTTGTATTTCTCTAAAGTAATTGCTTTAAATTTTGGGGGGTTGATACAGGCTGTGTATGCATCAAGATTAGCAAGTTGGGTTTTAAACGCTCCTGTGGCCAGACCTTGAATGAACATTCAGAACTGTTTTTTATCTCAAAAAATGCTATTGACAGTTGGAGGTGATAATAGGCAATTTATTGTGTGTATTAATTATTATCAGTCACTGCTTATGAATAAAAGAGGAGGAAAAGAAAAATCATATGTTGTTCCAAGGGTGTAAGCCTTCAAAGGTAAATTATTAGAGAGGAAGAGAAAGAGGTGAAAAAACAGCGAAGGGAACCGCAAAAACAAAGACGTCTTTTGACCTTGTAGTATCTCTGAAATAGCAATAAACAAAAAATTATTCCATTGGGCCTTGCTTAATTCTCTAAAACCCATCTTTTGTAAAAGCTTGAAAGTTGAAGAGGGCTCATGTTGCCTTCAAATGATCTGAAATGACTCTTGAAGTATTTTTAGTAGCCTGTAAAAAGAGCAGTGACAAGCTCCTTTACGTGTTTTTTAAATGGTTACGTAGTCATTAAAATCCCAGAGACCTGTAGGCTGCTCGGGGTTGTGCTGGCTTTGGCTGGGATAGAGTTAATTTTCTTCATAGTAGCTAGCATGGGGCTATGGTTTGGATTTGTGCTGAAAACAGCGTTGATCATACAGAGATGTTTTAGCTATTGCTGAGCAGTGCTTACACAGAGTCAAGGCCTTTTCTGCTCCTCACCCCACCCCACCAGTGAGGAGGCTGGGGGTGCACAAGAAGTTGGGAGGGGACAGAGCCAGGACAGCTGACCCCAACTGACCAAAGGGATATTCCATACCATAGGACATCATGCTCAGCATATAAAGCTGGAGGAAGAAGAAGGAAGGGGGGGGACGTTTGGAGTGATGGCATTTGTCTTCCCAAGTAACTGTTGTGTGTGATGGAGCCCTGCTTTCCTGGAGATGGCTGAACACCTGCCTGCCGATGGGAAGTGGTGAATGAATTCCTTGTTTTGCTTTGCTTGCATGCGTGGCTGTTGCTTTACCTATTAAACTGTCTTTATCTCAACCCATGAGTTTTCTCACTTTTACCCTTCTGATTCTCTTCCCCCATCCCACCAGGGGGTCACGAGCGAGTGGCTGTGTGGGGCTTACTTGCCAGCTGGGGTTAAACCACGACAGGGGTGCACGCAGCACAGCGCGCTGCCTATCCCTTCAGTTCAGCAAGGAAGCAGAGGAAAGGCCAGATCCTCTGCTCGCTGGTGTCGGAGGCAGCAGAGTGGCCAGAGACAGCTGGGAAAGACTTGAGTGCAAATTTTGTTTACAGTAAAGTTGACTAATTATTTTAGGATGACCACTGCGATTTTAAATGGGGAAAAGGGGCTTTTCAAATCGTTTCATGACTCATAAAGTTTCCAGGCTTTTCCTTTATGGAAATCTGATCAGAAAGTTACATTGGAAACCACTCCTACAGCAAGGTTCATAAATAATAAATATTATCTCTTATTAATCCATATTTTAGTTTAACTCTGGCTTGTGGCAAGTTGCTTCCTCAGGGAATGCAGGATTCTTTACAAGAGAAGGTGATGAGCCACAGTCCCTGAGGAATTAAATTGTGAAAACAATCTCGGTTTCGTACATGCTAATATAGATCTGTTATTCCCTTTCCACATCTATCACAGCACATTCTAAATTGTGGCTGATCTTTTATGCAAATAGCTGTCTTATTAGACATTGCGGCTGTATGTGCTAATGTCTCCGTGGGTTTCTCGGGCGTTTGCTATCTAACCATCAAAGCGGTGGAAATGAATGATGATTACTGCATCCCTTTGAAGAACAAAGAGGAGTCGAGGTTCTAGATGCGGGAGTCGGTGACACCGAGCCACGCGGGCAAATGAGAGCATCTCTGTAGCTGATATTAAGTTGGGAAATACTTTTTGCTTGTGTTTTCTTCTTGTGTTTTATTGACACTGCTAAAAATGCAAACATCTTTCACAGCTGACGTTTTGTTACAAAACATTAGTAGGCTATTGCAATTGCAAAAGGCAAGTCAAAACAGTCTCTAACAGTGGCATAAAAAAGCCAAGAACTAGTTTTGCAGTGTAAAAATGTGTCTGTCATCTACTCAACTAGCTGAAAGTTCAAATGGTACTTTTATTTTCCACTCTTGTTATTATGATGTGAATGTTATATGAGACATACAACTCAGTTGAGACTATAGCTGGGAAGCATAATGTGTTTTACATGAAATGGGAGTATTCTCTGAATTAAACCAAAGTAATGTATGGAAACATTAGAACACTATAATTGAGTTTTCAGTTCGGATTAAAAAATAATGGCAGTCTTTTATACCTTGTTATTATTCCTGAATACCTTTAAAAAAGGTTACTGACTTTTGAGCACCAAAGTTCATATTATGCCCTGTGTCCCACACTTTAAATTAAGGAGCCTGGATTTGTCACTTGACATTAAATGCCAATAATTCTTATAGAATAGATAAATACAAAAGAAGAAACTTTGTGGTTTTAAAATGCATGAATAACTGGTGGGATCATTCCTGCAGCTATACTTTAAACCTTGTTTGAAGCTATGAAGGAAATAATGGTGGATGTTTAAGGTTGGGATGCTGACGGTCGCCCATTCAGCAGTGCCTTGGCATGCTTTTTGGCCCATGGTTTGGCATGGCAGTGCCTTCAAGGGCAGCACTTCCCAGACAGCGTGCCTTGGCAGAGCCCGGGGAATCTCGTCTTGCTGTAACACAGCTGGTTATGCCTAACAGAAAAGTAAAACTCTTACAGATACTCCAAGGCCATATGTGCACAATCTGCAGATGGTTGGTTTGTGGCTACCCGGGACGGTTCAGCCAAAGTTTGCCCTTGGCACTGCGCTCGCCAAGGCCAGTTGGGAAAAGGCAAGTGTTGGCTGTTGTGCGTCTTCTGCGCTCAAACAGTAAATCTGACATTTCTGGAAAATGTCAGTCCTCTTGTGAGCACCGGGGTTGATGTTGGGACACTTGTGTCATAGAAGTGGTCAAATGGTGGGGCTTATCACTGCTGTGATGAGTGATGTCTTCAGCCCAGCCAAAATGGTTGAAAACCAGTGTTTTGAGCAACAAGCGTGACTATAAAAGCCAGGTGTTTTTTGACTACGGAAGAAGAGGTGAAATGAGCATGTTTGTAGAATCTTACTGTATCTTTTGAGTGGCAGCCCTGTGAGGGGATGAATAAGAGACCATAAGATTTTGCACATTAAATGGGTATATCGGGAGTTTGCTAGAACACTACTCAGATGACGCTTGTTCAGGTACATGGATGGTGTGGGAGCACCGAAGTACCAAAAAGAGCATCTTTGGATGAATGATAGTGCAGTTCCCTGTGCAATCCTAGTGTCACCTGCTTGCGCTGTGCAACCTGAGAAGCCCATTCAAGAGTCAGGATGGTTGTTACCTAAATGCATCGATACCTTGACTGAGAGGTGTAAAATGGGCACAGCCCCAGCTCTCATTTTTAGTCTCCACTTTCTTTTCATTTGCAGATCTCTAGAGCCCATGGCAGGAAGGTAGGAGAGTGTGGGGTTGCTGTGTTTTAGGTATCTGTTCCTCTCTCTTGCTCAGGGTGGCTGGAGGGCTGCGTCTGCAGATGGGTTTCCTGAGCAGATACACCTGTGGATGCACACTTGCCTAGTCCTGCCTCAGACTCCTGGGTGTAGTGTAAATGTGTTTGCCAACAATAGAAGCAGCTCACAATACTACGTTCACTCCCTGGTTTACTAAAGAAAAAAATTATATAGGAATATAATTCAGTGGTACCAAATGCTGAATTACAGTGCAATCAGTTTAAATCCTTTTTTTTTTTTCTTTTTTTATTCAAACTAACAGACAATCTGTAATGTTAACAACCCATGCAATGGGGAAAAAGGTCTATTTAGAATTTATCTAATAGTCTTCAGAATAGTGATGATTAACTCCAGTGTCTCATTGTACTCTGGGAAGGCTTATGTGTTTGTGTATATTCTTGTAAATATTGTTTGTTACCGTTTTTTCTGATGTTATAAGTCATTGATTTCCTTAGTAACTTATTTAGGAATAATGTGCTTTATTTTTTTTTTTCTGATACTGACAGTGATTTTTGGATTGAAAACGATGGGTAGAAAAGATGCCTCTACAGCAAGGACTCCTGTTGACCAGTACAGGAAACAAATAGGTAAGAGATCTGAAGGAAAGTTTGTGTGCTTAAAAAAAATCTCTTGGTTTTTTTCAGCCAGACCAGTTAGTGTAACAAAATGTATTATTCCTCTTCAAAAGCTTTGTTTTGCTTGTGAGTGGTGCAAAATAATGCACATTCCAGGGAAACATTTTTTTATATGCTGCTGACAAGTTCATTCAGCAAAACCTTTTATGAAGACAGTGTTTCGAGTGACTTGATAAAGTCCATGTTCTGTGTTTGGAAATACTAGTGAAATACTGCAGTGCAGTGGCTCCACGATGTTTCTGAACTGTTGGAACTTTCCTGATTTTCCTGTTTGTCTCCAGTTTAAAATATGGGCATTTCTAACACAATACTCTTCCCACTTTGTAACAATTTTTGGTACACTGAATGATACAGACCTTTACATTGTATAACTGCATTTATTCTCACACTAATGCAATACTTTTAACATGTTAATCATTTACTTTCCTAGGTCTTTTTCTGTTCTTACCCGTTGTATATGTAGGTAACTTGTATACAAAGTACACACATGCACACACACGAATGCATACATATACACTCACACAGATACCTACATAGCAGACTCAAATCCCTATTTCTTTGCTTAAATGCAAAGGTAAGTGACTTGGTTTTGGAATCCGTATATGAGGATTCTGTCTCTCTAGGTGTTAAATAATATTATAAAACACACACAATATTTTAAAAGTATGTATATAAAATGAAGTACCTTAATCTATACTCAGTTATTTAAGTAAATGACTTTGTTTTACAGTTGCTAAGCACCCACATCTGTGTTTAAATATGCAGAAAAATAGCAAGTGTCTGGGGAAAAAAGGCTGTTTATAATGTACATTCTCATGGTGAAAGAGCTAGGGGTATGTGAACAATCTTATTTTTATTATGTCTTAATTTTTTTAGTGCTGCCTTATTATTTTAATATAACGGTTTTAATGGTCTTTTCTGCATTTAAAGTTGAAAGTAAGGGACTATTTTGTATTTTATTTGTTTTAGATAGCTGCAGAATGATCTATATTTCCTAATCTTGGGACGTTTGTGTGGCTGGCTTCCTCAGTTCATTCGCTGAGGTAGTTAAAAACGTGGCTGAAAAATTCCGAGTACCTTTATGGATGGGAAGCAGATATACTGGAAAAATGTTTAAATAGATGGGCTCTCTGCTTTTGTGTGATTTAGGTTTCGTGTAGAAAACCTTGCAAGGAAACCATTACCCAGCAGATGATGACACCACAAATATTTCAGCCAAATGGGTTTGGTGATAAGTGGGAGCCCTGCAGCTCATCTTTGGGACAACTTGTCCCACGTAACTGGGTGTTTGGAGAGAGGATGATTGCATCAGCTTTCTGGTATTTTCTCCACATCTTTTTCATTGCTGTCACTTCTTTTTCAGCCACCTCCTTTAGGGTTGCTTTTCTTCCTTTTGTGAACACCTTCAGGTGACCACGGTTGGAGTTGTTTTTTGAAGTCCTCTGCAGGGTGAAAGAGACTGCTGATCTCCAGCGGGATCCCTGGAGAGCAGGCTGGGCTGCTGGAGGATCAGAGGGGTATAACGCTGTATCTAAGTCTGAGACTCACAAAATTACCTCCTGCTCTTCCACAGCTTGGGCTATTTCTTGCACATTAGTAGCGCGCAGCACCGTGGTTGCACATCTCACACCTGTGAGATGCCAGGACAGATCAACTGTGCCTTGAGCAGGGCAGAGGACACTGTGCTGTAGCAAGGGGGTGAGAGTATTTGTATTGGGGCCCAGCACTCAGAGAGGTCCTGTTATGTTGCTGACTCTCTGGTTTCAGGCTAGCGTGTTGTCTGAACAATTTGGCACCTTCCCTGTTACACAATGCAGCACCGTGATCCATTGGGTACTGCAAAATACGGTGTCTGAGGGGACTCATAATAAGCTCATTTTCCTTAAATGCGATGCATTGCTCTTAGCTTGGCAAAAGCAAGTGTTAAAAATTATTGTAGGGAAGAATCTCACACCGGCAGGCAAATAAACTATATAACCTAGGAGGTGTTTCTGTGATTGTAGTATTCCTTAGAGGACAGAGAGCAAGAACTAAAATAGACTATCCTTTTGCTTTGGTGATGGTTGTTTCAGCTCCCACTCTGGTCATTCACTGATATAGCCATAGAGTTTGCCAATGGAAATTAGTTCTCTGAACTTAATGAATGTGAGAGAGGGGGTTTGAAAATTTATGGATGTGGTTTTATACTTTAATGTTGCGGGCGTGTTTGAGTTTTGTGTATAAGCGTTTTGGGCCAGCTTTAGGCCTGGTAGCTGAGCTTAGTGGAGTGATCCCTCTAGTCTCATGCCTTTAGGTGTACTATAGGACAAATAGGTGTATTATTGACAAATATTGTCCAATAAAGAACTTTTCTTGCCATAACGAATATGGAAGTCTTTCTTTTTTTTTGCCATTACTTCTTGATTTTTTTCTTCTTATATAGTTTTGCATAAGTGATGATCATTCATCTGTTTATCACAGAATCCCAGGATAGTTGAGGTTGGCAGGGACCTCTGGAGGTCATCTGGTCCAACCCCCCTGCTCAAGCAGGACCACCTAGAGCCAGTTGCTCGGGACAGTGTCCAGATGGCTTTTGAATATCTCCAAGGAGGGGAACTCCACAACCTCTCTGGACAACCTGTTCCTGTGTTTGATCACCCTCAAAGTAAAAAGATTTTTTTTCTTATGTGTTTCAGTGCATGCCCATTGCCTCTGGTCCTGTCACTGGGCACCACTGAGAAAAGCCTGGCTCCGTCCTCTTTGCACCCTCCCTTCAGGTATTTATATACATTGATGAGGTCCCCCTTGAGCCTACTCTTCTGGGTAAACAGTCCCAGGTCTCTCAGCCTTTCCTTATAGGAGAGATGCTTCAGATCCTTAAGCTTAACTCCTCTTGATCTAATTCTTCATCGTCTGATTTCATTCAGCTACTTATTAGAAATTACACAGAAAGAATTTCAATTTTTTCTTAAAATCCGTTCATCAAATAAGCCCTAGATTTGGCAGCTTAGGTGCTTTTGCAGGGATGCTTTAGTGTAAGGCTGTTCGGTAGGAGACCCCCCAGAATACAGAACGCCATCGTGCTCCAGGCTCATCTGTTTTGGAGATGGACGTTTGCCCACCCTTTTCCAGATAGGTTATATCTAGAAACAGTGGGCAAAGGGGCCTGTCTTTAAAAAAATTAATTTATCGAACGCATTTAAAGTTCTAAATCCATGCTTGGAGTGATTGCTGTCCTTCATTTCCAGGTGTTTGGTATCTATGGATTCTTGAAAATATGATGGATGCTGGCTGAACAGCTATCTCTTGCTGACTAATGGTGTGGTGTTATTTTTTAGCTCGCAATTTAATGTTTTCTAGCCTTGCTGGATAGAAGGTAACCAGATTGAAACGTTTTTAATACCTTTTTTTTTGATGGAAAATGGCAGTCTTCAAGGAACAACATGTCACAAAGTCATGTCAACTTCAACACAATTTTCAGTTAGACGTTTAGTGGAGTAATTTGAAATAAAAGCAGATTTTTAATTTCATTTTGTTCCAAGCTTTCTGTTTTGTTCTGAGTTTCCATACGGCATGCCACATGTTTGCCCTGTGCCATGGTTCAAGTTCATGTTGATCACTTCAGTTCAGCCGTTTGCCTCTTTCTCTCGTCCATGAGCGCAGGATCGCTTGTGTCTTGTTTGCCACTGTGCCGTTAGTGGTTGCTGTTTGCTTCAGTAGCATTTTCAGAGGATTCCCCCGGCATAGAGATTGATATTGCTCTTCTCTGTCAGCTGGCTTTCAGCCATCTCTCCTGTCACCAGCCAAAATTTGTCTGTAGTGCCTCTCGTTCAGCAAGTGCTCCGGTATCCGACAGCGGCACTGCCTTTTCCGCGGGGAGCAGAGGCAGCCTTTTAGTTATCAGACCAAACTGGCACTGGCTTCGTGAAGACTGTCCCCAAGTGGGACAGGGAACAACAGCAGCAACCTTTTCAAACTGGCTTAGACTGTGCCTGAGGGAGGGAGGATGGCGCCGAGGGAATCTCTCCCTGTTCAGTTCCCCATGAGCAGCTGAGGCTGTGGAGGAGGCATGAGGAAAAGCAATTTTAATGCTCTTTATTCAGCGCTCTCTCACATACCCAAACATATACCTGTAGTGCAGCAGCAAACAGGGCAGCTCTTCTGCATAGCGTTTCCTTCTCACTGCTGCTGTTTGTGCTGCTGTGCTTAATTTGCTGGGATCAGAGGAAAGGTGTGAGGCAGTATGCATCTTTCTGCATTTATGCAGCTTTGCTCCGCAAATGCTGTGAAAATAGCAACAGGTTTTGCACCATATTTGCTTTGTTTACTGTTATGTGTGCTTTAAGTTCCCAGAACAATTCCACATGTATATTTTCCATCCTTCTTCATCTGGTGTGTCACTTGCTCGGCATGGAAGCCGCAGGATTTGTGGGTAGTGTTCATGACTCGTGTGATTGCGGGATCCTAAGCAGGCATACTGAGAGGATTATAGCATAACTAAAACCTGGTCTACAAATCAGGAATAGACATACTTTTGGCTCCC
Source organism: Gymnogyps californianus (assembly GCF_018139145.2). NCBI lineage: Eukaryota > Metazoa > Chordata > Aves > Accipitriformes > Cathartidae > Gymnogyps > Gymnogyps californianus. Next base: position 26,689,040 of record NC_059472.1, read on the forward strand.
ATTACTATTGTGTTGCTGTAGCATAATTTTTCATGAGGAGAGGTTGTTTGCCAATCATTCAACCTCCAATTTGTAGACTCAAAGGTCTGCTTATGGTCTGCTCTGTATCTTATGACTTGCTGGCTTGATCCTTTAGGGGCTGGAGCTTATATAGGCATAGCCCAGGGGATCTCTGGAGTAAACAAAGCTCCTCACATCCCCTGGGAAGGAGTAAAAGTTATGAATGAAAATAAATTCTCTTTTTGTTTTGGAAAGCACAAGGTGCTAGGCTGAGCACGATGGCTTGGTGGTGGAGGCGGTGCTCGTTGGCAGAGCATGCACAGAGCGATGGGGCGGTGAAGGGGGCTGAGTGGGAGTCCTGAGACCCTGGCTATAGCAGCACAGGAGGGGAGAGAACTACCCACCTGAACTAACAGATAAAACTCTGTGCATAAAGTTGTCCCTTTTTTTTAAAACTCCTCGGTGTGGGGAACTGGTGACTTGTCCAGAAGAAAGGCACCTCATCCTAGTGCCAAGGGTTACGGTCCCACTGTAGCCCCGATGAGATGGAGAAGAGCTTGTATCTCAGCATGAGCGTGATGGGCAGAGCTGGGCTCTGTTGCTTCCCAGCCTCCTGCACAGAGTAGCTCAGCTGCCAGTGGGGTGGTTGTGAAGGAAAGCAGTCCCAGTCTCCTAAACCAGGAGTCGTTTGTGGTAATACGGTTGCACTGACAATATGAAGGAATAGATCTTGGTGGGATGGATGGATGGGTGATGAATGGATGGATGGGGACTAGCAGCAGCAAGAATGTCTCTGGGGTTCCTACCTCCAGCTACCAGCTCAGTTGTGAGCGTGGACCTGTTGCCTCCCTGTCTCCAGAGGGAAGCCCTTCTTATGGCAGATTGCCATCTCCACTTGCCCTACTGCTAAAAAAAGTGTCTTTGCTCTCTACCACCTCACCTTTTTCTCTGTTTTCTGTTATTGTTCACCTTCTCTATTTTTTTACAGAGTTAATATCCCTCTTCCTTCCTTATCCTGAGTAGTGCCATTACGTACTGAAATCAAACTGGCCGCTAACAGTCTTCCTTTTCAGCTCAAAAAAAGGGGAAGTGTTACATTTGGTACCTTCTTCTGAAATATATTACACGCTTTGAAGTGAAATGTGATTGTTTTATTTTGGATTAGGAAATGTTTGTTATCAGCATCAAAATTTTAGATTTCATTTCTGAAACAACAGCAACAGCAGCAAAAAATTTTTGGACTGAATTTATGCTGAAAATTTCAAAATCGCACCATTTGTCACAAAACAGGAATTTCTATATCTTTTGTCTGTTAAGAAAAGGCACAGGACCAGAAGGCAGCATTTGCGTCATCGAGACTGCTCTCCGCTGTCACAAGCAAAGATGTAGCAGGACTGATGTCAATGGAATGAAAATTCTCCAGCCTATTTTTTTAATTAGTCATCTTTTTTCCCCCATATTTGATGTCAGTCACCTATTTATTGGGGGAAAGGTAGGGGAAGGAGAAGTACAGAAACAAATACTTGCTATTCTAAGTTGAGACAAAAAGAGAAGAGACCTCTCCTACTATTTTAGAGTGTAAAAACAACCCAAGAAATAGGCAGTTCCAGTGCACGGTGTGCCCTTTTTTTTTGCATATGGAACATTACATTTACTCTCTTGAATTTTTCTAATAAAAATGTACTATTAAGCACATAATAAAGAGAACTAGAAAAAAAACCCCTCCTTTTGCTATTATGTGTGACTGTTGGCAAGTGTTGGAATCTTTTCCTATGCTGAGTTTTGTACTTCACAGTGATATGCCACGGATACCAAGTGTAGTCCCTTTTCTTTTGTTTGGGAGGAGGTTTTATGAAGAATGAATTTCTTTGTCACAAAAATTGAACTACATCTTTTGGTCAGTGATTGCTGTTTTGATTTCAGTTTTGTGCCAGTGGCATCACTTCTTGGAAAGTAAAGCAGGAGCGGCTGAGGAAAACACTGCTGTGAAGTGAAGCCTAGTCTGGCTGTACTAATTTAATCCACATTTTGTGACGATTGGGATGTTTTTAAATATGTTCTGTGAAGGCTGATGATGGATTTTAAGCACATACAGTATGTGATCACTTATTTTTAAAGTCCAAAGCAGTAAAGCTATATTTTATTGCCTTGGCTTAGAGCATAAAAGGTGATGGTAGATCTGGATATGTACTTGTGTTTGCATGGATATTATTTAGTTTTCGTTTGCCGGGCCGATGCAGGCCCAGTCTGAGCAGGGACGGGAGGGGCGGCTGCAGAGCCAGGGGGCTGTGGAAGCATGTACACACACTGTGCAGAGATGCTAAGGAGGAAGGTGGTATATCTAACCCTTGGCTCCCATCCCCTCTCCACAGCAAAAGCCTAGAGTTTCTTTGAACTTGTTTGATTATACTACTTTTACTATATGTTTATACTACACTTGTTTAGTACTTTATACAGATGGAGGCTCATAGTCTGCTCTTATTTTAATCTCATTAGCAATATCACCATTTCACTCAGTGGAGTCGCTGCGAATTTTTTTTATAGGTGTAAATGACAGTGAAATTTGACACGCTCTTTCCAATTGCTGAACTGCATTTCAGCATGGTGTTATTTCAAGCACTTGCAATTCCTGTAAGGTATCTGGTATCTACAGGGCTCTTGCAATGATACATATTTGTGCTTGTACTTACTCTCAGCTTCTGATCCATTCTTCAATGGATTCATTTCTGCAGTCAAAAAAATCAACCCAAAACAACCTCTTTGCATCCTCTCCAAAATACATAAAAATTTCACTATAGACACATAAGCATGTATATATTACATTCAGAGGCAGAGCAGTTTAACATTTTTAGAAATTCTTTCACCAGGCTTTGAAAATCTTAGCTCGTATGTGTGAAGGGTGGACTTCAAAGTACTCATATCTCAGTGTGAATCTGTAAATCTAACTTTAGACACCCATTTCTAAAAAATCTCAGACATAATTTTTCTATGTATACAGTGTTCATATATATGCATTCTCTGCGTGTGATGCCTGTGCTTATATTTGTAGGTAATATTATGTCAATATAAATGCAAGGAGAGTTGGGCAGTGAACTACAAATCTGATTTCTTCTTATTTCATCATAAGGCAGCAGGGCAGAAGGCGTAAGAATGAAATGCCCAGTGCACGTGCATCTATCAAGATGTGCTTGATAGATGTTTAAGGTTGACATAATGCATAGTTGTAACTGCATTTCTTCAGTTACAATGCTATGAGATGTAGCGCTGGGTTTTTTTGGTGCAGTTACGTTTTGTCCGGCCATTGTCCCGCAATGGAAGCTGGCAGTCTGTTAAACCTCCGCTGCTCTTCCACTGTCTGGACTAGCAGAAATGAAGGGAGCAAGGAGTCTGGTGGGCACTGCAGGGGGCACTGGTCTAAGAAGAAAGACATAGAGTCCCCTTGGCTCATTTCAAGAGGTTTAACTGAAGGGACTTTTGTATTTCATGCTTCAGGACATAACCATGTGCATTATGTAGTTCAGCAGGTATAGCACCTATTTATGGCCTTAAAAAAATGTGTTGGATATCTGTGTAAGCATGACCATAGAACAGTCATCTGGCTTTTGTAATGAATTTGTTCACATTGGTGATTGCTATCATGCGGTCCATTAATTGCATGTTGTCAGGGATTTCTGTAACTGGTTTGTATTAAAAATGTTTTTTCAGTGGAAGCTTTTGCTTCTATTATGCCTTATTTTGGAAGAAAGTTAGGAACTGGCTACATTGTGATTTTCAAGGTCCTGAACTATTTATGGGATTGTCTGCTAGGCTCTACATACTACTTGCAGGCTTTAAGTGCTGGATGGAAAATGAAGTAACAGGGCAGCAGGAGAATGATGTTAGTAAGCTCAAACTGCTAGAATGAAAATATAAAAAGGCAGTTGCTTAATTTGAATTACAGTTATAGAAATCACAAACATCATGCAACTAGCTGTTGCTGTTACTCGATGGTAAAGGCTGATTAAAAATAAGCACTATTGAAAGTATTCACACATTCAAAGTTATTTTGAGATTTTTCATTTGTGTAGCAGTTAGATCAGTACAGCAAAGCACCATGAAGTGAACAAAGAACTCTACAATAAGAAGTGGAATGTGGGAAATCAAATACTCTGCCCTGATTGAGTGCTGTGGTTGCAGTTAATAAATTTACAGATAATGTAAGGCAAGTCACTAATCTGTTGTTTAATCTCTGTAATACTTTACTTGAAATCTGGTCCTTGTCATCATCCCAGCTACACAGATACCCTATTTACCATGGGACCGACTGCGTGAGTTTTGCTCTGCTAAGCTATTGGTACTGTTCTAAAATAACTCATGTATTAAATAATAATATTTTCAAGAGTTTTGACTGCCTGTCTGCCAGTTAAATAGGAAAGGTGGAAAAAGCCTGCCTTTTCCTTAGTTTATTTTCTGTTAAGATTTATCATTATCACCATACCTGCATTGGTGCTGTAAGATTTGTAGCAATACTGATATCCTCGATTGTGATATTTGATTTTTCATTAACAAAGTAACAGTAATTTTAGAATGCATGGGGTTTTTTGTTAGAATTAATTTTCCTACAGTATTTTAACCAAATACCTGTGGGCTTTCTTGTTCATAAGAATTGGGGTTTGGATGATAGGTAAGAGGATGTGACACAGCTCATCACTAAATCACTTGCTCAGGTTCAGCCTAGGTGATAGTCAGGGAAGATGGTAACTGCCTGGCAGATGTTGGGTGGCATTTACGATGCGATGTTTGTGCATTCAGTTCCTAGTGGAGAAGTGTTGAAAAACATCATTATTTGTTGGCAGTCAAAACAGAGAGGAGCTGGATAATGAACTAGCATATGGAGTGAAACAGTGTCTCAGCATTAGGCATGGTCCCTTCAGCTCAAGGTTACAGCATACTGATGAGAGCATGGCCCAGATTCACTGAAGCTGTTGTAAGTCTGAACTCAGAGGGTGCGTTAAATCCCTCAGCTTTGGACCTCTTGAGCATAGTGCTCGTGTTGACCTGCCTCTTAGCAGCGCTAATTAACTTGGCCACGATGCTGTGTGTTTATGGTAATGTATCTCCTGGTTTGAAGTTGGCTTGCACCTAACCAGTTCACATCACAGGCAGAATCAGTGTGCAACTGTTTGTGTAGACCTGGCCTGAGGGACCTTCAGTCGCTGTCACTGAAGAGCTGGAGGAAGTTTTAAGTTAAAGTAGAATGCAAGTGGGACCTCCTAGGACTTTTGCAGGCATTGAGTGGGAATGTGTAAGAATGATCTCTGTAGGCTTCTATTCTAACGGGCGAAAGGTCTGAGGTTGGGCTGGTGATTCATGTCTGCACTTGTAGGTTAAACAAGCCTGGTACTGCTTTCTGGCACAGAGGCCAACTGGCATTGAATGCCCCTGACCATACTGTTAAACTCTTTTATCCCTAAAACAGAGTGGCTGCTTGCAAACTGCTTATTGAAAATTGCTCCAGGCCCATGTTAACTCTTGAGCCATGTTTAGGAATTGCTTGGGAGAGGGCTACTCTGGGCACAAACTGTGCCAGGGGCTGTTGTAACAATTGAGTGTGCAGACCATTCCAGTTCCTATTGGCATTGTATAATATATTGGTACACCTGCAACCAGATAGCCAGAGGGTACAGTTTGACATTACAACACCTACCTCTCTCTTCTTGTTCCTGTCCCCATGTCACAGTGTATACTATACCATCCTCTGGGATGGCACAGCTGTTTGTGTGCCATTTTGATCCAGCTTGAAGAAAAAGATGTGCTGGGCAGTTTTTCAGTTGAATCAGTTCCCTGATCTACATCATCATCTGGCTGTATGCACAAACTGAGCTAATATGCATCGAAGAGCAGGACGGCACACTGCAGGGACTGAAGTGTGTGGCAAAACTCAGGCCAACAAGTGCCATAAGCCAGTATTGCTGTTGAACATATTGCAAAGCCAAGCCACACCTCGAGAGAGTCTAGGAAGAGTCTTTATTCCATATATCATTCAGACTGAACAGATTAGGAAGCGTAAGAAGGATTCGCTTCCTGTGTAGGCTTCCCCCAAGTTCTTAGAATCACTTTTGATTTCAATCCAGTGGCCTCTGTAGGTCAGATCCGTCCTACTGGCTGAATTACTTTATGAATGATAACTACAATAGTTTAAATCCATGTATTTTTAGAGGTATTTTACACTGTCTGCAGTGAACAATGATGTTGTCTTCCATACATGTAGATGGCACAACAAAACCTGAACGTGGTTCTCTTTTTGGCACAGCCTTTTCCATAATGTTCAGGTATAGTACAGTGTATTTTGCCTACTGAACATTAGAAAGAAATGCAGTGAAGTGACTAGTGGGATTATCTCTGAAGAAATACTTTTCCAGAAAAGATAGGCTGCAGTCCGCTGTGTCTTTTCTGGAATAGATGGGGACTGTGCAAACTAGAATGAACTGCACAGGGAGAAACATTGAATAAATTGCAAATCAAATAGAACTGAAGGTACAATCCTTAACATACTTCATAGTGTGAAGTGTCTCAGAAAATCAACCTGTTAAGTACAATACCAGATGGGAATGATTGGTAGAGTTACAAGAAAATCAGACTCATGTCTGTAACACAGGAGGCTCCGTGTATCTTGATAGGCAGCTTGGAAAACCACAGACCCCATAGCATATATTCCATGGAAGAGTTTCTGTCCAAATGGCTTAATGGAAAAAGCAAATATGACCTGTAGTGTTTGTGTAGAGAAAACTATCATATTCTAATGAGTAATCATCATGAAAAGGACAAAGAGGGAAGTGCTTTCATGTACTCTTCAGAGAGGGAGAATAAAATATTTTGGCTGTGGCAAAAGCAGAACAAAATGTAGTCCACAGAGGATTGTCTTCCTCATCTTACTTCTCTCACTGATGCAAAAAGAGAAATTAAAAATCATAGTTCAGTGTTAACTTTTTTGCTTTATCCAGCTACCTTTCAAGTAATTTTTAGTCTGAAGAGAAACACTTCCTACAGTTAAGAGGCCATGAGTAGGAAGGTTGGATTTTACGGTGGTGGAGATTTGGGACAGGTATCACACTACTGAATTTAGCAAAGTTATTTCAGATGCTCATCCTTGTAACTGGGAGCAAAATCCAATCCGTAAGTGTGAAGATAAAATGAATAACATTTAGATACTGGAAAGGCTTATTATGTTTCTTCATGATTTGTTTGTTGTCTGTTGTCAAAATACTATCAAAGAACTGTGCATGTTGCTAACTTAGTAATAATTTTGGAAAAGTTTCACAATAAAGGATGCTGAACACCAGTAGAGGTTGCCCAGAGAAGTTGTGGAATTTCCATCTCTGGAAATTTTTTGAAACTGAGTTGTATGAAGACCTGAGCCACATGATCTAACTTTGAAGTTAGCCTGGCCTAGCTTCTGGTTGGAGTAGGTAACCTCCTGAGGTCCCTTCCATCCTGAATTATTCTGACATTCTGTGCCATTATTCTCATTTGTTTCTGAAATGCTGGGAATATTTGCTTAGAGTGGTACCGGCATAGAGTCCTACAACAGAAAAGGTTCTCGGAGCTGCTCACTACACTCCTGTGCATGGGCAGATGAAGAAACAAAAAACCAATGATATGGTACTGGTCATACATCGCTATATGGACATGTCAGGGTGGGTTGCATCAGCATCTTAAAACACGGCTTATATCTTTACTTTGACCAGCTAGCTCGCTACCAATGCTGTCAATTCATCAGCCTGAAATCTTAGAGGAAAGGTCCCCTTGTTTCTGATGATCACCCGTGGTCATGAAAAAAAGTGTGTTTTATCCTTGTATACATTTAAAGTAGAGATAAGAAATATTAAAGCCATTAAATAGGGCACTGGAGGCAGTGCATTTGAAGTACTGAGTACTGCTTTGCTCATCCATATTTAAGAAAGATGAATCGAAAGTGAAAGAGATGCTGAAAGAACTACTAGGGTGACCAAGAAGAGCCTTGTTTAGCGGAGCTGAACACAAATGAAGACAAATATGGTTCCTCTCAGTGAATGTTTTGGGAGCAAAAACTTGGGAAAGACAACAGTCCATATATATCCAGTCTGTAACTGTGTATAAATTGTCAGTAAAGAAACATAGCTGGAAATTAGAAGGCAGTTTCTTACCAATAGGAGATTGAGCTTCTTGAGTGATGTCCTACTGGTAGGGCTAAAGACAAATAAACCCTCAAAGCTCTAACTTGTTTTCCAACTGATCGTTTCCTATGATCAGTTTTGAACAAAACTGAATGATATGGGTGCTTTCACTAACAGAGTACTGGATTTCAGTAGTTCACCAAGTCCTTCCTAGTCATATGTTCCATATGGACAAAGTTTCACTGTGAAGTGGAGCAGCTTTCCAAGATATTTATAGCTAGAAAATGCATTTGGAAGGATTACCATAACTTTCTGACTGTAGTTTTACTTCTGGAAAAATTAATACTGAGTATTTTCACCAAAATCAAGATTTCAGGAGAACTGAAAACATAATCTTGCATTTCACAGGCTTTTTCCTTTTTGTTGAAGAGAATATGAAATTCGTGCTGAAAGTCCAGTCTGAAAGGAGAGACATGAGGGAAAAGGGGCACATTTCAATCATAATACTAACCTTTGTTTTTCAGTGCTTGCGCTCTCAACATGATGTGGTGAAACTATCAAAATATTTCCACGGCATCATCTTTTCCTGTTTGTTTTGGGGTTTTTAAAATAAACTGCTGGGTGTACATTTGGTGTTGCTGCTCTTTTTGTTCTTTATATTATAGAAATGCAGTACTTAACAGTCTAGTAGGAAGTATAGTGTGCAATTTCTCAGAGGATCCCCAGTTGTACGTCTCTGACAGGACTTTCCTATGTCACCCCTTGGCCCTAACTGTTGCAGCATGTCCCACTGGTAGGAATAGGATGCGACTCAGGCATTCTTGTCATCAAAAAAAGTCAATGGGAAACTAAAAAATGGCTCATACCAAATACTTCTAGCAATTAGCTCATCGCCAGGGGGGACAGAAAAGAGAAACACATAGTATTTGTAGGTTGTCAAGGAACCTGGGAACGTATTTCATTCAGTAAGTAAATAGGAAGAGTTTGGAAGCAGTTTACAGCAGGTGCCAAAGGTTGTGGAATAAGGGCATGGTAATATGGGCTGTCTCCACTGCATATATCGCTGACTGAAGTGCTTTCTTTAGGTGGAGTTTTCCTTCTCCACCTATCTATTTATTTATTGAACAGCATATGCAAAATCAGTCATTTCCCAAGAATTATTTTAACCTAGCTTAGCACATTTTGAAAGAAATTCATGTGGGTGTGCAGCACTAAGCATTACTGAAATCCTCGGCATAAAATTGCTCGGATCTTGGAAGTGCACACCAGTATGGGGGACATTGAATGAGCTTCGTTCTCAGTAAATCTTGGAATAGGTCGATATGTTGGCTAGAGTGGGTTATAGCTGGGTAAACACCTGGAGGAGAAAGTGATCAAGACACACGTATTTATGTGGACTGTTGGTCACTGACATATCACAGGGACATATCAGCTAAGGCTGCCATCTGATCGTGGCGTGGGATGCTGGCCGTGGACAAGAAAGAGGTAAGACTATTGCCATGTTTTACCTCATCAAATCTCTGCACTTTTCCTAACCCAAAAGAAGGAAGACTGTTATCTAGGACTGCTTGCACATTTGATGAATCAAAACGTGAATGTCTTGTCCAAGGTCATACCCAAAACGTGGCTGAGAGAGGAAAAGATATTCTGGTCCTTGTTTATTACTCTAACCATAAATGCATTTGTCATCTTCCAATGGTCCCTTGCCTCATTTACTACACATCATACAACTTGATGAATGAGTCTTATTGTCTATATTTACTTAGCTACTGAAAGAGGAAGGGGCTTCTGAGCAGCATACATTATCATAAAATGATAAGAATTCATAAAATTCTGTATTCTGGTATACAAGTTAGGAGCAGACAACTATATATTTATTTCTTGACTTTTCAATGCCTGCCTTTGAACTTGCTAGTATCCATATCTGTATTAAAAATATAGCTGGAGGCCTAAAGATTTTTCCTATGATATTTCTGTGGAGAAAAACAATAAAAAATAAAGCACTAGCACACCACGGAGTGAACTATCAACTGAGTCCTTTTGCCACACTCTGTAGCCCTTTTATTGTAAGAAAAAAAATTACTGGTTAGAACATGAGCATTAAATTAGCATTGTATTTCTTCCACACCTTTGGATTTTGCACCAAAAGAACTAAGTATCTCGATGTAAATCTTCATTGCATGCATGTTTCACTCAAATGTTAGTTGCAGTAATTTTGTTTTAATAATTTAGTGTCCTCTATTCTGCATATGCAAAATCCCTTTGCTAAATTCTTAGAACTTAGCATAATCAGATCCACTGGCTTTTTCTTGGATCTAGGAAAAGTATGTCTGTCACAAGGACTGCGTTGTTATTGAAAGTGAAGTTGTGTCTCTTTTTTTCTGAGGAGCTGAACTGTTGAAAAACAGGCCATAGGGAGGGTGCGTGGCTTTGTTTTGTTCTGTGTTTCTATATCTATCTGTCTACAAAATGAGACATTCAGAAAAACAATTCACTCCGAATGTGAGAGAAACCTCTAGGCTGTGAGGAACTGAAAAATGACTCTGAAAAAGAAATGCATTGACTGTTTTTCACTGTGCATGCTATGTATAATAAATGTGCCCTTTCTGGTATGTTTAAAGAATGGAATCAATCTGAACGAGAAATGTCAATAGAGGACTGTTCAGGTAGTTTACAAATAACCTCTCATATCTGTCCTGAGCAATGCCTGTCCTGTCTGCTGGGAGCCCACCGCCACGGGAGGTGAGGGGTTCTCTCTGCTGATGCCGTACATCAGGACTCTTCCGCAGGAGATGCACTTGAGCTAGGACCAAGTCACTGGTCATCTAATGGTGCATGGCTGATGTTCTGCGTCCTGTATCGAGTGCTAGACCACACTAGGTGACTCTACACAGAGGGACTTCTTCTACAGTCAGAGGGACGCAAGAGGGAAGGGGGTGTGGGGTTACATAGGACCTTTGTGATCAGAGCAGTGTCCATAAACAGTTTGTGAGGAAACAAGCATAGCTAAAAGTTAATTTTCTGTTTAATTCTGTTTAATTTTGTATGCTTTTAATTCCAGAAACTGAAATTGCATTGTGCATGGGTTTATCAATATTTAACACGCATTTTTAATGAATAAGAAATTGACTTTAAGGGTCAGTAGCAGACTTGGTTACTTTTTCAGGTACTTTTAAAAATTGTTTCTCATTATATTTGTAAATGTAATTTTAAAACCTTTAAAAAGAAATTAATATAGGCCATCAGAGAATCATCTCTAATAGATAACACTCATGAGTGTTTTTCACTTCTATTACACCGTTAGACCAGGATCTCAGAGTTTTTGATGAGTACCAAAGTCTTGCAAGGAAAAGAGATTTCCCAAGGTCATACAGTAATTTTGTGGAAGATTCAGGAATAGAAAACAGCTCCATGCTTTATCTGATCTAATCGAATAGTTTTCCAGATGGTAGACTATTTTCCTCAGCAGTCTCTCCAGCTTTGCTATGTTTCCTACAAGAGGCAGCATACTTAAAAGATCATCCTGTGGAATAAAGTTTTAGAAAAAATGATGCTGGGAGCAATCCTTTTTTCTTTGAATAAATTGCCCTAATACATGCCTTTCACTATTTAGATTGTTTATAATATAGTCATGTTCAAAATAAGACTATTACTGAAATCAACTGACTTTATTCATTAAAACATCAACAGAGCACTGATGCTGGTGCGAATGACGAAATAAAATCAAAAGGTCTCAGATAAACTCATTACCATCACTCTGATGGCAAAGTGATTGGAAAAATACAGCATTTAAGTTACTTGACAAATTTATATGCCTAAGCCTAGCTATTCTTCATTATATAATGAAGATTGCAGTATTTGTGAATGATACCAGACATTCACCTGTAAGGCAGCAAGTCCAGTCCTGAAGTCAGGAATAAGATGCCATTATTTTACATGTTTTAACACTCTACATGCACACACATGTCGTTCCTTTTCTATGAGCCTTCAGAAAGGGAGAAGAAAAGGATGGAGTAGTATGTCTGGAAAAACAAAGATAAATCTTAAAGTTAGCCAGGCTCCTCTGTCCTATTATCTTAACACAAACACGGTTCTCATCACTGGCTGTAGCCCAGTTGGGCTTTTGAAGGTAAAATTGTGTCTCCTAATATGCCATCAAGACATTATTACACCTTTAGTTCTGAGGTCCGTAAACCATTACTCTGGGTGCTCATAAATATGCATTTCCTTTACACTTTTAAGTAAGCTGCTATTGCTGTCATTCACTTTTAGTTAAGACCTGTCAGGTGGTGTTTCTGTTGAAGGAAAGAAGTTTAAATTATGCGCGAACTGAAGATATGTAGTTCTTAGGAGTGCTAAAATTATGAGTGAGTTGGAGAGATTATTCCTTACACGTAATTTTAGGATCCCAAGGGATAATGGTGATGTGTACAAGAGATGTTCCCTTCTCCGCTAATTCCATTAAAAGCCTCTGATTTCTGCATTGCTGGAGTGAGACTCCAAAAACCTGCTTTTCCATCTTACATAATCACTTTCACAGTATCCTGTAACATCCACCTCTGCTAAGACTGTCAGTGCATTGACTCCTGGAGTGACAGTGATATATAGGTCTGACAAAGCATCCTTCGCAATATGCTTCATTGAAGTGAGAACTGCAAATGCTGACAGTATTACTGGAAACCTTTTACTTAGGCAGAATTAATGAATTACAACTTGTATTTTGGGATGGTCTTGTAACATACAGCTGGTGCAGAATGATATGACTTACTAGTAAGGAATTACTGCATCTTGCCAGACAGCATCCAATTTATTTTCAATTCTGAGAAAAGCATTATCCACTGGATAAGACACTGCATCAGGAGTTAAGGCATTCAGGATCACGGTAGTGCCATTCTTCTGGTGCCTGACCTCACGCAAGTCTCTTCACCTAGATGTCTTTTCTTCCTTCCCCTACTCTTTCCCTTTTTAAATGTGGCCGTGTTCATTCATAGGGTGTCCCTCTCAGCTCTTGCAGCTTCTTTGCTCCTAGGTGAACACCATGAATCCCATACTTGGACTAAATCTGTAAATTTAGTCCGTTACCCACAAGTTCTAGCTCCAGTCCAGGCTTTGTTTGGTTCAGACTTGGGATGCTTTTCTTTAGCAAGTTTTGATCAGTGGCAAATTAATGGTGCGTCAATCTGAAGCAAAGAATGTTTTTAATCTTGGCAGCAAGGACGCAGGCTAACGTTAAAAGGGATTTCAGCTCAACAAGGCAGGCATTAGAAAGAAGTGACCCTAGCTTCTCCTGAGCTGCACTGTCTCTGAGGCTCTGTCCCTGGTTCATCATGCGACTTTGTCAATGTTCTTTGTTTGCTGCAAAGCTTTTTTTGTTTTTCATAAAATCGGATATATGATTTAATGCTGGGTGATGTACTAATACCGTTCAAATGCTGCCATCCTTTTGTGTGTGAGAACAAAAAACTGTGAAACTGTTAGAAACGGATGCAATGTGGTATCTGCAGTGGAGGTCCTGTACTGTGTTTCATATGGCCTCGTCTGTTCCCCGAGTTGCTCAGGTTTTCCGTGCCACCTCTATTCCAGCTGGGGAAAAGGAAGCTGTGGGTGACAGGTTGTGTCCTTCCCTTCCTGGACTAGATGTCACCATCACTCCTCTAAGCAATGTCCCACAGCAGAATGGCTGGTCAGGTTTGGTTGGGGAGGTCTGTGGCTCCTGGGAGGGTGCTTGTGGAGGAACAGGGGCACGGGAGTAGGGATGACTCCAAATCCATGTGGTGCCACAGTCCCACTGTGACATCCCCCAGGGACAGGCCCCGGTCACCTAATAAGGCTGGACGCATCAGGTAGTGTGGGGTTAACTACAGCAGAGGGAGAGAGATCCTCCTCTCCTGAAACACCATTGACCTTTTATCCAGAAAGTTTAATATTATTATTACAGTACTTGGTGATGTGGTGCTTATTCAGCAACCACTGTTGTGAATGACTCAGTGATGTTGTCTGGCAGTAGCATGATATACACCAGAGTAATTGGGAATAAATTTCAAATTACTGGTATTGAAAACATTTTTCAGGCAGTGGTTGGTTTGGTCCTGTTCATATGCTCAAGAGGTTAAACTTGTTGCCAGAGACGTAGTCTGGAAGAGTTTCTTGCTGGTTCAGATAGGCTAGGGCTGTTGAAGGGCTTTTCTTCAGTGGGGAAAGAGGGAAGGGGGTATTGCTTTCCTTTTGATCATGGTCTTAGAATCATTTACATGTGTGGTGTTATTTTTTCCTAAAAAGGTACCCCAGCAGGGAATCTTTGACTTCTCCTGTGACCTCAGTTGCTCCTGTTCTGTTTAAGGTCAAAAGAAAGTAATTTATGTAAGACAATGAGAGAAATTTCTGGCTATGTAGTTGCGGGGATAAGAAGAACAGAGAAGATGTTTTGTGGAACATCTGTTACATAGATATGCTTTATTGTGGGCAACTGAATTGGATGACCTGGTCATCAGTCTCTATATTTTCCTTTATTGTCTTTAAGTGCTCTCAGTGGAGAACTATTAGTAGTATTTTCCTACCTTCCTGCCTAAGCACAGGCTAGCTTTTATTGGAGCTAACCTCTAGTGATTATAAAGCCAACATCACAATAACAAGCAAACAGATGGGACATATGATATTCATAAATTATTGAATGCAGCTTCCTCATCCTTCACAGTAAGCTCTTCAGGACAGGGACAGACAGTGTCTTGTAAGCGCCTACAGTACAACAACGAGGTAAGCAACAGCCAACGTGATTTGTCAAATCAATTCAATTTTCTTCTCTGACGGAGTAGCAAACCTTATCGATGGGGAAGAGGAAGAGGTGCCATATGTCTTGACCTTGTCAAGGCTTTTTGACAATGTATTCTGGTAAACAAACGAGAGATGCATGAACATGAAGCTACTGCAAGATGGGTACTAAACTGGTATGAAAGCTGTTCTCAGTAGTTATTAATGGTTTATTGTCTGTTTGTAAAGGTGTAATGAGGGATCCATAGTGGTCTGTCCTGGACCCAATATTTTAATTGCAAGTGGGATGACGAATTTAGTTTGCAAATTATACCAGTATGGGAGGCAGTAAAGAGATAAGAGTTTAAATTAAAATTCAAACTAAATTTGAGAAATTGATGAAATGGCTTGGAAAAATAGAATATAACCCAACAAGGAAAAGGGCAAGTTTCTTAACTTTGGTATAAATAATCAACCTACAGACTGAATATGGGTAAGAAATGCTTAGGCAATAATTTTGGAGAAAGAGTTTGTAAGAGTGAGCAGAGTCACAGGCAGACTGTGATTGAATGTGTAAGGCGAGTATATACATAAAAGATACCAATAAGGCCTCAAATGAAGTGCTGTGTTCAGTTTTGTACAAAGATCAGAAAAAAAGTCCAGAGGAGAGCAAGAGGAGCCCAGAAAACAAAGACTGAAGGACGGGGACTGAAGGACTGGTTCAGTCTGGAGAGAAGAAGACTTGAGAGATGTAATGGCAGTCATTAAATATATAAAAGCCTCATGCAAAGAAGAAGGGAATAATTCAACTGTCCTCCAAGTCTGTGGTGGATATGACAAAAAGTAATATGCTAAGAGTTCAATACAGGAGATCGGAGTTAGATATTGGACATGAGGAAGCTGTTCATGATAAACCTAGTGAAGCACTGGGGGAAAGCTAGTGAGGCTGTGCCATCTCCATTTTTAAGGACCTGTTTTTCTGTGACTCTGTAGTCCCTGTGTGGAACATGGTTGCTGGATGTGTCCTCCAGGTCACTATCTGTGACAACAACGTAATCATCTCTCTTTCTCTTGTCTTTGCTACTTAGCTTCTATCTGACAGATCCCCTCCTGTTCAGCTTTTTCCCCTATTAAGTGAGCTATGAGTACACCTTCAAACAGGATATATTAAAAAAAGTCTGAGGCCTCTAGGGACAGAGATGGCAAAGACCAGAAGAGCACGCTCAGGACTTCCACAGCTCTGGAACGATGGCGCTGCATGCTACCTCCATCTTCCTAGAAAGCTCTGACCATTAGTCTGTTACCACTTATTTCGGGGTATATCACATTTTCCTCTATTTGCAGCCAACAAACTTAATAAAATCAGCATAAGCCAAATTGGAGCTGGGCGCAGTCTGTCTCAGAAAGGCAGAAAGACTCTTTGTGTGCTGTGTGTCCCTCTTACCGTGCCTTACGCTGCCTTTTTCACACCTCTCATCATCAAAGAAATAGTACGATAGTTTCCGTTGTCCAAAAATCATCTAATCAAATGCTTCATAAAAATATGGCTTTTAATTGCATTAATGGTGGATACTTCACTCCTAAGCAGTAGTATTTTTGTCTTGCTTTTCTCATTTTCAGAATTTATACTAAAACATGATTGCTTATATGAAAGTGCAACTGCTAGTAGTTGTTCCATATCAAAGTAATAAAAATGTGCTCAAAACTACGTGCACATCAATGCATGTATATATTATGTAGGTGGAGAAGAAAAGAAGCGAAGCACCCACCCAGTGATCTGTTTCAAATTAATTGTGTTAATTTATTTTTAAGAAAGGTATTTAATGTTTTCATAGTTATCTATTTGAGTAGGAAATGTTAAGGAGATTGTTGGAAAGGTTAATTGAAGAACTGCCATTGTGTGTGTTGAAGATACTCCTTTTACATGGAGCTATTACTTTTTAATGGCTGTAGGCATGCACCTGTTGGGCTTGAGCAAAAGATTGTAAAAGATGATTTAGCATTGAAAGGCGTGAAAAAGGACTGCCCATCAAATAGTGTCTAGTAAGCATCAATATTTTTAGTGCTGTTCTTCAGATCTCTTATTATGGTCTTACAGTTAATTGAGTATATTCTACAGGTATTGAAAACAATGACATTACCTGACTAATTAGCTGATTTAAAGTATTGATTTTATTTTTTGTTTTGTACATTATTGATAACCAGTTTTCTGAATTTCTTTTCTTAATTGCTTATATAGATTTTTAAAATATTCCTTAAAAGAAGTATCAGAAAATGTGCTAATTTAAATATGTTCTTAATTACTCATTACAATCAATGTATGTCTAATACAAATTTTAAATGTAAAGCATTTCTTTAATGAAATGCTGCTTTTCATGGCAACTCATAGCAAATTCTGAGGGATATTCTAAGGGATTCTGTTCCAGTCAGAATATTATATTTAACAAATATTACCAAACTTCTGTTTTGGAATCAGGGAAAGATAGCAATAATTAAATGGGTATATTTTGGTACACTTAAGAATGCTTTCTATTTTGTTGGGTTTTTTTAATCTTGCATGCAGCATAAAAGGAACTTATTCATTTTAATGCATCCTTCTTGCTGGCTTAAAGCTGAAATATAGTTGCTTGAAAATTAATTTACCCCTCATGAATGACTGGTTGGATTATCTTTGTAGCATTAAATGTCAACCCTGAGCTCAGAGCACATTGTGTCTACGGTAAAAAGTTGTTCCTGAGCACTTAATGTTGTGTTAAATGATGATGTGTCCTTTGCAAATGTATTATTAGTGTCAAGCTGTTCCGTCTCTCAAGATTGAAAAATGGTCAGTGATTTGAGCTGCCATTAAACCTGAATAAAATAGAGAGAGGCTGTGGGGGGGTTTCATGCCTTTTCTGAGTACAGACATACTCTTGAGTAGGTACAAGAGATATCAAAATGTTTCTGTTAACCTAAGGCTCCAAAAACTCCATTTGGAATCACAGCAATTAAAAATAAGAAAATCTCACTTCTGCTTCTCAGGAAAAGAATGGTCATTGAATACGTCTGTGTGACACTAAGAGCACAAAAAACAATAATAAATACTCGAGAGCTTGGTCTTGTTTCCATAGATGTGAGCTAGAGTTCTGTTGCCGATTCTCAAACATAGATTATAACACTGTTACTGATGTGTGATTTGCTGTCTGATTTTAACTGAGGTTAGGCCTGAAATTCCTGTGGAATTTTGTTTTTCTGAGCTTCCTCTAACATCCTATATAAATAGTTATTGCCAGTTTTAGTTATAGTGTTATGGATGAGGCATGAAAGTTTAAGATGTCGTGTGTGAGTAGAGTTTCACAGAGTTTCACTGGATTGAAATTCTGTTACTCAATGAATATACAGTGACTGGTTTAAAATCTCTCAAAGAAAGATATTTAATCATAGCTTCTGTACACACACCTTAGAAGCTAGGTGCCTAGGTACCTTTATGGATCTGGGTGATGTTACAAAGCACTTGAGAAAACACTTCTTTCCCCATGCCAGACACCTAATTTGCTGGCATTAATAAAGGCACTTAAAGAAAAATTCTGCTATTGTGTATGAGATGATAGAGCCCAGTTTTGAGGAGTCGCAGGGCACGTAGGAAAAAAAAAATACTTATATTCCCTCCTATTAAAAAGCAAACTACTGTAAAGTTATGGAGTTGTTGAAAGTACAAACTGATTTGAACTTTTTAGTCCATTGACTTGCTGTTTACAGACCCTACTGAATTCCTTTGGTGCACTTCAGTTACATTACTGTAGTTACATTAAGGTATTTCAGACAATGTGATTTTATGGCCAAATTCTCCCTGCGTTGTCAGCCATTTAGCTGGTTCCAGGGAAGTGTTCCCTGATGATTGGAAAAAGGCAAATGCCTTGCCCATCTTCAAGAAAACTAGGAGGAGGACATGGACATACTAGAGTGAGTCCAGTGAAGGGCCAAGATGACCATCTGGAGCACAGGATGTACAAGGAGAGGCTGAGAGAGCTGGTTTGTTCAGCTCCAAGAGAAGGCTCAGCTGAGAAGTTATTGCTGTCTATAAATATTTAATAGGACGCTACAGAATGGGTGAAGCCTAACTTTTCGCAAAGGTAGGACAAGAGACAAGTTAGAACATGGAAAATCCAATTAGGTAGGAGAAAAATGTTTTTACCAGAAGGATGGTCAAATGTTGGAAAAGGTTGCTCACAGAGGTTGTGGAATCTCCACCTTTGGAAATACTCAAAAGTCAAGCTGAGACGAGCTCAGCTAGACTAGCTGCCTGAGCAACTGCAGCTAACTTTCAGGTTGGATCCAGTAGAAGTTGGCTCTGTTCTGAGTGGAGGGTTGGACCTGCTGACCTCCAGAAATCCCTTCTAACCTGAACTATCCTATGAGACTGTAGCTTAAAGCCCCAGGGACCATAGCTGGTACACAGGAATGGTTCTGAAGAAGCAGTGTGATAATTATGGTACATCTTCACAACAGTGGCTCTGTAGTACAAGACATAGCTAACTGCCTTGGGAACTACCACGGCATAGCTGAGCAAGGGTGGAATTCAACCTGTGATTTTAGATGCATTTTACAGTCCCTTTGTGGCTCTGTGCTGTTCGCTCTATAGTACTAGTAATACTTAAGATAATTACTTCAAAGGTAATTTGGCCGTGTCCGCAAATGTTCCAAGAGTCCAGATAAAATCATGTAGGAAACTGGTTCTCCTTCTCCACTTGTCCTTTAGGTCTAGTTTCCTTGGCTCAGATTCATTCTGCTTAACCTTAGAGGTGAAACCAACCCACCTGACTTGGGTGCTGAACATCTCTAGGTTCTCTCTGTTGTTGATGACAGTAAAATAGGGACTGCCAGGGAGCACTTTAGGCTGTCCTAGACCGCTCTCACTGACTCTTTGGAGAAGTCTCTCTATGGGAAGTAAAGAGAGACCTAAACAAGCAATCACCTAAAACTGAAGTCAGGTGCAATGGCTGTGACCTTCTATGTCTTGCATGTAAGGAGGTTGTGGAGGATAGTGTGACTGAGCCTTCCTCCATCTTGGACCGTTGCCCCTGCCAGCGAGATCTAACTTTTCCCTTCCCCTGTTACAGCAGGAGAAGGAGGGGATGCTCTAAGTCAGACTGTGGAAACCATGAAAAGACCAGAGGACGGTTTTCTTGTTCTGTGTTCTGTGGGGTTTTGTGGAGGGTTCCTGGAACCTTCGCTAATTCAGATCAGTAATCATAATAAAAACATTGATTTCAGCTTAACTAGGTGTGTGATTTCACACTTCCAGTTTGACAGTAAAGCTTGCCACAGTCTGTCTCTAGTTTCTAATTAGCTATGTATGAATTTTAGTATGGGTTTCAGAATCAGCTACATTAATGTACTTTAGTTAAAGTACTACTGGTAACTAAAATTTGCCCAGTAGTTGTAGTTTTATTACGCCTTAAACAATACTTTAACATATGAAATGGATTGCTACTGTATGGAAAATGTCTTACTAATGTTTTGATTATGACTATAATACCAGCACAGAAAGATTCAGGACAGCAGTTTGTTGGTTGTTACGAATTATAGTGAAAGTGTTGAAAGGAATTTTAAATCTGTAATGTTGATTAGCAAATTTTACTATCTGTCAGGTTTTTTGGCATGCTGTAAATAACTCATCTTCAAATAATTTGTCTGAGTAATTAAATTTAGATTGCACATTTCTCATTTCAAATATTTTGACTCTTATCTATTTGCTTTTCCATTCTGGCTTAATTGGTGTGGTCTATATAAACGGACAATAAATTTATATACCTTTGTTATAAAGATCAGTCAGTGAATAGAACTTGGTATTCATCCCAGACAGAATTATGATTGAATGTATTTGCAAGATTAAAGCACTGAATTTACTTTTTTCTAATTAAAGGCAATTAAAGATTTGCAGACACAAATAAAAGACAATGAATTGAGGAATAAGTGTAGGAGCAAGTCCATTTGCAGGTGAAAAGAAGTGCCTTTGAAGCAGAACCAGCTGTATTTTCATTGAAAGAATAACAGTTTAGGAAGCTTTTCTGCATGTGCTTGCTTGATAGCATAATGTACTCATAAGCAGCTTACGCAGTACAGTATTCAGAAAATAGCAGTGCATTAATTTTTAAAGTAGCAAATGCAGGCGAAGAGCAATGCTGCCACATGATGATAATGAAGGTGGATATTGTAAAGTCTACTGAGAGAAAAGAAAGCAGGGAGCTCCCGAAATGTGAACATTTATAAAACAATAACTAGATATTCATATGATAATAAGCTTGGACAGCAGCATCAACAAAGGCCAAAGATGCAGTCCTGTTTCTGCTTAAGCCTGATGAATTGAAAAGCAGAGAGGCAGTCTTTAGTCTGTTATTCAATTCCAGTAATGAGCTATTGTTAGAATGAAAGAGTAAATATCTAGAAGGATTGGGAATCTAATTTTTTTTCTTGTGAAGTTATTCTGTAGATTTGTTCAGGTTGTATCTTAAACGGCAGCATCTTTAAACACAATCTTAAAAGTAGCCAGTTTTCTTAAATATAGTGTTCAGCATGTTGCATTCTCAGTTACATGTATAACAGAGCTTGGTATGTATGCAAAAGTACAGTGTTATGTATACTACCTGGTAATGTCACAGTATTTCTGTAGACTAAAAAAAAATGGTCACTCAGAATTTAATGAACTTGTCTAGCTTATATGTATTATTTAGTTTAAGTTTTGCATTAATCATGGTGTCATTGGAGGTTTAATTAAAATGAATACTGAATATACAAGATCATGTCATCTCTAATCTGTTATTAAAATCATTGAATAGAAGATATATGGGATCTCAATTTCCCTTGTGAGTAGAGATAAATCACAAAAATTCTTGTGAAATCGGTAGATTTTTAATCCTAGTTACATGAGAAGAAACAAACTGATGCTGCATATTGTATGAATCCCTAATATTTGCTCTGAGGGAGACACTTTGGCATTTTTGACAATACAGCTATGTTTAGTAGCTCAAAAAGTCCCTATATTTCACCCTTATCATCACCCTTTTCTAATCCGACAGCTAGTAGAATAGTCTTCATTTCTACCTGTGGGAAGTTTTCCAAGCAGGATCTGTAAACAGGGCACAACTCAGTTCAGCTGCTTCTGAGGTCACTTTGCCACCAAAGGAGTGGAAAAAACTGTGCAAGAAGGACAGAAGGAAGAGGCAGGATGAAAGGTGAGCTCTGGAGAGCTTCCGAAGCGCAAAGGCAACTTCAAGCACTGAAATGGAAAGGTGGATGATCTTTGCACCTAGTCTTGGGAGGGACTGGCAGGAGGCAGGACAAGCAGAGAGATGATGACTGTAGTCAGTAAGAAAAGTTGCCTTATCGTGGACTAGTTCTTTGGCCTTAAAAATGGAAAGAAAGTGATGGGCTCAGGAAAAGTTGGAAAGAAAGAAGTAGCAAATTTATTAAAAAAAAAATGGAATTTGGGGTAGTTATAAAAAAAAGTTAAGGAAAGCTGACACGAGTTTGAGAGAAGAGATGAGATGACGAATTGATAACAATAATGAGAAGTAGAAGAGGAAAGGATTTTGCTTAAGTAATACAAAAAGTAAGATTTGGTCTGGAAATTTTCCAATTCTATCTTTTTGGCTGCTTCTTGCCTTCATATGTTCCCTCAGGAAAACTCAGTGTCTTGAATAGACATTGGGTAAAGCAGACAAATGGGTCTTTGTCTGATGAGTCCATCTTAACTGGCTTTGAAGGTCACTTCCTGGGAAGAAGAAACAGCTTAAGCTGATGACTCTGACATGACTTGTACATAAATGTACAAGAAAGCTTGCAGGATAAGTGAGATAAAACTAGAAGACATTGGGAGTGTGAATATACGTATTCCAACTGGTTGAATTTGCAGGCCCAAAAGAACATAGGGAGCCTGTATTATTTATTTCTGCTTGTTTTCCAGGTGGTAATGATCAGTATTCACGTGGTAGGGCCTTTGCATTTCATAGTTCTTTATAGTCCTGTAGTGCAGATGTCTTTCCCAAGGCCTCAGAAAGTTCAGATGTTTTAAGAGTCTTTTAGTACAATTGCTGAATCTGGTTTTCATTACAAAGAACTCCACAGATGCCCTTTTTAAACTTTTGCACTTGGTGGACTCAGACTGTTTCCCTACCGTATTTTTTTTTTTCCTTTTGGCTATCACATTTAGCAAGGAGAGTGGTAAATTAATGGCAGGTGCATAGATTTGGAGAAGTACCAGCTCTAGAGTCATTATTAAAATAGCCTATTTGTTATATAGGGGGGTTAGTTGTTCATATCAGATTTAATATAAATCTGGAAGTATTCTCTAGATAAGTAGAATCCAGTCTTAGCCATAGCCACGATACTGGAATAAACAGCAGCAGAGTGCCTGAAACCAAGGAAAAGAACACCAATAAGCTTTCCCTTTTCTAGGAATAGACTTGGTCCTGCTGGTAGATGTAGTTCACAGACTGGGTCTCTTGTGCAATATTTACCCCTGCTCGTGTCCTTCACAGTTGAGCCTTGCAGAGGAGGAGGGAGAATGGGCAATAGGAGGAAGGGAATATGGGTTTCAGTAGCTGACTTGTTTCCCATTGCTAATGGGCCTTACAAAGCTTTCTAGTTTTCATTATCTAATGCTGTTGCATCACTGGAAGGGAAACCTCTGACTGTCCTGCTTTATTTACTCCAGACAGGAGAGCAGCAAACCTGAATTATGAGAACTGAAATTGAACTTAGTCCTTGTCAGTTATATGCTTCTAAATGAGGGTATTTTTCATGCTTAAAACATCTTGGATAAATTTCTATAGTTTGTTCGCAAGTAAGTAAGAACAGCTGCATCACTTTATTGAAAGTTGGCTCCCAACAAACAAACAAAAAAATTCAAGGCTGGGCTATATCTATGCCAAATTTCAGCCTGGAGTGAATTTTTATGAGTTATAAACTCCTGCCATTTCTAATGGAAATTCTGAGAGCTCTTTAACTATTTCGTAGCAAAAGTACGACTGCAATACTTTAGGGAGAAGAAACACGTTCTCTTTCTGGCTGGCTTTGTCTCATGACGTAGCCATTTTGGTGGTTCCTGCAATTCTTTCCCTAACTGTTAAAAAAAATTACTGTGCTCCTGATGCATCCTCTTATCAGATATCATTGACTTCTGAAGAACAATGCTGCAGTGGTCCTGTCCTGCAAATGAGATACATTGACTGGATGAATATATTGGAGCATCAGACATAAATAGTCATTCTGTCATCTTTTCTTCACTTTGTCCTCTAAGAAGGTTCCTTGGATATATACTTCCCCCCCCCCAATAGTCATGGTTTCATTTATTTTTCCTTTTGTCATTGAGTATATTCTAAGTTATTTCAGGTCTTTTATGAATAATATGTGACCAAAGGATAGTACAGAGACTTCACAATATATAATCACTAGGGTTGAGGAGAGATTATGCAATGAAAACAAATTCGTAATGCGAGTTCAGCATCCACAATATGCTACAGAGAGGAGCTCTGTATTGAATAGGAGCAGAGTGATAGAAAAAGTAGACGAAGGCAGAGGTGTGTTTCCATGAATCCAGTAGATCACTGGAGGAGACCTTTCTTTTCCAATTCGTGTTTCAGAATTTCACCACTGCACTATAATATCCCAGTTTTGAAGGTGACCATGAAATGAGAAGATTGCACTATTGATTACGAATGTAAGATCACATCTGGTTGAGCAAATGGGAGTGTTGCATACACAAAACTACTGGGCACAGATTTAGAGGAAAGGTTAAATTATTTGAATGTAAAATAATGAAAGCTAATGTACAACTAGGTAAAATTAGTGGTTTAAAAATAGCCAGACATTTCTGCTTTAAACATTGTAGCTCAGCTTTGGAAATAGGCAAAAAGGACAAAAAGACATGTATGCATTAGGGGGGAAATGGAAAGGACTTTTTTGAAAAGCCAAAGCGGTTGTACTGAGGCTCTACCCCTCTGAGCAGTTTCTTCACAGATTCCTCTTTTCCTTCTCCTCCTTTTCTGACTGTATCTGTACCTTGACTTCTGTTGACTTAAAGAAGCTATAGTTAATAGTACATAGTACAGCACTAACAGGCCCTTCAGACAGCAAAAATATCCCTGAGAGATATCAAGTGGTTTATGCTTTATTATTAAGTTGAGATAAATGATTTATGCCATTTCTAAGTACTTGCATGTCCTCCTCTGAACTCAGTTCATATGGACTCACAGTAATCAAGCACTGGCTGCACTCTTTGTGGCTGCAAGAGATAGTCTCCATAACTTTTAAAAAGTCGTCTAAGACACTTCTAGAATATGCTGTGTAATATGTTTCTACAAGCAGATGGTGTGAAGCAATGGTTTTATAAGCACTTACTTGGACTGACCTGCATGTCTCTGAGTTCTGATACTTGCAAATAATGTTCCAGTTCAGAATGATAAAACATTTACACTCACCATAATGTCCTATATTACACATTTATATATGCATTAGAGATGACTAACCAACAAAAATTATAATGACAATTTTGTTTTGATTGAAATGTGAGGGGAAAACGTCATCCACCTTTAATCTACTTATTTGCTGTCTGATGCTTACTGAACAATGTAGTAAACATTGTACTAGTGGATGGCTATCCATATGTGTATTTTGATGTCCCTCTGGAGTAATAGGTTCTAGGCTGATTTGTTGGCTCTTGCTTGTTGCTATCATTGTCTGTGTTAAGGACTGTTGTTCCACGGATTGAGCCCCTGTCTCACAGAGTAGCTCCTGTTTAAAGTGCTGGACCGTGGGATGTTTTCAAAATGTTAGATCTGACTTTTCAACTGAAATAATTGCTGACATTCTTTATATTCTTTTTGCATCATTTTCATTAAATGTGCTTTTCTACTCTAGGAAAACAAGATTATAAGAAAACGAGGCCTATGTTAAGAGCGACAAGATTAAAAGCAGAGGCCAAGAAAACTGCACTAGGCGTAAAGGTAGAGATCTATTTGATAGCTTATACCACCTTTGTGTATATGTTGTTTCTTTTCCCCGTAGATGTACTGTGTGCATATTGATTTCTGAGAGATATTGTTTATGACACTTCAAAATCTAAGTGGAATGCCAGAATCTAAAATATTTATGATGGATTGCTTTTACTTAACCCTAAAATAACTAGAATAGGTGAAATGCTAAAAGATTTTAAGTAGTCCATGTCCTTGTTATGATGCATACTTACTTTAAGGTCAATAAAGTACTGTATGCTTAGAACATTGATCTTTTCAGGGAGCCTCTCTACACACAGAACAAATGCTTTAATGATTTCATATAGTTATAAAAATCACAATAAACATCTTCCTTCTTCCTCTTCCTATCCTATACCCAGGAGTAATTTAAAGACTGGGTTTGTTAAGTGGTGTAAACTGTCAGCATTATTATCTCAGTCTACATTCTTGTGTACTGCCTCTGACTTGGAAAAAGAAGGCTTAACTAACAGCAAAACACATGGAAAGGTACTGAACTTTATTTTGGAAATGTCCCTTTTTCAGGCAGATATGACGTATAATAATGACTATTTGATCACGGCTGTGAATATGAGCAAGGAGGACAATTAGGAATATTTTGTGCTATCTGCTACCCAGTGTGTCATCAAAAGGGGATTTATCTGAACGCACATTGTTTATTTAAGTTGCATCCAGTATTTTTCCCTCAAACTTATTTTTGAATCAAATTGATACACAATTAGCTTAGCAGCAAGGGTAAAAACCAAGCAAAATAAAAAAGTGGATCAAATACCTGGGTATTCTAGTGAAAGAAACTTCAGAAATGTTAAAAGGAGAACATTTTCTTGTTTCTGGCAGATGAGAAATCAATTTTTTCAACTTATAGCTTATAGCAAATGCCAAGGTATTACTACCAAGCTGTAACAGCTGTTGAGCTGCCAGATGATGTATTTGGTTGTCTTCCAGAATTTGCTATTATAATCACGAAACAGTGCTTTCTTTTTGCTCCTGATTGCTGATCTCGATCAAGCATTACCGTGCGATGCAGTATGTTTTCACAACATAATCTCCTCAGTTAGTGCTGTGTGTCAGGTTTTAATGAGAAAAAGTAGATTGCCTTTTTTGTTTAAAGGATAGATTATTAACCTTTTGAGTTCAATGTTTTTTCCTTCCTTTCTTATTAAATTTTACTTTTCATTTTACTTTCAATGACATGACCTTTTAAAAGTGATGTTCTACTTGGAGACTTTTACTGTACAGCCTAGTTCTTTTAAAATGTGCAAGTTTTTGCATGTCTTTCACAAGTGAGAAAAATATGAACCTTGGTCCTTCAAAACCTGTTTTGTTTCCTTATTTTCTTAAGTAATTCTTAAAAATATGGGATAGTAGGAAAGCTTATGTGTAATCATATGTCAAATGAAGAATCAAGTATTAGTGAGTAAAGAAATTAAGAACAGTTTATTTTGTACAAATATGTCTCTGCATGTTATAGCAGAACACCGTCTGACTTGTAGGTAAGAATGAGTTTTTGCCATCAAGGCACACACATGCTCTCCAGGTCATGGGATGTTGTGTTTCTGGGGTTCTGCTAGTTGCAGCGTGCAATGTCTCAAGTTTGCAATTCTGCCTCTGCCTTTAAAAAAACAAGAAGGAAATTCTTTAAAATATTGTCTTCTGGCTGTAATATTTTTTGCACGCCTGGACCTTAAAATATGAGTCTGGATCATCCCCAAACAGATCACAGTCATTTGCTTTGCTTCCTAATTGCTGAGAAAAGCTGACAGAGCTGAAGCAAAAGGGAAGGTAAGTTGGGCACCTTTCCCTCTGAGGATGTGCTTGTGGGGGAAGGAAGGCAGGGCCTTTGTATGCATCCTTCTCACTGAGCCTGCTTAATGCCAACAACCTCAGGCTTACTAAATGTTACAATACTTCTGCCAGAATATGGGCAATCCCTGTAGAATAAAACTCTGCACTTCTGCTCACAGACCCTGCAGCGCTCAGCATGGAAGCGAGGCATATTTAATGTCTCGGGGTAAACTTGCACCTCTTCCCGTCTCGCAGTGACAACTCTTCACCCTGCTCTATCCCTCCAGTTCAGCAGGGCTTACCCGTGGGCAGTGGATGCGCTTGGAGTGTCTGCAGGGAAATCGCCCTCCCTACCCAAGGAGAGGCTGCTTAGTGGTGAAGCCCCGTATCCTCTCCCCCTCTCTCAGGCAGGGCTTGTTTTGCTCAGTCCATTGTTAAGTTCCTTCAGCTGTCCAAGAGCAGTCTTCTTACGTTCATCCTCCACACCTATCCCAGATATTCCTCAGTTGTCTTCTGGATAAATTTTGAAATAAGAATTTCTTGAAGTCTCCTGCTTAGTGTGACAGCAGGGTGTTAAACCGCTCCTCCTGTCTATGGCTGTCAGAAGAGTCAGCAGAGTTGAGGTCCTGTCAGGTTAGGTACATTCATGAAACTATTTTGAGGCTTGAGCGTGCCTTCCTTTAACTGTTTCCTAAAATTCAGAGCTTTTGAGTGTGCCTGAGCTCTTCCTTTGGGAAGGTATCATCACAGTTGTCGCTTCATATTAACAAAGTTTTCTGATGGTGATAAGTGACATGATTCACCTTCCAAAGGCTGGGTTTTTAGTCTTTTTGTATGATGTAGGCCCCGATTCTGTGCTGTGACTGTTGATTAACTTCAGTCTGTGATGAGGAAAAAAAAAGTGGTGTAACTACAGTGCAATGTAATAAGTAGGCAGCACTTTAAATAGAAATGTCCAAAGTTCTTGTAAATCTTTGAGAAAACGCATACATATGTGTATTTACCATATATTTTATTTGTTTATCGAGGTTTAAGTACATGATGCAGTATGCAGCATGTCAAAATATATGAACATTTTCTTATAAAAAGCTAAGTTGCAGTTAATAAAAATATTGCAGAGGAAAGATATCCTTATCATACATGTAAAAGTACAAGCTCTCTGGGAAAGAGGAACATTTTTATAATTCTGTGAAATACCTACACAGTAAGTACCATACTGCCACTTGAAACAACGGGATTTTTAGTGCTCATTGATACTTCTAGAGTTGTTTTCACTAGTGTCCTGAAGAGCTTATATTCCTGGCTGTAAACTAAGACTTGGTGTAGTATTTAGGGGGAAATAAAAAGAAGACTGGGAAATAGTGAAGGGATTTTATTCCTTAATTTCTATGAAGATAATGAAATTCAACTGTTGTGTATTTCACCATGAGAGCTGACAACATTTGCTTAAAAAAAAGGCCCTATAAATGACATAAAACTTTTCAGAACCAATCCCCTCGAGATCCTTCACATTTCATCGCTGGCATACTAATTAGCTTGTCTTGTCAAACTTTGATTGCCTTGTCATTTTAATGCAAGGTTTAAAGTAACAAAGTTTCTTTCAGTCACTGGCATTTAGTACTTTTTAATTTCCCCAATGAGAGATTTTATCTGTGTTGATAATGTCAGAGAAGCAGCTAAGCACTTATAACTATCAAAAGTTAGTTCAAGCAGGGTGACCATACTAGTATGTGGTGTGTAATATTTGCTTTTTAAACATGTTTAAAAATTAAATATTGTAGCAGAGCTATTGTGCTGGCTCTGTTTGTATATGTGACACTAATGCAGACAGTGCCAAAATATATGGTGTCTCTTGGAAAGGAAGGACTGCTGTGTCGAGAAACAACTCTGAGAGAAAGCAGTATGCTGTATGTCTTGTGGTGTTTGGGTAAGACAGCATTCTTTGTAGCAGTACCAAAAAGGGAGCCTCTGAACATTCTCTGTGTGGTTGTTTTGTTGTCCCCAACGCGGGGGGCTCATGCTGGTGAAAGCCCACCTGCTCGTCCTTACCAGGTGGAGCAGCAAGGGGTCTGCACCACTGGTGCTAACTCTGCTCTCAGTGGGTGAGGAAGAGGTGCCAGCAGGAGGGCAGCAAGCAGAAAATGGTTTGAGGAATGTGGAAGCTCAGCCCCAGCTAGCTGGGGTTTGGTATGCAGAGGCCGAAAGCAATGGGAGTTCTTGGGGAGAGATTTTTTTCACAGGCTGCAAAGTGAATCAGTGGTCCATGGGACAGATGGTGAAGTTTTCTCTCTTGTTGAAAGGGAGACACAAATCTGAACAGTAGTATTTTACACCCATTTGCAAAGACATAATCGACTGCAGAATACCACTCCATAGAGAATTATTAGCAATGTAGTACATCGATTGAGCTAAGGAAAAATGTTTCCTAAAAAAGTGAGAGTTTACTGTCTGTCATTCTTTTGCATATCTGCTTAATCTGTTGTGTCGCTAACTAGCTCACTATTAAGAGTTTATATCTCATCTGGAACAAGTTATGTATGAATAGATAACAAGACATTCCTAGTGTATTTTGGCAAAGGGTATTCTCTGATTTCACGCTGTTCATAATCTGCTAAGTTAGTGAACTACATTTGCCAGGATAAGTTGGGAATATAGTTTCATAGCTTTGCAGAAATTAAGGCCACAAGGGACTATTAGATCATTTGATCTGCCCTTCTATATGTTACAGATCATAAAATTTCATCCAAATACTTTCTAGGAAGTCCAAGCACTTTATAATGGCCAAAATACTGGGTCTTCAAACCAGCTTATGTGCCTCACATAAAGAGCAGGGCAGCTTAATGTGCTACCAGTGAACAAAGTGTGATATTCCCAGTGATCCCAGTAGTCAGACTTTGATCCCTGACCTTGAAATGGAAGGGAGGGGAAAAAACCCATACAAAGAGAAAAGCAAAATCATATTGCTCCCATCTGACCCTGGCCTGACCTGTACACATAAGTACAGTAATCATGGTGGTTTGAGCGTGTGAACAAGATGCACCAAGCGGGAGCTTAGGAGGATTTTCTGTACCATCTTGGAGCAGTAGTCCATCTTTCTCAGGCTTTGGTCTCTATTTATGACCAATCTCTAACACTTCAAAGGATAGTTGACAACAACAAAACCTCAAATCCCAGAAATGAAATCAATACAATTGGAGGAAAATTTCCTGAAAAAGAAGGAAACTTCTTTTGATCCTATATAGAAAAGTCTGAAGCATGAGGTGCCATTACTTTTAACAATCTGGTACTTCAGGGGTTCAGACTATAGCACTAACTGTGTAAGTAATCCCACTCTTCCCAGGGCCCTGAAGGAGGGGAGCAGTCTGGAGGGCTGAGTTCACCAAACCAAGCCTGACAGCCAGGACCTCCTTTTCACACAAGCCCCAGTTGAAGTATTCTTCCCAATAGCTAAATAAAAATATACTTTTTTTGACAGATCTGATCATAAAAGACTCACAGCCATGGAAG
This sequence comes from Gymnogyps californianus, assembly GCF_018139145.2. NCBI lineage: Eukaryota > Metazoa > Chordata > Aves > Accipitriformes > Cathartidae > Gymnogyps > Gymnogyps californianus. The sequence goes on from NC_059472.1 coordinate 26,720,226, forward strand.
TCCATATTTTCCCCGAGAGATAACTGGAACGTTTGGTAATTCTTGCTTCTAGGAAATGGCGTCTTATTTCAAGACTCAGCTTATCTAACCACAGCTGGACCTTGAGAGGTTCTTGTAAACAAGATAGAAGGACCCCACACTGTGAAGCGCCTTACTTAAATACAGGTGTATGGCATATATAGTTATATGCTGTAACCAAACTACCTCTCATTCTTCTCTATGATAAAATAAATACCAGTCATCTCCCTACTGGAAATCCCTCTGCCTTTGCACATCCAGAGATCACACTGAGGGAGTGGTTACCCCTTAAATCCAAAGACCTTTTTAGAGTCACAGTTTTTCAAGGCAGAGTCCTCCACTTTGTAAGTACTATCTACATCTTTGATACCCGTATATATTATCTTGCATTTAGCTATATTAAAATGAATCCTGTTGCTTTGTGATCATATAGCCAGACCTTTTAGATGACTCTGTAATAGTACCTTGTTCTCATTATTTGAGACAATAATGATCTTTGTTCCATCTGAAATTTTTACAATAAAAAATTTGTAACATAAAAATTACTGATAAAAGTTAATAAATGACTTTTGTTACCTTGTATTAGATGTAGACTGTCCTGCATTAAGGAAGTAAACATCCATTTTTAAATATGATTTTGTTGAAACTCTAAAAAATGGTCACAGTGAATGTCCAGATAAAGTCTTCTGGTTAGAAATTATATGGGATAAAAAGGTTCATTGTCAAGTCCATGTATGTTTGGTTTATTTCTACAGGTATCCTTGGTCAGCATGATTTTCTTTTCATGTCTTTTCAGAAATAGCTAGGGATAGTTTAGCATTTCAAAGACAGCAGTTTGTGGTACTCTTTCACCTAGTTTTAAGCTGGTTTCAGATAGAAAAGGTACGATTCTCATTGGAGGACAATAAAAATATGTAAAAAATCCGAAATTTCCTGAAAGTGTGATATTTCTCTATATGTGTAGGATATGATGCTGCCATACACAGTGTCCAGATTTGTGTTATTATAACTAATATATTTTTTCATCTCCTGGTTAATCTTGTTTAGATCCCAACTCTGCAACTTGCTCCATCAGGGTGAATTTGAGGACATTATCCAAATATTTTGGCACGAGAGACATAAAACTGACAAAAAATGATAGGAGAATTAAATCTATGTTATGCTGTAATGGCATGTGTTTCCTTTGTGGAAAAGTTTCTGACAAACTTAACCAAGCTGAAATCAGTAGGGTTCTACAGACAGTATTCTAAATATATGAGAATATAATAGAAAATTCTGTTCCTTTTAAAGGCTTCTTTGACTGTACTTTGGGATTTGAGAGCAGGGATGTTATTTCCTAGCATTCTGTACCATGCTATAAAAGAAAAAAAGGAGAAAAAGCCCTCTGATCATTTTAAGTTTATTTCTATAGGACTTTTTCTATATTGGTTAATTATTCATGGTGAAATCCTCTGAGTAAATGGATTTCACAGAGGGATGATGGGGATGATCCATAAAGTGCAAGAGAAAAGGAGCTATATATGCCGAGCGGGGAGTATTTTAACATTTCATTTCTATGCATGGCTTACAATACAAATAGCAAAGCCTGATAAGTATAAAACAAATTAAAATGACAATATATACTGTTGTTGCAAAGACAATATAGTGGTGTAGCATCTCATTTGCTATTTACATTGCAAAATTCATGTTTATAAAAGTTCATAAACTGGATGCAGTTCTTAAGAGACTGCATATCCCTAGCTGAGAGCCAGGTGTCCTTTGTTAGGCCATTTATTTTAGATTTTTGTTACTCTGCCTTCTTCAGTAACTCAAAATTAAGGTTCTTGCATAATTCTCAAACCTGGAATTTTAATAACGCTTTTCATTCCCAGGGTTAATAAATACTGATCCAGCCACCCGGTTCCTAATACCTGTGTAAGGAAAGTAGTATTGTTATCTCAGTGTTATTCACTGTAAAACTTAGGCAGAGGAATTAAAGAACTACTACTGTCAAAGCAGTTACTGGGCAGCCTGAGAATAAAAATCAAGATTTTCCCAGTTCCACTTCCTAGAAAACAAATCTTTAATGCAAACATTCCCCAAAATTTTGCTGCTGCTAGCACAGCGTTTCATAAGGGAGACTGGGGAGAAGGGAGAGGAAAGGTGAACCTATTGTAAAGCAGAAAGCGTGGCAAGCATGGCATCCAAACAAGGGAGAAAACTTTTGAATACTTGAGTGAATTTGCTCTCTGTGTCAAGTGTGAACGGTGCCTGCATTGTACGGTTTTGTTGTCCACTCTCCTGAGCAGATGGAGCTTGCAGTTGTATGTCACTTGTTTATTACATCCTCTTAAGATTAGTAGCTGTGTGGCCAGATGGGTCTGGGAGCACAGCTGTGGATACAAGGAAATAAATGAAACCTGTCTGATGCTGCCATGCCCTTTTGTGAGATACTGACGTGTTGCAACTGCAACAAAGCAAAAATCACTTTCCTTTAATATATTAGTGAATTAGATGTACTTTCTTTTTTTTTAATCAAATCATATGAAATCAGGAGGATGAGGTTCAGAGGATGGTATAATTCTAAGAGGAAAATGTAGTTGAAATCTGTAGCAAACAGCCTCAGCGAATTTACAGGAGCAATTTTAATGTGGTAAAATAAATTTAAAGTACATCTCAGTTAATTATCCATATAAAACGTAAAGCAATGGTTTCTATAGAACAAAGACTCCTATAGAGCATACGCCAACTAGGCAGTAGTATTTCAAAGTTTATTAGATGGCATATGTTGAATTATTGATCCAACATTCTGATAAACTATATAATGCATTCATGTAAATGCAAATGAAATGCTGTTCTATAGAAGAATGCCAGATTATGGGCTAGACTTTAAAAAATGATGCTAACACAGTTTTAACTCCTTCATGGCAGTGGACACACAAAGTTGGTCACAAGCCACCACCAATCTAGAGATACTGGATGGAATTCGTCCTACAGTGCAGGTCGCCACACCAGAGATATCATCTCCACTCCCCTTCTAGTCTTAGGGGAGAAATAGGCATTTTTAGGAAGAATTCACCTGACCTCTTTCAGAGGACACAATGAATCTTACACCAAAGAGGGTCAGATTCTCTCCTTGGATGGTAAAGGGTGTCTGATTGTCTAGGTGTGGTGTAGGCATCTCCTTTCAATCCCACTGGCAGAGTAGATTTGATGTGGCATCTTCTGTACCAATTCAGATTAGTTGTTATAAAGTTACTGAAGTGTTTTTCTTCTCTCCTTTTAAGTATACATCTGGATTGTTCTGATGCAGATGGTTTGTAGGTTAACATGAAGCAGAGATTTGGAGGGGAGGTTGTTGCTTCTTTTTGTAGAGGGAAAATGGTCTGGGGGGGCACAAACTAGCCTGTTCCTTTTGAGCACCCCAGTACCTGATTTTAAAAATACATCATGATAATAAGGAATGAAGCAGTACATGTTGTTAGCTGTGGAAGTGGCACTTTCTGTGAGCTGAAGGAACATTTTTCTCAAATTTATATTTCTTCTTTCATAGTCTAGCAAAATGAGAGTCAACACCATAGGAAGTGTGCTGTGCTTTCCAGGAAAATAAAAACTTAAAAATGTGAAATACTGTGACTTTGAAAGAAGTAGTGTTATAAAGAGGATGATCATACTATGATTTATTATATCTGAGATCTAAAGTTGGAGCTTAACAGAGTCCAGCCTTAAGATAGAATATGATGATAGGCAGTCACATAATGAGTATGACGTGTAGTACAAAAACATTTTTCTGCTTCTGAAAGCTGCTATAAATCATGTATACTTTGGAAGACTCTTTTATGTTAATTAAGGAAGATGCAGCAAGTTGCAGTATTTTATGGGAAGAGAGGCAAGTGCAAGTGCAAATTATTGTGCTTTTTGCCTTATTGCAGAGGGGAGGGAAGAAAAGTTTGGTCCAATTCTGAAGGATTTTGTAGCTCCATATTGTAATATATGCCAGGAGGTTGGGAGGTAGAGGTAGCAATTTTCATTGACTTCCACCATACTGTGTTTGCTTCATTAAAAAATTACAAATTTGTTGGCAAAAAGCAGTAACATATTGCTAGAAAACATCAAAATTCACAGTGTAAATTCATAACTTAAATTTGTGTTCAAAACTGTGGTTTGTGAATTCTGTCTTTTCTTTTAAAAAAGAAGGAATAACATAATAAAAGGACGTAAAACTCCTATTTCTAGGTCAGACCAAAGATCTTTAAGCCAAATATCCTATTTCTGGCAGTGTATCAGACTCACCAAAATCTTTATTAAGTGAGTGGATTTTATAACATTGTGAAATGGTAATCACAAAGAAGAAATCATTGAAGTATCAATGCCTTATGCAATTATGTATGTCTGATGTTATTTTGATGTGTATTACGGAATGGAAATAATATCTGTTCCTGATTTATCTGAAAATATGGTACTAACAGGTTTTGTTTTATTTTTTTTCTCTTATTTCTACAGGAAGTTGCCCTTGTCCTTGCAGCTATACTGGTATTTTTGTTGGCTTTCTATGCTTTCTTTTATCTTAACATTTCCAATGAAGTTGACCTTGATCTGGATCCAGATGAAAACTAGCAGATGCAATGAATCTATCATCAAGATTTCTTCAGCTTGAACAAGACTACGTAGGAACACACAGTCCCTTCACTGTGAGACAGTAAATGATGCCATTTCTTGCAGTCCAAATTCATAAGAAAGTTGGCAATACGTCAGTCACTTTTACATTCCAGATCTCCAAAATAAGAGAACACTCATGCCCGACAAGTGTATTTGGTTAACACCAAAGCCAGGAGCAGCAGTACAATACATGAAGTTTATTGTTTACATTATTTTTTTCTCAGGCAGAGAACTTCGATGTCAAAAGACAGGTGCTATTATTATCATGGGTATTGATGCTGACTTAACAGGAGGAGAGTCTGCCTTGACTAAATTTAGGAATCAAAGCTTCCTAATAGCCAAATTAGGTTCCTTTTCTTTCCCAAAAGAAAGCAGAAATACCAAATAAAAAGTCTTTTCTTGATCTGTATTTAAAATATATCAAAAAACCCTCATCCTTTCTCTCCCTTTTAATCTTTCTTGTGCATGTGTGCACACGCGCGCGCGAGGAGATGGAAGAAATTGTAGGAAAAAAATATCTTTTTAGAAGCAGTCTGTCACCTCCTATATGGACTTAATTTTATGTCATCCCAGATTCTGTGTGCCCATATATCTGCAGTAATCTTTTTCATTCTTTTGCCAACTGTTCAGCACACATGTGTTCTGTCAGAAATGGCACCTGGATGACAGAAGCTCTAACATTCGCATATGCCTCTGAAACACAGTTCTTTGCCTCCTGTGCTGTCTGAACTAGTGTAAATAGAAAGTTCAGTCGATGTTGGTTTTAATTAGTGTATTGCTCTATTATTAATATAAAGTCAAAATCGTATTTTAATTATACTCTTCCTGCTGGTTGTGGTATCAACTTGCTCTACCTGTTAGGGGGATGTTGTAAAAAAATTGCTTTCCAGTTATACAATCATTTTAATCATCAAACTAATGTGAGAATTTGTAAGTATTAAGAAACCTTTTTTTTCATGTGTACTAATAATTGGGAAAATCTTGGCTCCATTACATCCTTCAGTTCTTGCAAAGTACCTTTCAGAATATGCACTGTAGATAACGTTTCTGATCCCTTTGATAACCACAAGCCACTTGAAGAAGTCGGTATGTCAAAGCAGCTGCAGAGAGCTGTAAAATTCTGGCTTTATCCTGTTCTGCTTCAGCTTTGACATATAACTGAGCTTGTGGTTGTAAAGGTTCAGTTTTGATCCTTTTAAAAATGTGGTCAGTCTTTCTCTAGTTCGGGTTCACTTTGGTACCAAGAAAAGCATAGAGCCATTGGTGCTGAATGTGGCAAGGAAGTTAGGCAGATTGACTTCCAGAAAAGTTATCATAATTCTGAAATTCTATTAGCAAACTAGCTTGGCTTTATCTTTGATACCAATTTCAGGGCTGAATGTTAGGTTTAGTTGCAACTGAGATATTTAGTGACTTGTTCCAGAAATGCCTGACTAAGATTTCTTACAGAGATTTTGAAGACAAAGGGATACAAATCATAGCAAATATTATAATGGAAAATATATTTATTTTAAATTGACACAGTCCCATTATCACCACTTAAGGAACTTAGATCAATACAGTTAATTTTTAAACCATACAGTAACTATGACCATATACATTATGAGTCTCTAAGGATCCACTCCTTATCTGTCATACTCCTCATTCACTTTATGCAATGCAAAACAACTCCTCTAGAAATTCAGAGTACAACAGTCTTCCAAGAAGAATATGAAAGAGAAGCATAAACATATATGTGCAAATATTGCTCATTTTCTAATTATGACTGTTACAGACACAAAATCCTAACATTTATGCATTCATATGACTTACAGTCCGCTAATACTCGCACACATGACCAAACGCTTAGCAACATGTTGCATTTATGGTGAAGCATTATCTGACACGTGGCCCGACTTTCAGTGGAGAGAAAAGCATATGACAAGCTGTCTCCTTGGATGTGACATGCCTTTCACTTCACCAGTGCCACACCACATGTCACAGAAGCTGCAGACCTCTCCTGTTACTTTGCATGAGCAATTTTCTTGTTCCATAAAATGCTGGAAGGATTGCTTTCTTAATGTCTGCACGTAGCTCTGGGTGATGTGTGGCCTGAGAATGATGTGTAGTTATCCCCTTCACGCAGGTTGTCTCGTAACCTGCTTTCTGAATCAGTTACATGAAAAAGCAAGCTATTCTTACTGTCAAATTTATGAACATGAAGTTCCTAGAACAGGAAGATTGCATTTCCCATAATTATGACTCATAGACAAAATCCAAAGCGCATGTATGTGTGATTGAAGCAGCTTCCCTGATTTGTGGCTTATCAGTCCATATTGCCCACAAGTGCCGTAGTTTGCAGTTTTGTTTGTTGACTTCGTTTAGGTTAGGCCTTTTCATTCACATGAAAGATATTCTCATGTAACAAGAAAATTTCCTTTTGCTTAGATAAACTGGATAGACTTCTGTTCAGTGTACATGGAAATACATGGCAAATCTTGCAGCAAATACACTTTTTCTCTTATCAGTACAATAATTTCTAATGGGACTACGTCAATAGTTTTTTAAAGCTAAAAGCTCCCACTTTTCATCAAATTATTCATCCTTGGTTTTCTAAAAGGCACAAGAACAACAATATTAGCAATGAGGTCTGATTCTGAGGTTACTAATTTATGATTCCTCTGAGTTCACTGAAATTACAACTGATTTACTCCAAGGGAAAATCAGAATCTGACCGGAAGTTATCTCTGCTTTCTGGAGCACTACATTGTCCATGCCTGATACTTTAAAGTAGAGACTGATTTTAATCTTGCAAACATGTGGCTTATTTTGCCCTTAATTATATGTGAGATTGAATGCCTCTTGGTTTTTGGACCACTTATCTTTGTATGAGTTGCTTAGTGTCTATTTTAATAATAAATGTATTTTTACTATTTTTGTGCTCTTATTAATGTTGGATGTGTCACACTGAGTTATATATACATTTGAGAGGACATTAAAGCAATCTAAACAGCACAATGTTCAAATGTGAGCAGTGATACTCACCAGTTTTAGAATATCTGGATTATTCTAGGCAGTTCTAGCCCCTAAGCTCATATTAAAACTAAGCATAGCTTATGAATATTTAAAAGACAATAAAGAGAACTTCCCTTGGCATCCTACCCAATACCAATAGAGCGGATCTCTTTCTGCAGACAAAGTTGTTCTGTGTAGCTCCCATCAACTTCAGACGGATTGACTTGATTCTAAATAATACTTTTATATGCTTGTTTCAAAGAAAAGATTGCTATCAAACTGTTTACACAGCAGCCCTGGCTTAACGGGGCAGGTTTTTTCAAGGATATTCACCTCTGGGGAAAAGGTAGATGTCAGTATTGTTGTTGCCCTCTGCTTGTGGAGTAAACTGAATTTCTTTCCAGCAGAGGTTGTGGAGGACATGCCTGTACCAAGTCCTCGTGCTGTGGGTGGGAGTGGATGTCCCATCTGGAAAAGTCTCTGGCTAGGAAGGCACGACAGTCTTCCAGCAGTGATTTTGCTCAGTAAATCCTTCCTCAGCAGTTTTCCTTTTCCGTTTGATCCTACAAAAGCAGAACCAGCATGTAGACCATCTCAGGACAGAAGCCTCAATATAGTAGTTTTACTAGTGCTGCTGGTGAACATTGCCAAGGAAAGGCTTTAACTCTATTTCCTAGAGTCCATAAATACATTTTACTGGAAGCTTAGGAGGCATGTTAAGCATTTCCCTAATGGACCCTAGAGATATATTTAAACTTTTCTTGAAGAATGCTTTATTTAAAGTTCACTGTTGCATATCATATAGACATCATGTGATTCAGGATCTGTCATAGCTCCTTCCATGCATCAGAACAGCTGTAGCAGGGATGACACGTAGACTGTGAGATTATGCCGCAACACGTAACTGCGAACATACGCAACGTGAGCAAACTCATCTGTTTAGGTGTCATCTAGAGTAGTTGACCTAACAAGTTGTGTTTGAAAACAAGCGGTTTTTAAACAACCCTACTAAATGAAGGCACAGAGAAAGCCCTACAAAACCGCTCATCCCATTTCCATGAAAATCGCTACCATGGAAGAGGCTTGTCTGCTGACTTAGGGCCAAGTTTTGAATGCTGCCCTTTCAGGGAGGAAAATGTTGCTAGCAGCTCCCGGTAGAGTGATGATTCATTTTGCTCTGATATGAGATTGTGCCTATAAGGCACAACTGAGCCAGCTGGTGAAGGTCAAATGCATTCAGGACAATTCTCTGTAAAGGACTGTACTTGAAATGCAGACTAGGCAAGTTAGAGTGCCAACAAACAGGATACTTCAGATCTTGATCGCATTTCAAGTTTTACTTACAGTAGCATAATAATTAGTGGTGCTTATGACTAAGAAAATAACAATATGGCACATCAATAAGACAGCAGAAATGTGATGTTGGAACTGCTTCTTAGAAGATTTTGTAGTGGATTATGCCTGCACTTTGGGAAATGAAGCCATGAGATGAATAAACTGGCAAAGATTGTCTGTGATCTTATGCTTACAGTATTTTTCCCTGAAAGAGTCGACAGAGATATTTTGCAACACTTTACCCCATCATCCTCTTAGTTTGCTGTAATGCATTCTTTTGTAGATGTATTTCTACACTTTTCCAAGAGTGGAAAAATATTTTTTGTAGTTCATCAACGCATTTAATTGACAGAATCCTCTCCTCTTTCTTTTATCCCCTCTTAATCACAACCAAATTGGTGGGGAGACAGCCAAAATGTTAGGTACCAGTGTCTCTCAAGCAGATGTCACACCACTATTTTTTAGCTCGTTTAAATGAATAAACATGTTAAACTGTGAAGTATTACATTTTAGATTTTTTCATTAAAAAAAAATGGGACAATCTGTTTACTGTCCTTAATTGAGACAACAATCCTGGTGGTTGCCAGTTTTGGCAGTTGTAATGATGAACTATAAATATTGGGACAAATCAGCTAACTGGTGATTGTGGAGGATAGTTCAAGTATAAGCCTCATTCTGCATGAATACTTTTTTCAGTGCTATATTTTTTTCTAACTTCTATAATTGTTATATTGGTTTTGCATGTTAAAACCACAAATAAATACATGACTCGTCAAACAATAGGCTTGATTCTGTTGTCTTATTCTGAATCACTGAAAAAGCGGATAAAAGCTGACAGCCCTGCGGCACAGTTCATGCCTTGCCCAAATTCTCCCTAAAAGGTGTTTGTTCAAGTCAGTTATAAATGTGAGCTACAAAGAGCTTCATTTTGCTGAACCTTGGAAAAACTGAGCAGCATATAGATCTTTGGGAGTTTGCCATTTTGCAAAGAGATTGTAGGAATTTTAAAGAGCGAAGCCACAGGAGGTGAGTATGGAGTTTGGTGACAAACTGATGTCATTCCCCTGTCGCAGTTCCTCTGGGAACGAGAGTGGAAGAAAACCAAAGGAAAATGGCCAATTCTTCCAGAAGACAGCCACCTCGCAACTCACCGTGTTGCCCAAGAAGAAAAGGGTGGAAGAAAAGCTAATTCTGATATCAAATCAGAGCTGCCTCAACTTCTCATTTTTCATGGGGCAAAAAAAGGGCCAGGAGGAGATAAAGATGTGTGAAATGAAGCAGCTTCTCATTGGATCAACGGTTCATTTCTTTAAGTAAGGAATAAATGGGGTTTGGGGGATTTACACAAAGCATAAGTGAGGCTAATTGCTGTTGCCTTCATGTAAAAGGAGTCACATTATGCCAAGCTAGAGTAGCTTTGTGTGTCTGTTATTGAGTTAAATGTAAATGTACTGATACTGGCAATGTCCCCATTTCTCTAGAGACACCTTCTTCTCCTGTCATACTATCAGCAGAGAGGAGGGACAGGGAGGGAAATGGCAGGGGAGCCCTTTTGCTGATTCTGCACTCCTAAAGCATCACCCCTGCTCAGTGGGGAGCTGCTGGTGTTTAGAGTAGGACTGCGGTCCTGGATTGCTTTGGACAGGCTACAAAAAAGAACTGAGCAGAGCTTAACCTACAGGGTGAGTCTCCTACCATCACTCGTGCCTGATTTGTTACCACAAATAAATAGAAGCTGAGACGTTCAGGCTTTTTCCTTTTATTTATTAGGTTCTCAGGGAGGTGCCAGAAAAATTGTCTTTTGTTGTCCTTTTGAAACTTGTTTCTGCATAGTTGTTTCCCTTAGTGTCTGTGGGACTGCTTTCCGGTCAAGGAATGCCACGCTCATGCCTACTGCTTTTGGTAGGAAAGCTGTAGATACGACCCTTTTGCAAGGAGGGGCTGGGGAGTAACCTGCCATCTCCCCTGCTCTCGCCTGGCTGAAGCTGAAGAGGCCTCAAGTAGCTATTGCTGTGTAATCTAGTAAGACTTGCTCTGGTTTGGGAAGGACAGCAAATTCTGAATTCAGGGCAGCTTTATTTAGCCTTTCCTGCCTGAGGAGCCTTCAGAGCAGCCCGCACAGTGAAAGTCAGGTTTTTGCTTGCTTCAATTTGATGGCTTCCTCCAGCTTCTCATTTAAAAGATGAGCTAAGGTGCTATGGTTGTCTACTTAAAGCAGGGCTATTTTAACGATGGTATCATGGGTTCTCACTGCCCTAATGAGCTTCTGACTATTCCTTCTTAAAAGGCAAACAATCATATTTGTGTTTGTTCGTTAATCATAGCCATTCTCGAGCTGCTCTTCTCAGGCAGTACTTTACCTTTGTGCCACTGTGTCCCTGCTGCTCCAGCAATAACGGGATGTGCTGCACAGAGAAGAGAGTAGAGCGGCTTCTTCAGATCATTACCAAAGCCACAAACTCATTTAAAGTTAAGCAATATATGTGGGGGAAATTTTCCCAGTGCACTATATAGATTTTTATTTTGAAGAGCAGCCCTTTAAAACCTGCTCTGTTCTTGTGAATGCCATTTGACAATCCTTGCCCTTATACGTGAAGGCTTGTAAGTTCACGTTAAAATAAGACAAGTTATAAACATGATTGTGTTACTCATGAGAATATGCCTGCTTTTTTTTTTCTTATAAACCAGTCATCAGCTGTTTTTAATCAATAGAAAAGTGGCTTTGTTTGTGGGTGATACAGTTTGGTCAAATGTAGCTTCTCATCTGAAATGTTGCAGAATGATAATTACCTCCCTTTGTTTAAGGGTTGCCTCAAAATAGGAATTACTTGTAATATGTATGACTTTTTCCAAAGACTGTGATGCTGAAATTTGGTAAAGTCTCCACAGAAGTATCAGAGCTATGACTCTAACAAGAGCAATGGTTTTGACATTTTTCCTTGTCAACAAGTTTTACCTTCTGTATTAGGAAATTTTCAAGTTGATATCATGATGGAGTGGGTAATGCCTGAAGGACAACTGAAAAGAACAAAATAAATGCTTAAGAGACTCTTCACATGCATTATTCAACCTCTCGTATACACACTGCTGTGACTGGACTATGTCGGTGTTATGGGGTGATGGAGAGGCAACGCAGCTGAGACAATATCTGCTTTGCTTGTGATTGTTGCACCCTCAAACTCATGGGGCAAGTGTTTCTGCTACACTATGTTATGCTCTTATACACAGAAGAGATGTCTCTTACTAAATGAATTCCTACGTACGGAAGAAGGTAACTTCTGTTTTGTACATCTTCATGTAAAATATACAGATAGAAGAAAGAAAAAATGCTCCCTGTGAGCAAGGGCGTTTAGAAACGAATCATTCCTGCAGCACAGGAGTTGTGCATAGGCATAAAACATGTCAAATTTAAAAGGTAATACAAATACAGAAAGGAAGTTTTCATTACTCTGCACATTTATAAAGGATAAAAGTAGGCCTCACTCCTCTGTCATATATTCATCATTCCTTACAGTACAGATGTCTAGAGTAGTTTCTACAAAGCTATTATTCCCCCTATTCCACCACTAGTTTGAGGATTGTCATTGCCAACTCAGAATGAAAAATGATCTTGTATTTCCCAGAACTTAAACAAGAAAATTAAAGTATCCTGTTAAGCGTTGAGTTATTCAGTTGCTTTGAAAGGGTCTACCAGAGGGTATGTATAATAATGTATAACGCAAAGTGATGTAGAATAACAGAAAAAAATTATAACTGACTTTCAACCGATCAGCTAACTATGGAGCTGACCTGGGGGCCTTCAGCGCTTCCTTGCTGCTTCCTTGCAAAGCCCTGAGGAACAGATCTGTCACATCCACTCATCAACATTTATCTCAGTTACCATCTTAGTTTTTGTGTCCTTTGTAAAGAATTAAAACTTCAGGGTCATTGTTCTGGAGAAGGCTGGTTTTGATCTTTGCACCTAGATCAGGCCTTCCAGCTTGCTCAGGTCATGGCTCGTTGGCAGATTCCTTCCAGAGAGCTGTGAGCAGTTTGAAAAGAGACTGCATACTCTTCCATCAGGTTAGCAATGAGATTACACAAGATGAAGACACTGAAAAAGTGACTCAGCCTCCCTTAGAGAGAGAAGTATTTGCTGAGGTTGTCTGGCAGTGGGGTACCAGATACATCAAGCTCCGTACAAAGGGAGGAGTGAGCCCAGGCAGACGGATCTCAGAATGTCAGCAGGGACTGGATGCAGATGTACAGCCAGATGCTTCTTCTTATGCACTCCCTCCTCCAATGGCACAAACCCAAGAAAACTTATGAGAGGACCCCAGTGCAATCTTGCTCTTCAGGAGTAAGAGTTGAGATCATGAGAAGTATCTCTCATGCTAAGGATGATGAAAAGTTGGTCAACTCATTAACAACTCAGCATTATAGGAACTGCAAGCGCTAAAATAAACCTTCCTTAACCTAACAGCAGGGGTTCATTTGTAAATGAACCTTCGCGAAAGTCTAGGCACATTACAGATAGCCAAACAGTTTAATACTTGTAACGGGGAAATCTATGCAGCTGAATATGAGAGAAAAAACATTTCAATGAGAAATATGTTAATTCTGTTCCAGAGGAACTACAGAGCCCTAGCTCTGATGGGGTCTGAGGAAGGAGTCATGTACGCTAATGATGTCTGCCTCCTTTCATCATGTGCTAGTAACAGGGTAACACATCTTTCCACCCAGACAACAGGAATACTTTAATTAAGTAAAACAGGATTACAAAACACCAGACTACCTAACTGCCCCAGTTTAGAGAGCTGCAGAAATAAAGCTCTCAGTTCATTAAATTATAGCTTATATAGATACCCCACTATTACGTGCCTCACAGCAAAATATCAAAAACAGATCCACCAGCAACATGTTCACGCACTGTCAAGTTCTCCTGTGTCTCAGAAGTCTTGAGGAATACAGAGCCTGTCACATGTGAGATTTTGTCTTGTGTTGCTCCTCTCACAAGGTGTTCCTTAACCTTAGCATAGGCTGAGAGCTGAAGTTGTCAGGCTAATGAGAAAAAAGAATATTCTGTAAAACCTCTACTATATGCTAGTCTTAATCATTTAGAGGCAGGCATCACAGCCGTCCTTGGAGGTGGAACTGGGATAAAGTACTCCAGGAAAGACACTGTTATTCCTCTTTGGAAAATCCAGTCGAAAAAGCTTTGGGCCGTCTATGTCCCAGTGGAGGAATAATCAGTGATGTGGAAGGCTGAATAGATGGTCCTGAAATGAGGAAAGCAACCAGCAAGCGGAGCAACCCGTTCTTCCAGAGCCTCAAATCCACAGCAGTGCCGTGGTCCAAAGGAGCAGCACTGCCTCTCCATCCGAAGCCCAAGTCTTCAGCCAGCTCACTCTGCCTGGGAGCTCGGGAAGAACAAACCGTGTGTGACCCTTCAAGAGCAATTACACAGGATGTCTCTCCAAGAATGAAAATTTGCTCACACAGGAGAAAAGAGCTTGAAAACCTCTGCGTAATACTACCACCCACCAACACCCACTATTTGTGAATTATATCACTGGCTTCCATCCCTCTGAAAACCAAAGTTGATTTGACTCATACTGTAATGTTCCTAATGACTTGTTTTTTGGATATATGGCAGCTGCATTTAAAAAAAAAAAGCCCACGCAGATAGTGGCTTGATTCACTGTGGCTGGCACAGATCGCCCTTGCTCATAGAGATGGGTGCAGCGGCTCGGGCAGGGCAGCTTGTGTTGGAGAAGGCAGGAGTCTGTTCATGGTTATGCCCTCACAATGCATTTCTCCCAGTGGCATTGCCTGCTCTGGGAGTCCTGAGTCCCCGCAGGGCCAGGGCAGCTGGCGGTGCTCCCTGCTGCTGCATCAGCTTTCCAAGCAGTTTAAGTATTGACAGGGCTTATCTGTGCAGTAGACCTGAGCAGGCAATACCCTGGAGGCAAAACCAAGGCAAGAATGCACGTGGGAGGATGAGCAGAAGCCCCAGGGGACACAGAGCCTATACGCCAAGTTGTCAGGAGGACGGTGTCTAAATCTGACTCCAGTCGGAAATGAAGGGAATTTAGAGGTTGGTTTGGTTTAGGGTTGATTCCTGGCTGATCCTGAGTGTACCGTGAACAACTGCCCACGCCAGAAGCCACTGGAGAGCAGAAGGCAGTCTGGAGTTGCAGATGTGTGAACGTGCCTCCGAAGGGCTGCTGCCCTCCAGGCTGTCTGCTCCCTGTCCACAGTGGGACCACAGGTGACTTTTGCAACAACCTGTCTGGTAACACACTGACCCACTTCACACCCTGGCATTATTAAATTTACTTCTGGGTGTGCTGGGGTTGGTGGGCCCGTGATCTCTGAAGGGCTGTCCCCAGCTGCTCCCAGGATAGCCCATGTTTGTTACCTGTATGAAGGGTGAATATGCGTGAATATGCATGAATGTTGCATTGAGAAAGACTCTGTGGGCACATTCAAAGTAATTCAGCTTTTGGTGTAAGGGTTCTAAATTTGCTCTGACATAATTATATCCTTTTTGTTTATGACGTGTGACTTGGTTTTTTCTGATGTTTTTCACACTGCTGTATCTCTAACCACCACTGAGATTTTACAGAGCTTTAGGAGACTGTATCACTTTCTGTCTCCCACACACGTGTGTTTTCTTCGGCTGCATCAAATAAGATGTTTTGCACTCACTATATTTTGCAGGAAGCCAGTATGGCAGAGTTGCAACTTCTGAATAGTTCTGAATTGAAAATATAGGGAAAAGAATAAACCTAGACCCTCATGTCCAAAAAATGAATAGTTGTATACATTATTCAGTCATGGATTAAAAGAATTATTTCTAATTATTAAATCATTAATAATTTAAATACTTTAAATATTTTAATTAAATCTACCATGCTGAATAATACCAAATTCATTAAGATAAAAGCAATAGGTTGGGATGAAAATAGGCATCTTAAAAAGCGGTTCACTTTGCTCACTGCATGGTGCCGGCAGGCTTTATCCCAAGACTTGCTCAGAACACGTTTCACAGCCGCTGGGAAGCTGCAGTGCTGGTCTCTCACAGGCAGGTTTTTCCTTCCTCCAGTATGGTGTCGGGATAGCTGTACAGCTTAAGATTTTGCCGTTAGGATGAGGCAAATCTCAAAACCTAATGATTACTAAACACCCCGTAGAACTTTTCTCCAGAGCTAAGGGTTTTTAGCTGTGGTTTTCCTACAAACCTCAACTCAAATAATTTCCTTTTCATTATTACTTGGTTACTCCCAATTCTAATCTATCACACGGCATTGACATTATCCATGTTTAAGCAGATGTTGTGATTCATTCCAGAGGTGGCTGCATTTCAGTAACTGGTTAAAGTGGTCCCACTGCATCATTTTGCAAAGTTTGTAGAATGATTTGAGAGGAAACATTCTATTTAAATGTAAATTATTTTACTATTATTATTATTATCATTATCATCAACTACTGGACTGAATAATAAGAATTTATTTATCCACATTTGGAGTAGAAAGAAGCACACAGAGGAATACAGCAAAGGTATTTGTCTACCTGTTGCTTAATGTGAATGGACTCATAGTTTATTATCAGCCTTGCATTTTTTGCCTTGACTTGGCTAGCAGTAAATGTAATGAAAAGAGTTTGGAGGTATTTGTCTGAATTCAGTAAACAAATTGTTTTAAACAGTTTTGAACATGAATTTCACGTTATGGCTTCATTTTCCTGGCAGGCTTTATTATTCCATTGTAGGACATCATTACACTGACTGTGTGAAGCACTCAGACAAATGGTTTACAGGTGCATCTCACCTGTTGCTCATTGTGGCAAGATTCATACCATTAAGAGAATGGCTGTAAAATGTTCTACATGGAAATCTGCTACCTGATTATCTAAGCATGGTGCATACAATTAATTCCTAATAAATTATTAGGACAGTGGGGAAGGATCCAACAGTGGGGAAAGATCTGTCCTTTGTACCTCTGAAGCATGCTGGCTGATGGCAGGAAAATATTTGGAGGTTCCCAAATACAAACCCCAAGGTTTAAGAGGATTCAAGACCAGTGAAGGTTTTACCCATCACAACACTCTACCATTGCGGTATGCAATTTCTCAGTCCCTGATCCTTAGTTGGGTGCCCAGGGTCCATGAACAGCACATGGAGGTGCCCGAGGGTGGAGCATGCTGCCTTACCTTGATCACAGGACACGGAGATGTGGAAGTCAGGATCCTGTCTGAAATCCCATGCCCTTCCCCACTTTTGAATGGCTTTTTAATAGGCTTTGGAATTTCTGTGCCATCATGAAGACTTGACCCTTTCCCCACCATCTGAGTGCTCTCTTGATGGTAGGTGCCTAAACCATCTCTGTCAAAGGTGGAGAGGACATCACATCTCTAAATCACAGTCCTGATGGAAATAAATTACCACTTTTCTGTGAGAAGGGATGAGAAAATCTCACATTGACTTCCAGGGAGATGAAGTCTCCTGACTAGAGTGTATCACAGGAGGAATGAGCTCTGACCGGGCAGAGTGAGGCACTGAACTGTATCTCTCATATCCCATTCAAATACTGCAGTAGCTTAGAAAAGGGGAGGACTCCAGCAGCCATATTTCAAAAGAAATTGATAGCTGCCATTGTGTTTTATGAAAAATCCAATTTCAGAGCTGTTTGGTAGGAATTTTCAGAGTGCTCAAACCAGCCCTGGGGGAAGATAAACAGAGGAACATATTTTTTGGGTCCCAACTAAGCTGATGCCTCAACTGGATGTTGGGCAACTTGGCCTTTTTAAGACTGAAGAGCTCTTGGGTAAGACCAGAATTCAAGATGTCTGGGGAGCTTTTGTACTGGCAGCTGAAGTCAGAGAGAGTTTGGAAACCTTCTGAAGTAGACAGCAGAATCTCTGTGTTGGATGTAAGCACATAAATTACACCTCTGCCAGGTTTTAAGCACTTAAGTCCTTTTCTGAGTATGAAGATGTGACAGATATATGGCCACCCTTCAATATGAACTCCAAGTGGCTTTTTCATTCTTATTGCATAACTCAGGAAACTTTTATACCTTAATTTATGCTCAATGTATATTGAACAGCACTTTTATCCTGAGTTTTCCTTCCACCATTTCTTGCTAAACTAGGATGCAGTGGGCATGAAAACGCATGAGGGGTTTCTATAACAACACTGTGAAATAATAAATACCACAAAGCAACTCTGCAATCTCCAAATAAAGTAAATTTTTTTCATTTAATTACTATCCATATTTCTGTCCAGCTTCAGAATAATACAGCTGCAAAAGTAATTAATTAATATAGGAATGCAATTTAATAACAGCACAAGGGTTCTGTGTTCACCCGTTGGTTATGGGCACTAGCTAGCATGCTGATAACAGGTTGTTGCCATTGTTGTCACCTCATTAGATAATTAGCATTTAATTAACTTAGGAAGATATGGAACAATTTTGATATGGGAAATATTTGTACACATTGTCTATTGGAATTAAAAGCTCCCATCCAGCAAAAAGCACAGCAGCCTCTACAGCTGGTGGCTGTTGGCCCACAGAACTAAACAGACTCGCCGGTCTGTGCAGCTGCAGTCACTGCCTTTGATTTGGAGGGGAAAGGGAAGCTGTGAGACGCACTCGTATCTGAGGCATCAGATGAAAGGAGTGATCCAGCAGTGGCGTCAGCGCTTGCCTTGCAGGCACTGTAGCAAGTCCCCAAAAGTCTTAATGCGCAGGCAGTGCTGGCCTATGAACTATCAAGTAAAGGTTTTGAAGGAAAGATGGCTCTGCTTCAGCCTGGGCCTGATGCAGCCTCCCCTGAAGTGAGTGGGAGTCTTTCCACTGATGTCAGTGGGCTTTGGATGGCCCCACTGGGGTTTCCAGGGCTGAGAGCCCCGGTGTTGCCGTGAGCCAGATGCAAGGAGAGGCAGGTCAAGCTGCGCAAAGGTTAACCACCGCTGGTCTGGGGGGCAGAGGGTGGGGAGAAGAAAGGGACAGCAAGAAAGGCAAGGGGATGCTGAAAGGTAACTGGATTTTCTTGCTGTTGCTTTCTTGTGTTAACACTGGCTGAATGGTCTGAAGTTTGATTTAGATGCTCTTTTGGATGAAAAGATCCTCTTTAAACTGCAATGTTGAAAAACAGCCTTAAATCTCCTGCTAGCAAACACAAAATAGAAAAAAATCCCTGGTTCCTAGGGTGATTTGTTATTCTGACCGGATACTTTTATTTAGGTTGATGCAAAATCAGAGGAACAGTCAGACGACGTTGATCCTTGCTCCTGCAGGGTGAGGAATTCACACCTACGTGTGCCAGCACTGCCATGCGCATCCGTGGGGGATTCCTCCAAGCAGGGGTAAATAGTTGTATCACCCCTGTCATCCCTCGGGCTCAGGAGCAGATACTGCAAACCCTCTGCACGTGTTTAATGTTGCACATGCAAAGCTGTGGAGTCGTGCCAGCATCCCACAAGTTTCTCCCACTGACGTCCCCGCAGCTGCAGCTGCGGCAGCAGGATCCGTCCTAACCTCGGGCTGAACCAGCCCTCTGCAGCAGCCAGCCTGCCTCAGCTGCACACACAGCCCTGCTCCAGCATCTCCAGGTACTTCTGAAAGAGATGTCACTGCTCTTGCCAGCAAAAACAGAGCTCCCAGCTCTTTGCTTGCCCTTCCCCAGCCCCACCGAGCAGATTACCACCTGCCAGGAGCGCTGCAGCAGGACATTAGTGTCTCACTGAACAGGATGGGTGGGCTGTATTGTGTAAGGCTGTCTCCCTTGGGGGAATCTCACTCCTGTCAGTGCGATGGGCTGACAGGTAGGGACCAACAACACCCATCAATCACACCTTTAACAGCCTGAAATGCTGCCATTTCTCTTGCAGAGAGCAGCAGCCAAGCCGACAGGCTGCGCGGGGTTGTCAATGAGGCAAACGTCCTCGGTGACAGAGCTGCTCCTGAGGGGATCTCCCACAGTCGTCCGTGTTTATCCCGAGCAACTGCCCCCTATTCTTCCTCCTGGCATGAGATGAACAAATATCAGAGCTGGAGGGATTAAGAATAATTGTGTTGTGATCAGCACAGATGCTTTTTAAGGCAGACGCTGAAGTGCGTGACACTGCTGTACGCTGTGTGTCAGGGCGTGAGGCAGGCAGATAAAATGCAATGGTATTCCTTCAGCAAAGGACAGCCAGAGCCAGTACCGCAGGGACGCAGTGTGTATGCCTGTGTTACATGCCTTTAATTGGCGGCAGCAATTAAGAGCTGTGCCTGTGAAGCAAGCGATGTAGATGAACATAAGCACCGAGGCTTCACTGTTTCTTGAGAGGGAAATGGTCCCGGCCTTGAGAACTGCAGCAGCATTTTATCACCCAAAAATCATCCGGTGCATTCAGAGTAAGATCAGCGCTGAAGGTCAAAGGTGGAAATACTGTAGCTCGAAGTCCTTTCAGTGCCCAGCAGCAATGGTTAAATACCTGAAAGGAGAGACAAATAAATGAGGAAGCAAAGCAAAAAGCAGCAAACAAACAAAACGTCTCATTAAAATCTCACTCTGTGTCAGTCTGACGTTTTCCCACAACTGATTCAGAAGAACTGGCTGCTTCTAGCTCCCAAATAATCCCACAAGCCTGTTGGAAGGAGCACAGGTTGGGCCCTCATTGACAAGTAACTCTGTTATTGTTTATGTGGCTCCACAGGAAGACATAAGGACAGATCTCTGTCTGGCAGGGCCTGATGAGCTGTTGTATAATGCAGATTGACTTAGGCCAGGGCCTTCAGAAGAAAACGCCACATAGTCATACAGTTTTGCATTGGCCTTTCCATTTACATTTTCCTATGTTTACACATTGCTCTCACTGCCAATAATTTATCTTTGGTGGATTCAGACCACCTACTTTGGTGCTAAAATCCAAGAATATGATTTAAAAACCTACAGGCCATCGCAGCTTAACCCTAGAGGCACCTACACCCATTTTAGACCCCAGAGCTCCCAGGAGCAAACACCTCCTGTTCTCAGAAATGTTTGGGCATTTAAAGGAGCAAGTATCAGAGCACAAAGCCATCATCTTGTGCTTGTGTGCGGCAGCCAAGAGGCAACCAAAGCATGGTTGGATTCTCTGACCCACGAGGCTGTGTCGGCTCGGGGCCCAGTGTCAGCGGCAGGGTTGTTGCATCCCTGCTCTGTATACTTTGCTTCCCCCAGGTTATCCTATACTCTGGAGGAGACTTGTGGGACACATCTGTACTAGCAAATCACACCAGGCCAGAACACAGTTGTGTCTCCTGCAGTTGTCTGGACTGTTTCCTTGGCAAGTTTCTCCCCAGCAAGATTCGGGCCTGAGCCCACCTGCTATGGCCAGCCAAGATCTGGTCAAGATCTGGGTTGTCATGTCCATGTCAGCCCATCCTTTACATAACAGCCACTTCTGCTGTCTCTGGGCACAGACGTGCAGTAGTTGAATCCTTACAGCCCATCCAGTCCCCGCTCTCAGAAAATGTAAGGAGAGTTACACTGTTGAACACTGATGAAATTTCAGGTAGCACTAAGTTCTCCCCCCTCCATGCTACCTACATTCTGGCATTTCACTAATTTGAATTGCTGATCTATTTAAAATGTAAATTGCTGATCTATTTAAAAGGCTACAGCAGGAGCACAGTTTACATGGAGATCCAGCTGGGATGGAGGGTCAACGTTCAAGTTCAGTGTTTTCTTTCTAAATAAGTTGGCTGCTAGAACAACACCTCAAGGATTTGAATTTAGTAGATCAAATTTTCTTCTCAGTACATCCCCACTGACACCACTTAGGTCAATCGACCAGCTTGTGATCTCAGTTAAATCAGCATGTATTGGGAGTAACATTACAGAGACTAGTGGAACTATTCCAGATTTATATTGGTGCTAATGAGACCAAAATCTGGTCCAATGTACTTGCAGAGATAGAACTGAGAGCAAAGCATTCATTTCAATCCTCAAGTAAAATATACCACACTGCAGACTTTTTAAAATCTTTGAACACAAGTCTGTGTGTAACAATAAGAATAAACAGAGTGAACACTAAAAGAATAACAGATTAAAATTTATCCACTAACCTATACCAAAACTAGTAAAACCTGGGAGTGTTCCCGGGTAGATGCAAAAAAATAGTGATTATATGAGATAAGCTACATGAATGCTCAAGTTATGAGTTAGCAATTATTTTTAAAATGTTCTAGTTTAACACAATATTTTGAGATGAGAAGAATAAGTCAAGGTTCCAGCCTTGCAAAGACTGGGGTACACTACTTTTGTTAGTGGCACCAACATCCCATTTACTTTATTCATGTTTTATTAATCACCCATATGCTTCTTTGTACTTCTGTTCCCAAATACCTGCCAATTCCATTCTTTTTACTCTTTCCACTTTAGCTTCTTTGTCATTTGTCAGCTTTTTCAGAGAATATTTCAGAAAGAAAACTTTTTTTCATTATATGCATGAAGAACAGTATGAAAACTTTATAGTTGATATGAGAACGATTACCAAAATCAGAAAAGATTGGTTCAAGTTCTTTTTGAATGGTTCTTATGATAGAAGATACCTCCCCCTGTTTAGCTCATTGGAAACATCTGAATTCTTCCTGTTTGGACGGTGAAAAGTGATAACTAGCACTCTGATAGCCAAGCTCCCAGTGTTAATACATGTGTGATGCAGTTGTAGAAACAAATATGCCATCAAATATAGAAGTATAAACTGGAGAACAAGCAGAACAGCTCCAGCTCCTCCAGCATTAGTGAAGCTCAAAAGGCCCTACCCATTTGCGCAGGGGAGCAGAAATCTCTGTAAATTGCCTTCCATCAGATTGGCTCCTTTTTCCAGGTGTGCAGAATGATGGTCTGGAAGTGTGGGACAAAAAACAGCAGGAAAGATTTTTCGTAAAATGGAGAATAGAGGAAGAGATATAGCAAACATATATATCTAAGCTGTCCTGTCCCTTTCCTTTCAAATTAGATGAGAACAGGGAAGGTGAGGGGGAGGGGAAGAGATTAGGGCAGGAGAATAGGCGAAAGCTAAAGAAAGGTTTTAATCCCTCAGGGATCCCTCTGAAGGAGCATGTTTCCTGTCTCCCTGCTCTGGGAGTCCCATTTCTTGGGTTTTGAGTTTGTTTTTTTTTTCCTTCTTTTGTTCTTTCTTTCTTTTATAGTTATATCTACATGGACTGGGATTCAGTATAGGAGAATGTATATACATATGCTGGAGGCTCAGCTTTGTAAACCACTACAGTTTTTATGGGAATCAGTGGAGCTGTGCTGATTTACATGAGAAGAGGATCAAACCTTTCTACCTGGTATTTAACTGAAATAGCAAACTACTGGTGGCATAATTTGTACAAGGTTTGTACTTGTGTTTTAGCCAGTTTCTGATATGGACTAGGGCGAAAAAAGCACACAGAGATCTTTATTATCATCTCTAATAAGAATCTGAGCTCCAAACTTGATAGTATGTGACTGTGCATAAAATTAACTAGATGTGTCTGTTAGCAGATCTGGCTGAAGTTGTGCGTGATTATATTCTGCATGCATATTTGTTTTCAGTCATATTTACAGGGGTGCCTCTATCCTGATGCTTCAGTTAACTGTTACTTTGAGGAAATAAACAGAGGTGAGGGTCCAGTCACCTTCAGCTGTTGGAAGTTAATAAGGTGTTAATGAAACATTGGCAAATAGCAGCAGTTTAGCACTTGGTTGACACTTGATTTTTAAAAGAGACAGAGTGTAAATAAGCTGTGTTTGCAGTGAAAATTAAAAAAGTGGGAGGTGGGGGAACAAATAACACTCTCGCAGCTTATTGGTTTTAAGCAGGAAGCACTTGATAGGGCACATCAGGGAGAGTAACTTGCATGCCGCAGTCACTGGCAGCAAACAATGCACGATGGCAAAGGGGTCTGTTTTCATACATGCCTTTTTAAGACACTCTTCTAAGGTCAGCCGATGCACATAACCAGTGTAAAAGGCCACTTGGCACCTCTGCCTCCAACCCCTGGAAGTGCTCTGTGGCAACATCTGGCCCGTTTCAGAGCACAAATCCTATGAACGCTTGTGGTTGGTCATGAGGGATGGGCAATCCCTTTCTGCAGGGCACCTAAAGCTGTCAAGGAGCATGAGCTCTGTTGTTCCTGCTGCATTAAGGACAACAAACTGTACCTTGAGAAATGGTAGCACTCTGAAGATTTATTAACTTCTGTGTCCTGTAGGAGGGCTGTGGAAATGATCTCTGGGATGCAGGGAACAAGTAATTTAGGCTTGATAAGTGTCAGGCAGCTCTACAGAAGGTAGTACAGCATCATCCTGAGTGAATCTTTCCTTTTTTCATCACTCACAGTATAGAAGTGGGTCCTGGAGATGGTATAGCCAAGCTATACCTGGTGTCCTGCTTCTGGCTCTGAAGGAAGAGGAGGAAGGTGATGGAGCAGGAGCTTCCTTGGTGTGGGAATGGAATTAAACAAAGGTAGCTTAGTAGGCTAGCGCTTCAGAGAGATCTGGGAAGAGCATTAGCAGCTTTGTTTCAGGGTGACTTCTTGGAATAGGGATCATTGACATCGACACCTAGAATAGATCTAGGCTCAATAGGAAGATGTGCATTTGTAACTGATGCACTGAGGATTTTCTGTTTATGCAATATATCCAGAAAGATTCCTTGATAAAATGTTCTACAACAGAAGAGCTAACGCCAAGGCAATTAAAAAAGGGAGGTACCCTGGGGACATCACTTTTTCTGCGTAGTTACAAAGACATTGTTTGTTTTGCAGGTGAGTAGTGTGTGAGTTGTGTTTCCTTGCCAGGCTGGAGAGATTGGTGGGTTCTAGCAGATTACCAGCCATGTCTGAAATTACTTTAGCAGTGTGGAGTTGTTCTAGTTCGTAACCTGAATTACTTGATTTATTTTTTCCCCTGTTCTCATGTGTCACATTCATTCACAGCAGCCCTTACTGTAGTGTACCTTACCAGCATAAGGCAGCTCCTTTGGCACACATACTGTATAATAATCTCTTACAGTACATTACAATTGCAAATTAGAGTTAGCTTTAATTTAAAATGTAAAAATTTCATTTTCCTGAGGTAAGGATTGTCAGAGGAATAAACCTGTGGGTGTAATATACCCATGGGTATTAGCAATTCCAAAGTGTTGAATAAATGAAAGACACAAAGCCTATATTTTTGTGTAGGGTAAATAATGCCACACATAAATATTGAAGTATTGAACATAAAACACTCTATGCAAAAATATAGACTTTGTTTGCTTGATTCTCCCTGATGTGTTAGAAAAGCTTTAACCCAAGGGGGACTGTAAGTGCAGTCTTTAAAATGAATTCAAGTGTTGTATGTTGTCTATAAATTTCTCTATTGAATTACTGTCTTATTTTCAGTTTGAGGCAATATATTGTTTTGTTTATGAAGACTACAGCGTAGTGGGTATCTTTTTGGTATCAGCACACTGTGAGATAAACATCTTGCAAGATGTTTGAAAGAATCTGCAAATTCACACTTCCCAAATGAGACAGAATCCCACATTCTTGAATGTGCTTCCCAGTAGTGCTGGAGTTTGGCCGCAGTCAGAGTCGGGATGTTGGGCAAGGCACAGGGGGTGTCCCAAGTTGCCTGTGAAGCAGCTTAGGTACCCAGCTGCTCACACACTGGGGACTTGGGGTCAGGATTTCCCCTGGTCAGGCTGGCAAAGAACATTGAGAGCCCTTTTTCTGCCTTTGTAGTATATGGTCCATTTCTTAGGATAATCCATTTTTTCACTAGCTGCTATTATGAGGACATAAGACACCAGGAGGTGCACTTTGACCTCTCCTGTTCTCTTCTGTCATACGCAGAGTATTTGAAGCTTTTGGCCTTTTGTACTAAAGGTCCAGTTTTGTTGTAGGATGTCAAGGCTCCTTTTGTAAGGGGCACAGAACATAATTCCTATGATGCTTTTGTCACAACAGTGTATTTGTTTTAATGACAACTAAGCCACCTTTAGCAAAAGCAATTGACCCTTGGTGATGGACCGACTTTCTTGCCATCAGAGTATGGAACAATTGTTTTGACATTAATGCAATAATACCAGTACTGCTATTTTCTCTAAGTACTGTGCTCTGACTATGTATCCAAAATTTGTGAATGCAAAAAATGCATGTTCAGTAGTTAGAATATAGAAATCTGAATGAAGAGTCTTTTGCAAATAGAATTTTCATCCTTTTTCTCCTTGTTTAGCATTTAAAATAAAGAATACAAGGTCTGTTTTCTTCATATCCAGGTCAGTGCAGCAGAAGATTGTGTAACCACTTATAAAAGGAGTCATTTGAGGCTATGAAACAAGGAGAAAGAGAGAAGATAAAGCAAAACCACTATCATTTATGGTGTAGCAGAAAGTAAAGAGGGGACTGAGATGAATAGAAGGAATGAAGGAAAGAGCACTAATATTTCTAGAAATAAATTATTTCCTCCGGGATATTTTAAAGGAAAAACAAAAAGTAATAGGAGTTTATCACCTGAGGAAGATCTGCTCTATGATTGTGCTGTGAGTTGCTCTTTGCTCATAAAGGTTGAAAATCTGAAAATGAACGATTTGGATTAGTCAGGAGCTAAAAAATTACTGCACAGACTTCTGCTTGATTGCAGATCTTGCAGAAGATTATTCCAGGTGTAGCTTCTCCTCAACCCATGAAGACAATATTTTCCTAGGCTGAGCTAGAAGTTCAGGGCAGGATTCAGTCTGAGATTAAGACATGCATATTTGGGTACCTAAATCTAAGTGTCTTAATCTAAAACAAGTCTAAACAGTCTGACACTCCATGGCTATTCAAGACTAATGTTTAATTTCCATTTATACTCATTGAACAGGAATAGTCCTCTCCAGAGGAACTGACATGCCAGCCTTTGGTCAGGACTGCAAGCTAAATGGGAAAAACCTCCTGGATATGCTCAGGTGACTAATTTGGATTAGACACCTAAGTAAATTTGATTAAGATGACTTCTGCCTCTAGCCTTTAAAATTAACTTTTCAGCTATTCCAGATTCCTGTCAGTTCTTGGGGGAGCATCTTTGAAAAACAGGTTGTCCTCTGTTGGCATACATGTTTTTCATACCACAAGGGCACTGGTGGTTTACAGAAGCATTTGATGGGCAGGATGGCACCCTGTCCTGGGGACAGATTTCAGCCTGTGAACAATAGTGTGCTGGACATGCCATAATTTCAGCTTCTGGTCTGGGCAGCTCTGGAGGAACTTATGGCCTCACCTTGCTGAACTGCTACTAGTTGGTTTGCAGTGTGCAGTGGAGAGTGGTTGTTTTCCATGCTCTGATGAGGATTTTTTTTGGAGCAGTATCTAGAATGTGCTGCTTATTTTGCTGCCCTTCTACACTCTATGTGGAATTAGCTTTTGAGCACTCTTGGGGTGGGGTGTTTGTACATCAGGGTCCCTGTTAGCTGTGGCACGTGGACTGCAAATATAGCTTGCATTCAGGTTGCAAAGTGCCAAGGATTGATTATAGGCTGCTAGCCTCTTTGGGTAGCTTGTTTTGGGCTTATAAACGTCTTTCATAGGCCCAGCATGCCCATGCATAAATTGTCATCGCAAATGAGGAGAGGAAGGAAGGCAGATCTGGACAAACGGGCCAAGTTCCTAAACTGGCGGTGAAGCAGAGGACGTTGAGACCTTTCTCCCATATGTAATAATACTTTGTGATTTCTCTCACTGTGGCCAGTTTGAAGTTTACACAGGTGATTTTCTGATGGATAACTGTTAGGGTGCTCTGATCCCAAGCAGCTGGACCACTAAAGTTGGAAGCTCTGTTTAACTGCATTCTCCATGTTTAGATCAATAATCATTCTCTTATGAAGCAACAAGCATGACCATGCACAAAGGGTCGAGTCCTTTTTAATTAGGTGCTCCCATGATGATTATTTTCCTGGCATACAAAAAAGGAAAATTAACCTATGTGTAGTTTGCCTCCAAGCACTCTTCAAGGGTTTCATTTAATTTGTCAGTGATACAGAGAGAGGAGTAATTTCTTAGTAGATATTTATCTGGAGGGAAGAAGGTGGTAAATAGTTACCCAGGCCTGTGAAGTGCAGGTGTTCATTAAGTGTACCCTGACATAAATCTCTTCCTTTTTTCTTTCATCTCTTCTGTTTGTTTGCTCTCTCCTGTTTTATTCAGGAGCAGCCGAGTGTTACCCAGCAGGGATATCCACCTGTGGTCACTGGGGTAGATATGTCATAAATGTTCCTGGAAGCTCATTAAAATAAATCCAACTCCCAAGCAACTTTTGTTTGCTTTTGAGCATTCTCTTAAGAAACTCTGCAGCCAACATTTTATTACATCAAGATATGACTTTTTTTCATGGACTTGTCTTTTATATCACTTTAAAAAGAACTGGTTGTGCTCTTTTTTAGAAGTGACAGTTAGAATTTCATCTATAATTACAGCAAGATCATACTTCCTTAATAAGTTGCAGCTAGAGCCTTAAACACCACCCCCCCAAAAAAACCCCACAACTAAAACGCAAAACTTCAGAAAGCTTGAAACTTTGCTCTGCAGTTTGCATTACTAACTTATTGGTTGTTCAAAACACTGGCCATATAAAACACCTCTTTTACTCTTTCACTTTTTTCTCAGTCTGACTGGTTGTGTTTTTCTGGGACAAATTTTTTACACTTATACCTCTTAAATCATTGGGAAACATTACAGCAAAAGCATGTTCAAGTCAAAAAGGCCTTGAACACAGAGTCATATTCCAAAATAGTTGCACTTTGCATTTTTCTGACCTGTTTCTAGGAGTCGGTTTCACAGCTTCCTCCTCTTCACTTCAAATATTTTACTTCCAAATTTCAAAAGCCTTCATTATGGTCACAACCATTTACAGTAAGCTTTAGCACGTAGAAGTGCAGCTACCTTGGTGGTTTCTGAGTTGAAAGCAGTTATTAATATGGCAATGACTTTACCTGTTGTCTTCTTTGAAGGTTAGAATCAAGGCACTGACCTCATGCAGTTAGATGGGGAATTAGATATGAGTTTGGAGCATGCAAAAACCCCAGCCTTATATTGTCTTTCTCTTGGTTAAAGCTATAATTCCTGTATTTCTATGCAATTTGAAGTATATTTTAGGATTCCCGATAGATGCATGAAGATTTACCAAAAAGAATTTGATTTGTTAAAAATCAAAGATATTTATTATGTAATAAAAAAACAGTTTTCCTGTTTTATTAAGATTGTTGTCATGCGCAATACAGTAATAAAATCCAAACAATTCAAACTGAAAGCTCAAAGTGTTTCTTTGCTATGTTTAAGTTTGCAGAAAGGTGTTATTGAGGGATTGAATGCCATTAATTTGAAAGCTTTTTGGCATTTGGTCAGAAGAGAATAATGATGATTTTGTTTAAATATAGATGGTTGTATCTATATTTCACTGGAAAATAATACCAAAGAAGAATAGAAGCACTAGGCATTAAAACTCAGGGCAGAGTCATGACCAACTCTGAGAGAAATTGCTCAAGGTGGCTCTAAAAGGCAAGCAAAGAAGACCACAGAGATCAAGAGGGTGGCAGCAGTTAGGTCTAGGCATGACGGACTTTATCAAACACAGCTCGGAGATAGGATTCTGCAAGGCCTGAGCCACAGTGAGGTCTGGTGGTGGACATTGCCTTTCCAGCTGGAGAACCCTAGGCAATGATGTCAAATGGAAATCAGCTGCTGTTGCAGTTATGTAGTCTGAGGGGTTTCTGTACTCAAGCCATGACATAGCATGCAACGCATAGTGCAGATCTGGCAGTATGACCAGTCCATACCATAAATTAGTCTTTGTCTGTGTTATGTCATTGCTCTTTTCTTCCTGTAATAGGCAACTTCCCTAGCCATGCTTAATTCATAATGGAAAGTTTGGTCAGCAAACAGATATTGGAAAAGAATATTTGTCATTTAGATATTCAAATAATTAATTTTCAGCATATGCTATATTCCAGTGGGGAATAACAGGCTGGTGTGTTTGGGGATGAATGCATAAACCATTCAGGAACTGTTTGAAAATAATTAAGGAAATAAGATGCCTAGTGTATATAAAGTGGGCTTTTAATTATAATAGAAAAGAAATTCTTCAGAAATCATTTGTAAGATAACTTATTTCTCAAGTGTTTTGGCAGGGTTTCAAATAATGTATCAGATAGCGATCGCATATTGTGTGACAGGATTACAACTAACCCAACTCATTATACAGGCCCAGCTACCGCAGCCCAGATCCCATCCAAATTTAATGGTGTGCTGAGAAGGTTTTGGAAGAGCTCAGTCTGCATTCAGGTACTTTTGTGTACAAGACGTTATGATATTGCATCAGAGGTGAAGAAGCATACTATTACAATGAACCAAAAAATCCTGACCAAAGCAGGTTGATAGGATGGCCTCCACTGGGAAGGTGAGAAGCACTTACTCCCCTTCGCAAGAACGTGGTGGCTGCATGGTGCAGGATACGATCTGCTAAGTCCAGATTTGATCTGGATCGAAAATGAGTATGTGAACATTTCTGTTGAATTAGCCAAAGCATGCAATACAGAGTTTAGACTTTTATGCTGGCTTCACTTTTCCTCTGGCAGGACAAAGAATATGGCATTAAGGTTGTGAGAAAGTTTTGTCAGAACTTTTGAATGAATTTGGACTGGGAAAGTGAAGTAAACAGCTGGATTAGCACTTTGTATCATATGGCTACTGCAGTTTGTGCCCCACCAGGATTTACAGGAACAGGTTTGTCCATGTTCTGTTTAGTGAGCTCTGATCTGCTGGTAAAGCTCATGCTGTCACCAATGCTCATGCCTGTGGGGAGAGCTGGTGCTGCTGTTTTCTTTACTCAGGGTGTCAGCAACAGGAGTACAGTCCTAAGGGAAGAGGGTCTTGGGTTTAACTTCCTCCTTGTTCATTTGCGGGGATATGACACTCTACCAGCAAACTCCCAGGAGACAGGTGTAAGTGCCAGCCCGTATGGGATCTGGAGGTGAGATGTTGGCAGGTACTGGGACGAAAGAACAAGGAGGCTCAGTAGTCCCGGCAACATCCAGGGAAGAAATAGTAAATTCCCCACGTTCCAAACCATGTTGTAGCGCATATTTTGGTGTTTCATACAATATCGTAGTTGTAGCAAAGGCTAATGTTTCTGTGTCTGAGCTTTCTACTGAGCACAGGAGGCCCACACTCTGTACATCTGATCTCTTACTATGAATATTGTATTAATGCTTACAGACAAGATAGGAGGAATTCAGAAGATGTCACCTTAGATTACAATCTGTTGATTAAGGTGTGTTCTCAGGAAGATGATGGTGAAAAGGAGGATACCTTGGTATGTGAGATACCACTTGTGACTGTGAGAAGGCGCAAGGTCGTGTACCATAGCTGGTTGTATATCTTAATTGCATGCCCACCAACTGGAAGGCTAACCCTACTTATTAGAGAATCACAGAACAGCTGAGGTTGGAAGGTGTCTCTAGAGATCATCTAGTCCACCCTGCCCCCAACTCCAATTTTGGGAATATTTTTACAGAGCAGGGAGTGAGTCCCACCTAATATAAAGACTTCATGCTTTTGAAACCTCTAAACCTGTGATGCTCTAGACAGTATGACCTTTGCATATAATACATTGAAAGTAATTACACTAAAAATGTCCCCCTTGAAATACACATGATTCTTTTTAATTTTCTGTCTGGCTTAGAAACTAATATAATATTTGCTATTTCTGTAAACTGCCCTTTGCAAACAGCTTCTTTTCTTCAACTGTGAATCCCAAGCTGTATACAAAGCCAAGGGTATAGCCCACAGTTTGCATTAAGTAGCATTTGATTAGGTGGTAATAACATTAATTGACACCCAGAATCAGTCGGCTGTAGGTGATCTGAAGCGATAATGCACTAGAGCTTCTAACATTCTGTTTTAAGTCAAAATGCTCCCTCAGCCTGGGGAAAGATGCAGGTGTTTGGGATAAAAGAGTGTTTTGTAAATGAAGGACTTGAATACTGTGATTCCACTTCATTACTCTTCTGCTGTTGCTTAATGTAAAATGATTGCTCTATTACCACTTTTCTTCTGTGTTTTAAAAATATTAGAAAATTAAACAGCAAACCTTAAAGATAAAATCTGACCCAAATACCTCTTTGGAAAAAAAATCATTTCAAAATAAAGAAGAAAAAAGATATTGAATAACTACAAAATAATTTAGAAACGTTCCTGATTCAAACCAGTGTGTCTGTTACTAAAAGCTCTGATTATAAATGACAAGTTCTTGATTATCTTGCTTGCCTTTGTAACGATGAACCCCTCAAAACATTGGCCTTCCCTGAAAGATTGTTTCAGCTTTGTGGATTAGGGTCTTCATGGAGATAGAATATATGTATGCAGCTGGCAAAGCAAGTGTCTTAGTGAATGGTAATTGTTCCCCAATTCCCACAAATCCTTTCATAAACTATAGGCCTCATTCTCTTTTTAGGGATCTTTCTTACATTTCATTAACAACTAAGCCATTGCTGAATTATACTTGATATACTCAGGAGTTAGGCTTCAGCAAAGATTGTACTCAGCAATGCTGACTGAGGGAGTCTTAGTGCTCTAGTAATTTTGCACCCTTGGGAAAAGGAAAAAACATGAGCAAAAAACCATGAAAGCCTCTAAAATTGGTATACACTATATATGGCCATGTAGAATATAGGCATAAAATACAATTTGACTTTGTTGTGAAATTACAGGTGTGCATTTCATGTCTTATTACCTTCTCTGAAAACTTCCTTGTCCTGTATTTTTCAAGGCCCAGGACCACAAAGCTGTGAGAAATGCTCCGTTATCAGTGCATGTGCAGTAACAGAGCCAGAGCAACCCTGGCAAGACCAGCGAGGTCTTCTACAACTAGAGACCACAGCATTTAGCCCCTGCCCCAAGAGCCTGTCTTCTGGCTTCAGGCAGAGTATGGCATGGCATGGTCAGGCAGTAAATCAGGGGATACGAGTGTAGTGCCTCCAACTGGCTTGTGCGGGAGCGTAGTTTGCAGCTCGTGTTGTACCAATGGACAATGCTCCTAGTATGAGGTGGAGGCGAGTTGTATGATCTGTGGGGATAAACACATTCCTCCTCTTTTAAACATATGCACTGTATTTGTCTATGGTCAAAATGATTCTTGTGGATAATTCTGAGCAAGCCTTTGGTGTCCTCAGTTGTACCCAAGAATAAAATTGGTTTTCTTTATTTTTAAATAACAGGGAAGAACAAACATAATTAATGAAGACACATACAGTGGGTAAAGCTATGCATGGAATAAAGCAGCATTTAGACATGTAGATCAGTATTTCTTATGTTATGCTATTGGAACATCCATGCGGTTTCTATGGGCAAATCATTTGTATAAAACACGGAATAGAAATGTGCAGCATAAACACAACAAAGATCCGATTCTTTTCTTAAAGACTATTATGCAGTTTACATAGCTTGTGATTCCCAAACAAAGAGGGGTTTTGTCAGACAGGGAACAATGTGCATTGCTGCAGGCATGAGAAAGGAGAGCTGCATTTGGAAAGTATTACAATTATAATGGGAGTAGATTACGAAGCAGATAATTAATGGTAGGGATACAGGATCTTCCCTTCCCACTGGGATTCATTCTCACTCTGTTGGTGTAACTTATAGCCCTGAGGAACACTCTTTTTAGTTTCAAGGCTCTCTTTTCTAATCTCTAGGTCTTTTAGTGTTTTATTGCATTGATCACAAAGGTTCAAGGAGGTCACTCCAGAAGATATTCTCTCCAAGGGATTAAATTGACTCAGAGGAACAAAGTAATTTGGGAGACTTTTTGCAGAAGCCTTCTTCCACCTTTAAACTACAAAAAGTCTCCTCTTCCACTCCTGCAAGACCATTTCCAAAGTGCTTCGCTCTTCTGATTTGTATCATTCTTCCTTCAGGAAGATCAAAAAAGAGTGTATAAATCTAAATTGACTTCATAGTTGTAGCTAAACAATGGAAGTGGTGTATTTTAAAAAGTATGTTCTTGGAAGATTATTCTGAATGTTTAAATCAGTTATTCATATTATTATTGATTAATATAGCATTGCTATTTCTTTTCAATTCCATTAAATAATATAATTTTCTCTTCTGAAGTATCTTTTGTTATAAAAAATAAGATTTTGCATGGAGAAAACTAATCTACAAAGGATGATGCTTCCACTGTTTTTTTAAGTAATTCCAGTAGAATAGAGTAGATCAGAGGGTTGGTGTGAGATTTATTCCTGAAACACTTTGAAAAGTTGTTGAGCATAATTATTCACAAAGACTTAAGAAAGCAACATGAACATTGCAAGCAGAGAAATTCTTATATTTCAGATCGTTAAGCTGGCTGGTCAACTATATAAACAATGAATAAGAAGGTTAGGTTAGTATATTCTTTAGATTATCTCATACAGATTGTTGTTCACTTAGTGTCTGACCTGTAAATAGAAATCTTCCAATTTGTATGCTAAGCACATATATAAGAACAAGAGAGGACTTGTAAGTGGAACACAACATCACCTTGAAGTTCTTCAAAGTTATATAGTCATCAAAACAGTAACTCAAAGTACCATCAAAGCAGTAAGCATCATAGCCTCCATATAGCAATATGTAAATAATTAGAGGAGAGCCATCTGTAATGCATTATGAACAAGTGTGTTCTGGATATTGATCTATTAATGCACACATATATTAATGTTTTTAATGTGTTGAGATATGCCATGCTGTACATACTGCTAAAGTAAAGGAAAACTATTTTTAAAGCATTTTTAATTCGTATTTTTTTCTATGTGTACTCAAGCATTTCTACATTTTTGTCTTAAATAATAATATTAAATTTAGCCTTTATTGATTATATTTATGTGAAGAGAAGTAAGTCTTTCAGTAGGCCAATTGATATAGGTAAAAAAGGCTTTTATCTAGTCACTCAACCCTTTTGGTCTAACACGCATGGATATTGTCCATTCAATTAATGTATTTCAGTGTAGAGTAAAAAAAAAATTGGAGAAGTTTTATAATTGCTGAGGTTGCTGGAAGAAAAGGTATATATATTCATGAAGTGAGCCCTATAGTTTGATGTTTTGCATAATATAAGCCCTAGAACATCACCAAAAGACAGCCCTGCTTAGAGAAAAATGCTGACTATATTGTTTAATAGGAAATTAGAAAATATTCATTTTATAGTAAAATTATATATGCAGACTTATTTAAGATTGAATTATGTTTAATTCATATCTATTTATTTATTTTGCAGAAGGTTTTGTGCAGTTCAGTATTACTGAAAAAATACTACTTCTACAGAGTCGAACTTTGGGCTTGTGATATGATAAAGTTGAGTAGTGTTGAAATATATAGTTAATATCTTACTGTGCATACCATTTGTATTTTATGATTAGCAGATAGATACAGTTTCACTGGGTCCTCAGTTAGTGTTTAACAATGGTAATAGATTTTTTTTAAACAATATTATTGTGAAATCTTACATTTCAGATTTCCTTAACCTACACCTCGTGGGGTTTTTTAATGAAAAGGAAATGAAACTCCATTTTGATAACGATAGACACAGAAAATCCCTAGCAGGATAGAAACTCTACATAACAGGCATTTAGGAGAGAGCAGCTGCTGTTCCAGTGCTTCCATGGGTGAAGGTGAGGAAAGAGGACAGAGAGACAGGAAGAGAAACAAGTGTAAGTATCATCATATCATATATGAGAAAATGACATGGAAAAGAAATTGGCCAGTACAAAGTTATTCAGGGAGACTTCAACACAGCCAAGAAGCAAATCACGTGTGTGGTCCCAAGTCCTATTACAGATTCTTAACCACAAGACTAGTCTTCCTTCTTCAGTTGCAAATTAATAATAGCATTCTGAAATCATAATTTCACTCAGCTTTGTTTCCTGTTGTGCTGGCTGGTGTATCTGGTATCTTACCTCCTATTTTTCATTAATTGGTTGGCATTTGATTAGCCACCAGTCTCCTGAACAACAGGGAATTTTGTATTTGAGCAAGCTGAGGTGAGAATTGAGTCCAATATAAGTCATTTGAGTGCAGCTGAGCTGGAGCTTCAAGGTGTTAAGTACTTACTGAAGACTGTTCTTATAAATCAGGTCAGTATGTGTATATACAACTATGTAATCTGAATTAATACACTTATGCATGTTCTATATTTTAATAGAGCTGGACAAAGGAGGTACAGTAAGGAATGGACTCAGTGAAAACCTAACTGCCCTAATGGCAATGGGACAAAAATATCTACATTTTTACCTACAATGTAGCCAGACTGCTTTTTTTTTTTTTTTTCTTTGCACATTCATCTACCCTGAATGTGAAAATGGAGAAGTGAGCTAGTGTGGGACATTTGGTTTGTTGCTGTGTCCTTGCTTCTGTTCAGCAACTATTATCTCACTTCTCTCCCTCAGCCAAAATAGAGTTAAGGATACCTTATAGAAAAGAAGTCCTACAAATGCCTGCCCTGTTCCCTACGGAATTTTTTTTTTAAGTTTTTTTTCTTTATATATAGTAGAGCAAAGTGCTCCAGTTCAGTTTTGCCTAGTGTTGAAAAGGGCTTGTTATGGTCTGTCTCTTTTTATGTTTTGCACCCTCTGCAGTGCCCTTTTACCACCTGAAAATTTACTGCATGGCAGAGGAACACAGATCCCGTAAATGTGAAACACAGAGTTTGCAATGTTTTGGAATTAAAATACTTTAGCACAAAAGCTTCCTGTTTTTCTAGCATTATAGGAATGAGAAGGGTCCATAAATTTGTAAAGCAAGTCATTAGCTTAAATGTCATATGTGCTGTACTTGTCATGCAAATTTAAAACCTGATTTACAGGCATAAAATGTTATCAATTGAGCTAGAGTATTATGTAATACCTGAAGTAACTGCTCACCCTGCATTATTCAGAAGCACATAATTATTAACGAAAAACAAATTGAGCTCAAGTTTTTTTGTGTTAAATTTAAAAAGGGGAGCAAACTGACAACTAATCAGCCGTAGCTTGTAAAAATGATTTGTGACTATAAAAGGGAAGGGAGGAAAAAAAAGAGGAAGGGTGAGAGGTAAACATTGTACTGTGCAGATTGGTTGTGCTTTATTCTGGAGCAAACTTGTTCAAATGAATTATAAATGTGGTAGCTCAATAATAAATGGGGAGCAGGAGGGTACAAGCAATAAAATTAGGTGAATGTGTAGAGTGCTCTGTATTTTAGTTGAGTGGGTGGTGTAATGTGGTAATAGAAATCTGTTACCTACATACCCTCTTTTAATGAACATTGCTTCATTATACTGCTGTAGTGAACGTTTCTCATTTCCAAGAAGATGAGAGGGTATGTTACTATGGGAAAAAGATATACTCATTAAACTGCAAAGTTGCCAGCATGCCATTCTTGATCTATACATACACACACACGCATATATATGTATATAAAGCATAAAATGGTTAAAATGTTCCTGAACCCATGCATACAATTTCATTTTTGCAATATTCATTTCATCTACTGCAGAGAAATACTGTTTAATTTGAATGAGACTGTGAATTTTGCAAAATGAGGAGGTAATAGCATTTTACTTAAACTTATGGCATCTCTGTTCATATTGTATGGTTCAGGAACAGTTTCTTCATAATTAAAGTGTCAAAAAACCACATTTGAATCAAGAATGATGAAATTCATTCAGGATGATTTGCTAAAGAATAATAACTTTAAACTTTCTCCCTTTAAACAGAATTGTTTGGGGCTCTCTCATCAGTTGTCCAGGGTCCTCTTATTTCCTTTTCTTCTTACCCTTGGAAATGGACTTTTCTCTTACGATATTTCCTTTATTTCCATGTGCTCTGCATATTATGTACATTTTATGGGTCAATTATTGGAGGCTGTTGTACCAGTGTTTTATATGAATATTGGTAAATATTTTTTAAAACTTCACTGAGTCAATAAGAAGATGTAACATATTACACCTCTGGTACAAAGGGTGTAATCAGTGGAAGTCCAAATTTTTACAGTAATGTGGAGACTTCCAGGAATCCAAGTTGAGAAATGTGAATTTGTCAGCATGTCGAACTTGACTCCACAGTATTTGGCTTATTAGTTCACTGCTGAGCACAGGATGGTACCTCTGGCCTTGATTCAGCAGTCTTTAAATAAATGGATAAGTGCTCTGCTGAATTGGGGCCAGACAAGTGCAGTGCCTGTACAGGGCATGTTGGGTGAAAGAAAATGTTGACCACAAGGGTTTGATTTCTTCTTCCTTATAGAGGAAAAAACCTGAAATAAATCAGGAGCATTATGTGCATACAGAAACAATGGCAAGAAAGAAGATGAACCAAAAAGTCTTACCTAAAAGTAACTTTAAGTTGTGTGTTTAGAACAATAGTGCTTGTTCTGTGAGATGGAAAAGATTTGCTTGATCTTCATTATTTTTCTGGCTTTTTTTTTTTAATTACTCACTGGGGTCGTATATAATAAGGGTGGGATTTGCTGCACCTTAATGCCTATCTGAAAACTGTCTAGTCTGAACTTCTTTATGTGGAAAGAGACAGGCTCACTCTAGGAGCTGATTTATCCCATCCTAGGGTACATGTGGTGAATTACCCCCAGAGATGCCGCTGTGCGGAGGAAGACTAGCAGACTCTCTCTGATCAGACAGAAGTTAGGTGAGATGAAGATGATGCTACCTGACTAAATATAAAAAAATCTTATTACACAGGTGTCTGTCTTGTCTCTTGCCCAGCAGAATTAAGACATGAAATGAAGGGAAGAAATTAAGTTTACGATTTACCCCTGTGCCTGCGTGAAGCAGGTGTCTGAATGCAAGCCAAATAGCCAGCCCTTAGATCCAGCTTAATTTCTGGAGAATGACTGCTGTAGAAAAAGCTCCCAGTGTTCCTCACATTGACCTAGTTTTCTGTGTTATCTAGTGACTCTGTACTAATGTGACCCAGTATTTCTTTGCTGTTAGCTGCCTGGTGCATTTAGATTTTTTTCTTTTTGTTTACCATTGGCGTCTGTACTCACCAGGCACCTAATCCTGCAAAGTGCTGTGTCCCACCTGGGAGGTAAGGGCTATTCTCTTTTCTCATCTAGCAGGAGTCAGGCTGCCCCATTTCTCCCAAGATTAGACTGGATAAGAGACAGGTAACCACAAACAGCATTGTAGCTGGTTTTAGGATTGTACCCTGGCAAAGGTCAAGCATAATTGTGCAGTGAAAATAAAGCATTTTGAGTCATTTATTCCTTTAAAAAGGTTTGTATCATCCATGCAGCTGCAAAGCCATAATGCTTTCATTAAAAGTCACATCTGTGCTGAATTAAAACAGGAGCCTTTTCCAGCCAAGGAGTATTTGTCAGGTTGAAAGTTTTTCTCTTAGCTCCTGAAGCTTTTTTCCAAAATCCAAGGGCTAAGACAGAGAGCAGACCTTGTCACGAGCTGGTACCGAGGTTTAAGTGCATTCCTGCTATGTTATTCACTGTCTGGCTCCAATTTGAAGGTACATCTCCCTTGTGTTCACTTTATTAACCTACGTATGACTGGCTCTTTTGTTTAATGTGGAAATGAAAAAATAGACGCTGGGCCCAAGAAAAGTAGTCTGAAAACATTTTTTTCCAGATTTTCTGCTCCTTGTGGCACATTAACCACTTGCATGGAAAATTTGGTGCATAAAATATCTTTTAAAAGATGTTTTTTGAGAGTAGGCATTTTTAGCTTTATGTGAAAAGACTTAAGCCATCATGAAATCTTAGTCTTCTCCCCCCCATAACTTTTTGAGCCCATTTACCAATTTCTACCAAAACTGACTCCAAAGATAGGAATGTACCAAATCTATGAAAATCCCCAAGCAGATAGGATAGCCAAAATTAATACTTCCACTGAGAGTGTGTCCAGAGCGTGAGCCCAGCAGCTGTGTACCGTGTAGCTGACCAGCCAAATAACGGTCATGTATTCCTCAACTAATTGCTGGATGCCTATTTCACAAAAAGCCACCACATAGGCTACTTCTGGTTCGTCCATCTGATGGGTATGGGACCTGGGAATAAGTGGGAGGACTTGAATGAGGAACTGGAGGTATTGTGGGAAGGTCTGTGGGGGTTATGAGTGTAAGTGTGGGTTGTTGGACATGAATATTTAGGACAAAAGGCTTTGCTAGTTCTGCTGCTCATGGGCCAGCTCACTTAGAGAAATGTTTACTTCAGGAGGGGTAGAAAGCTTCAATATTTGTCTTTTTGTTGTCTCTTCAGTTTGACCACTTTGGTTAGAAAACGACAATAAGCAGCTGTCTGCATGACAACTGTGAGCAGAGAGCCCAATGGAGTTGGGTATCTAAAGCACTGAAAATTATCTTCATGAGTTTAATGAAAATTTTTTATTTAAATGCGAGAGCAGCAAAGCTGTGAGAAGTAACTAAGAAGAAAAGGATGGACAAGCCTTTATGATTGCAAGTGACAGGAAAAGGTGCAGGGGGACAAGAAGAGTAAGCTACCTTTTATACCACCGTGCTGGTATAAAAATACCAGTCCCTGGTATTATCCAGTACTCCTTGTGCTAAAATTTGTATGACTGAGAAGAAAAGTCCCTGCCTTCAAGGATCTTAGTCTAGTTTTCCTGGGAAAAATAAACAAACTTCCACAATTATTTAGGCTGTTAATACTTACCATACAAAATATATTTGTATAAATTATCTACCTATCTATCTGTCTATCTAAACATGTGTATAAATAAAAAACCTGAGTGCTTCTTCAGTTCTTTTTAAAAAGGCCAACAAGCAAAGAGATCAGTTTTTATGTTGGAAACTAAATGTTTCCCTTCCCCACTCTGACATCCCACGTCATTGATGTCAAGGTCTTTCCCAGTCACAGAATTATACTCTTCAATTTTTCCCAGTAAGGACTGTTATCTCAGAGGGAAAGTTGTACCTCCAGGAAAACCTGGAGGTACAACCAGAGTTTCCTCCAGGTTTTTGGCTGAGATGCTTCATGAGGGAAATATTTTGTTTGAAGAAGATATTTGGATGTATTACAAACAGTGTGAAGAGCTTCCCTCCACTGTGGAGGAGAAGGGGGAATCCACCTTCAACTCTTTTTTCATGAGAAGAGGCAGATTGTCAGGATGTGTTTAAAAGAGCCGTGGTGGATCTCATCCTGGGGAGAAGTTCTGGCTCTGCAGAAGCTCACATCAATGCCGCTGCCAGCTCCTGTGAAGCCGAGTGGAGGAAGGACTCACAGGAGCAGGGAGGGGCTCATTTCTTCCTCGGTGCTCCCGAGTGAGGTTTGGGGGGGGGGTTCCCTGTGGACCCTGTATCATGCCAGGTCTCTGAGCTCATACAGCCACAGCTCTCCCTTCCTCTATGTTGCAGAATAGATATTTTTTTTCCATTGTATATTTTTATGGAAATAAATTTAAGGAAAATACCCCTGAAGGTAACCTTTGATTTAGGTGTTCCCTCAGGGTTGATTGCTTAACCTTCTCCTTCCTGCAATTATTTAAAAGGAGAAGAAGATGGAGATAAATATGAGGGAAAGTAGTATTTTTCTAAGCAAAACCAAGTGAATTGAAAATAATGTTGTTAAAAGAGAATTTCTGACACAGTCCAAGCTGTCTGCAATCCTGCACTTTCCCTTAGCCTGTAAGGTTTCACTGCCCCGTATCGCTCAGGAGCAGGGGAGGAGACAGGCAGACTTTGCCTGTGTTTCCTCCAATAGATGTTCTTGGGATGGTGGCGGCGATCGATATTGAAGCACACTTTGATATTTCCAGATTCCAGCAATTGAGAGTTTCTGAATTTCACTGTCAGGTGCAAACACTAAAGAGGATGAAGGGATTTCGTTATTGCCAGGTTGCAATATTGTTCAGAACCCTCTGTCTCTGGAGGATGACTGGGCTCTCATTCCTGGTTCCTCGCAAATTAAAGGTAAGAGGGCTTTTGGTGGTCTTCCCCGTTACCTGAATTTTGCCAGCTGAGAACAGGCATGTAGAATATTAAAGAGGAGTAACATGAGTTAAACACTATGACATCTGTAAACTCATAGCAGTTGAAAATTGTATGCTGAAAAGCTGTTAATTCAGTGTTTGTCTTATCTTAATGTTTATTGGTTTATTTTCATTTTCAATATATTTAACCTTTTGAGCCTCTTGACCCAGGAAGAGGTCATTATTTATGGTTCTGTACATGCGTCAGGGCAATCCCAAGGACAAATACAGGCTGGGTGATGAGTGGATTGAGAGCAGCCCTAAGGAGAAGGACTTGGGGGTGTTGGTTGATGAGAAGCTCAGCATGACTGGGCAACGTGCATTTGCAGCCCAGAAAGCCAACTGTATCCTGGGCTGCATCAAAAGAAGCGTGACCAGCAGGTCGAGGTGATTCTCTCCCTCTACTCCACTCTCATGAGACCCCGCTTGGAGTACTGTGTTCAGCTCTGGGGTCCCCAGCATAAGAAGGACATGGACCTGCTCGAGTGGGTCCAGAGGAGGGCCACGAAGATGATCAGAGGGCTGGAGCACCTCTCCTATGAAGACAGGCTGAGAGAGTTGAGGTTGTTCAGCCTGGAGAAGAGAAGGCTCCAGGGAGACCTTATAGCAGCCTCCCAGTACCTAAAGGGGGCCTACAAGAAAGCCGGAGAGGGACTTTTTACAAGGGCATGTAGTGATAGGACAAGGGGTAATGGCTTTAAACTGAAAGAGGGTAGATTTAGATTAGATATCAGGAAGAAATTCTTTACTGTGAGGGTGGTGAGACACTGGAACAGGTTGCCCAGAGAGGCTGTGGATGCCCCATCCCTGGAAGTGTTGAAGGCCAGGTTGGATGGGGCTTTGAGCAACCTGGTCTAGTGGAAGGTGTCCCTCCCCATGGCAGGCGGGGTTGGAACTAGATGTTCTTTAAGGTCACTTCCAACCCAACCCATTCTATGATTCTATGATTCTATGATTAACAAGAAAATTATTTTGTTTATGGCCACCTTTCTCCTTCTGCCTCTTATCACACAAGAGGGATGGGGTGGTGGGGCAGGGGTATCACTATAACCATTGCTGCACTGAAGAGGAAATGCAGATGATCTCCTGGAGCTATTTGTCATTACTTATTGCCTTGACTTATTAGGCATTGAAGATAGATGCAGGTGGATGCTGGTGTCTAATGCAATGTTAGATGATGGAATAAAGCGTGTTGGTGAAGACTTGCGTGAAATATCTTCCTCCCTGGCAAGCTTACCATGAGGAAAGCACTGGGTGAAGAGCTCCGTGGGGCTTTCCTTGTGTGTGTTCAAGCAATAAGGCATTTCCCTACTTATACTCCTGGAAGGGAAAGGTCTGAGAACCTCTAGCACATGCACATGGGATTAGATATAAAGATATCTTTATGTGTTTGCAGAACCACAAGTTCAGTGCCTACAGGATCTGGAAGGTGGAGATAGGGGATCCTGGCAGCCCCAGCCCTGGGCACTGGGCACCTCCCTGGGGACAGGGACGTGCCGAGGCTGGGCCA
Organism: Gymnogyps californianus; assembly: GCF_018139145.2. Taxonomy (NCBI): domain Eukaryota; kingdom Metazoa; phylum Chordata; class Aves; order Accipitriformes; family Cathartidae; genus Gymnogyps; species Gymnogyps californianus. The sequence goes on from NC_059472.1 coordinate 26,763,712, forward strand.
GGACATGCACCTGCAGGTGGGCCTGGCTCAGCAGGACCCATGGCTGGGCATGTCAAGGCTATGGAGAGCTGAAAATCAGCCCTGCTGCGGTGTCGCTGGGGCAGGGACTGATGGTCCTGGGGGACTGAAATGGGGTCCTGGGCCGTGGGTAGGATGGGGGGAGCCCCGGGGGGCTAGGCAGGGGCAGGAAAGCCCATTAGTGCCCAGGACACTGGCAGTGTCTTGGTTAGCTAGCCAGGAGGTCAAGCAGAAAGGGGAACCTCTGAGCTTGAACGCCACCTTTCCTTTAGATGGGGATGTTGCTTCAGATCTCTTTCCTCTGTCAAGTCCCCAGCTTCTAGGTGGAACTTGATATATTTGAGACCACTGGTTGTCAGTTAAAACTGTTTGAAATTGGTCAGGTTGAAACTCACTTGGCAGCAAAGGTGGACAGGTGCTTCTGGGATGGAGGTTAGTTGCCTTTAGGTGCTGACAGTGCTTGGGCAGGGTTTATGGGATTGCTATTTTGAACAACAGCATCTAGACTTATCTAGCTGATACCTTTGAGGTTTGACTCTGACTACAAAAGCACTTGGTTTTCAAAATAGTACGTGTTTTCCCCGCATCTCCAAGTACAGGCACAGATTCCTCTCCTCACACAGAAATGCAATGATGCATCCACTTGCTTTACAGTTCTCCTTAGCTGTCATCTTCTAAAAATGGCCCTTGCTGTTTCTATGTATGTCGGACAGCTGCGTCGCATGATCAGGGATTGCATTTCTAGACAGTACTCAGGATGCAGAGAGGTGATGTTCTCTGTATGTTTCCATATCTGTAGGCTGTACTTTACCACTGGTTTTCCCATAAGAATGTTTTTGACCCCTATTTAGTTTTCCTTGCGATGAATTTTTATCTCAAATTACTGCATAACTAACAGTTTCGAGTAGCCTCCTTTAAAAAAAAAAAAAAAATAAAAAAAAGCCCAACCTAACAACAAAGTAAAACTGCAACAATAATAATAAAAAACCCTGTTCTTACTAGGTTGCAATCTCAAACCAATCCACTTTGACTGTAGCTGTGGCAAATTGCTGTCTGAAAATGACTGCCCTATTCATCTGTTAATATTGTTAGAAAGAAAGCTACAACTGTACCTATCAGTGTAACTAAATTAGAGCAGGTTCACATAAGGCAGGCACAGATAAAAATGTACTTATGAAACAGATGTATCCCTCAACAGGAAAATGACAGCAATTCTGATAAAATGCTTGTGTTATTTACTTTCAACAAGTATCTATAGCTGCAGCTTGACTATTGTTGAATCATTTCAATAATCTTGTTATAGGCCTGGCAATAAAAGCAAAAGCACTTCAGCGCAGTGAAATGGCCTAGCTTCTGACATGTTCAGTGGCATGTCAGTGATATGGTGATATTTTTTTAAGCTGTTGAAACAAACAGCAGCATTGTTTATCCAGGCGGTGAACTGCTTCGAAGCAGAGCACATCCCTTGCACGGAAGGTGGCAGCTGGCGCAGGTTGAGCCCTGCCGGTAGCAACGGATGGCCGCTGTGCAAGGGAAGCCTTGTTTCTGCTGGGTACAGGGGTTGCACTCGTGTCTTGTGGCGTGGCGTGGTTTAAGCCCAGCCAGCAACTAAGCACCAGGCAGCCGCTTCCCCCTCCCCCCTGCCAGTGGGATGGGGAGGAGGAAAAAAAAAAGGTAAAACTCGTGGGTTGAGATAAGAACAGTTTAATAACTAAAGTAAAATAAAATACACTACTACTACTACTACTAATATAATAATTGTAATGAAAAGGAATATAACAAAAAAAAAAGAAATAACACCCAAGAAAAGACAAGTGATGCACAATGCAATTGCTCACCACCCGCTGACCGATGCCCGAGCAGTGATCCGCCCCTCCTGGCCAACTCCCCCTAGTTTATATACTGGGCATGACGTTCTATGGTATGGAATATCATTTTGGCTAGTTCGAGTCAGCTGTCCTGGCCATGCTCCCTCCCAGCTTCTTGCACACCTGCTTGCTGGCAGAACATGGGAAACTCAAAAATCCTTGGCTTAAGATAAGCGCTACTTAGCAACAACTAAAACATCAGCCGTGTTATCATCAACATTATTCTCACACTAAATCCAAAACACAGCACCGTACCAGCTACTAAGAAGAAAATTAACTCTATCCCTGCTGAAACCAGGACATGGAGCTAAACACAGCAGTGTGAAGGATTACACTTGGAAGTTAAAAAAGAATTTTGGCCTTAAACTGAGCATGTGCAGGTATCTCCGGCCTTCTGCTTTTTATATGCCGTAAAGTTTATGGTCCACTTACAAGTTCCTCTAAAACTAGTGCCCAGAGCATCTCCTGTTTCAAACCTAAAGTTTTTTGGACATGGATTATGGGCATTTTGAAAATGCATGCAAAAGGAAATGGATAGTTAACATTTTTGTATTCACTGTCTTTCCAGGTTTTCATAGATTTCAGAAGAACTGTGAGATGATAACTAACTATATGCACAAAACATTGCGGTATAGAAGTATACTTTTACAAGTATAGAAGTATCGTTTGCTATCTATAGGAACACAGAAAAATAGACTCAGTGACTTGAATATAGTCATGTAGGATGTTTGTGGCAAAGTAAGGAATATCTTTAGAGTATTTAATTTTAATCTGCTACAAAATAACATTGATTCCACTTAAAAAATGTGGAACAACTTATTTTTTTTTGTTCTCAAACTTCCAGAAATATTCCCATCTGAGCAGAGAATGAAGCTCAGCGCATTTCAGAACAGGAGCTGAAAATGTCTGAAAATGTTAAATAGTGGACAGTATCTATGAGAAGTGATATGAAATGCAGAAGCTAATGTCACAAAACTGTACTGATTCTTCTGGTAATTGGACCAGGTGAATATAAAAACTTATTCTTTAGCAGAATATGTTAAATTACAAACTCTGGTAATGAAAGAGTTAAGGTTTCTGTAGCAGCATTGCTTTACTCTTAGATTGTATATGTTATTCTATATGGTAAAAACTTTATTTTAAAGTTTCTGAATGTTCAGTTTAAGAACATTTTGTGACTGAAGTCTTAAACTTTGTATTCTTTAATATATTCTGGGGATCTTGCAGTGAAATTGGCTATATGACTCTTGCTTTTTATAATTGTTCAAATTTATATTTTCTCTGTTATGTTCATATCTCTTTATTCTATCTCTGCTATTCCAAGAAACAAGACAAATCGTTGAATTTTGAGCTGTTGCCTTCAGTGAGGACCACGTACTTGGATAGTTTCAGCAGAAGTTAACAATCACAAACATCTTAGGCAGTTGACTAATCTCTTCCCATGCATGCTCAATGAGTTTCTGCCAAAATATTTCAGGCAGCAAATGAAATTGCTTCTCTTTTGAGAGCTCCCATTGCCTGGTTGCCCTGCTCAGCCTGGGAGCCCCAAAGGGGTGGTTTGAATGGGGAGATTATAAATATCTCAGCAGAACAGACATAACACTTACAGTGAAAAGGTGGTGGTAGAAAGAAGGAGGGAGACAGGAAATTGGGGATTTTGTGGAAAAAGGTGTTTTTTCCATAGGGAATTTCCTCTTAGCAAGCGCCCAGCTGGTCCTGACTCAGCTTAACCAAGGTTTCCATCTAGATCTCTTTTTCTAAAACACATGTAAACTTCATCTTCAATTTTACGTGACTGATAGTTCAAAATACTTTGAGTGCTATAAAGATGTTTTCTTTTAGTGACATGAAAATTGATTTCTGGTCAAACCAAATACTCTGAAATGCCTGTCCAAAGCCCATAAATGGAGAAGCCGATATTGTATCAGTGAAGGCTGGCAAGCGTGGAGAAAAAAGGTTTATTCATTCTGCCTACAAGAGCTATGTAAACAAAAACAAAACATTCTTTCAAGAGAGAACATGAAGAACTGGCAAGGAAACAAAAGTGTAACGGAGAAGATTTCTAGGCCACCCAGCTGCCTAATTACTGGCAGCATCTCTGGATTTTTACAGCACGCCTCTCTAACACAGTCCTTTGGAAAACAAAATGCCATATTATTGCAAAATAGTTACAAATCTAAAGCATTTTGTGTCCTGTAGACTTCAGCTTTTACCTACAGTGGGATTTTTAAGAGACTTGTTCTGCACATTGAACTAAATAGAGCAACCTACTGTTATCTTTTCGTAACATATTAAAATTTAATTTACCAAGATGAGTGAACTGAAAGTCTAGTTTCATTTTCCAACTTGATCTGGAGGACAGTGGTGGCATTATTCACAATTTCCTAGGGACAGTAATGAAAACCCTGGGGTTTGTACAGCCTTGCACTTACAGTGTCCATACTGTGCTGTTGTGGAATGATTTAGCCATTCCCATGAGTATTCTCAGCAATGTTTTATATCTCATTCTTTAACAGTATTATTAAGACTTGATGGGATGGAACTAGGCTATTTTTGAGCTCTGCTAGCAAACTGTATTGAGATGAAATACCAGCATTTAAAAAACAAACAAACAAAAAAACCCGAAAAAACAAACCTGCAGGGACAATAAATAGGTTTTATCCAGTTTCCTGAAACTGTGGCCCTGCTTGCTTATAGATAGAAAAAACCTTTGCTTGTTCTAATAATGCATTCCTAATCATAAACATCCGTATAAAATAATGCAGATGTATGTAATTATAAAAGTATTTAAGGCTTATTTAAGATTTCTGGTTTCGAATCTTTGCAGTCTTTCTGGGTTTAGAAAACAATGTTGAAAATACATTTCTTTATTAGGAAAAATCTTTTCTTTCCAGATCTGAACAAAAAAGCGTTACTTTATTTTTCCTCAAGTTACTGCTCTCCCATGATGCATCGTTGATGCTGTTAATACTTTTTCTATGTATTAGACTTTGTTATCACAGTATTACTGGGGGAGTAATTGCAATCCATTTAGCACAAGCAAAAAAAAAAAAAAAGGTGAGTGAGTTACTGCTGTCTCCAGTGATTAGTGTTAATTAACTCTGGCTTCATCTGCACTATAAAAATGAGCACTCTTTAAATGGTTGTGAAATAATCTTGTGGCTCAACTATATTTATAAAATGTATTTCCATCTTTAATCCAAGAAACTGTCCAGCAGTTTGGACATCTTGCAGATCACACCAGTTAAGAAAAAAAATCGTATTAGTCAGGTATGTTACACGTAATTCTGTTTAGAAGAAAATATCAATATCCTGTGCCATGAACACAGGAGGATCAAATGACTCCAGATTGTTTGGGGGGGTTTAGTTTGTCTCTCTTACTTGTATCTTTAAACCTGTCCCAGACAGCACCCTCTGCTCTAGATGGGCTTTTCCGCAGAACCTCTCTGCAATCCTAATTCTGGTTCTAACTTAAGCTGCCTCCTCTGCCTCCAAGCACGTTCTTTCTCTCTCTCATCCTCATCCACTCCTACACACAGGGGTCAGCAAAGCTTTGGCATCCATGTAAGTTAGGGGGATTTGCATATTTCTGTATTTTGGGTTAGGAAACTCTTTCAGTCATTACCTGTTTGCCCAAGTATACTTCTTGCCTCCTCCCAAACATCTGAACATCAGGTCAGCAGTTACATATTGCAGTCTTAACAATGCTTAATCCAAACTCTAATGGTATATATATTTTTTTCTCTGTTCATTGACAGGTAAGACCACTTTTATTACTGCTTATAAAACCATATTTAAATCTTTTTAGATGTCTAGTTTCTGTGCATAGCAACTGTATGTCAGAGTTTGCAAAATGGTTGTCATCTGGTCCCCATCCAATGCAACTAAATTAGTGCAGCACGGGAAAAAAATCTCCTATAAAGAAGAAAAAAAGAAAGTAGTCAAGTTAATGCAAAGTGTCCTACCACAGAGTGTATCCTGCTAGTGTGAACTGTCTTCTTGTATATCATTTTTAGATACAAGGCACAAAACCAAACCACTAGCAATGTGCGCTCTGTGGTAAGCATCCCAATATAATGACAAGCTGAACTCTAGCAGGTTCTGTCATTCCCAGAGTATCAGAGAGATTTCAGGGCACAAGCTAAGTCCAGCAGGAGGAAAGTTGGGTACTTTGGCTGATGATACTCTTTTTTTTTTTTTTCTGTGCCTGATTGCCTAAATACATTATTCCGCCAAGGTCATGGCATAGTAATCACTGCATATTTCAGAGAAGGCACTCTGAAATCATTGTCTCAGGTGACTAAAAATGTCATTTTATTCTGCATGCACATATTGATTCTCACCAACTCCAATTACAAATAGTAGTACTGTGGTGAATGCTAGATAAACATATCCTAAGGTGATTCTCAGCCTTTAGCCTATTAATCCAAGACCTGACCCAGTTCAGATGTGATAGATACATCATTGTTGCCCAGACATCTCATACGTATGTTCAATTAGATCAAATGTGAATAAGTGCATGAGGACATACACCAAACCTGTGAACTACGCTGCTATGTATACTGCTCATACCTTTGCAATGCTGTAATTGTAGCCTTTAGTTATTTTAAACCTTTGGAATGTAATGGAGAAAAATGCTTGCTTGCGGTAAGTAATGTTGGTTTGTTAATTGCTACTCATTGTGTTAAATTTTGGTATATGATGTGGATTGCTTGCATAGAGTGGGTAGCTGTATTCCATCTCATTCAAAAACAAAAACCAGAAAATATTACATTGTTGCCCTACGGTACTTGTATTATCTTGGGTTGCTATGACATTGCCACACATAATACAATATAATGGCAACAGAAAGCAAAAAAGCATTCTGGCCTGTGAGAGTTTTGATGTAAACAGATAATGAAGCTTTCTATTGTATACCATGATAATAGCACAGGAACAGAAACAGATCTTTATATGATAGTAGTTTTGATTTATATATTTACTGGGTTTTATATAAGGCATTCATTGTGATTCTGTCCTCCTGCACAAATAATTACATATAAATTCCTCATGCCAAGATATCAGAGCCACTATCTACAGCAAGACCTTTTTCACTTGTCCAACCCATTTAGCTACTGAATAGGGTAAAGCTTTTTTAACCGCAAACTTCTTCATGATCCCAAACCTTTTGGGATGCTGACTTTTGGACCCTTTTTCAGTCAGGCAAGGGGATAGTTTCATTCAGGCTCTTTGCATTGCAAGTACTCTGTCTTTTCATGTGAAAACTACGGGTGGGAATCCCAGAAGCTGCATGCTTTGTGGTGGACTTGCTGCAGCGGTATGACACCAGGAGAAAGATACTTTCCTTTGGGACTCAAGTTTGGGTCAGTTTGAGAATAATTTTAGCCCACACCAGCCAACCAGCAACACAGTCACCCAATCAGCATGAGCTCTGGTTGCATCAACCATGTACTGAAGGCTCCATGGATGATATGAACATGCTGAGAGACAGATGCACTTTTTTTCTGCAGGTTGTTGAGAACTGACCTGATTCTGTGGGCTCAGACATGCAAGAGCAATACCACAAGTCCTTCTTCCTGACTTCTGGCAGCTCTGCATCTGTTGCTTCTCTCTGCTATCTGTAAGTCAGTGACATGCAGACTGATTCCTATAAGCTTCCTATGGCATGAAAGAACCTGAGTTATACTTCAAGGTTACCTTTGAGAGTTCAGAACTGCAATGTGGGCAACTTTGCTGAAGGCTATAGGGCATGGTATAGATGGAGTTCTGTGTTAAGGGAGCTGTAAGGTTAAACCTATATATTGGAGTAGAAACCGTCTAAGTCTGCCATCAACTCAAGTCAGAGGGGCTTGAACAGCATGTTAAGTCTCCACAGGGAGTAAAAAGGTTGAAATAATTTGAATTGGGAGCCGTCCCCCTCCCTAACCAGTTACAATCTTAAATAGTTTAAGGCTCAATAGAGCAATAGGAACACTTTGCATTGGCCTCCAAAATAAACTGTAAGTTGGTGCAACCTGAGAAGCTCTACTGTGAGTATATTCCCTGGCTGTTGCAGCAAATGAGTGCATGGGTATTCTGCTCCCACAATGGGAGTTTCAAATTCAGTAAGAGTTCTCCCCACCCCGACACTGCCAAAAAATTGTGAATAATATAGTCAATGAGACAGGGAGCAAAAATGTACAACCCCCTCCCACCACCATTCTAAAATTATTTTTTCCCTGAACATCCCCTTCTCCTGCACTCACTTTGACCACTGGACTGAAAATCCATTATTTGATAAATTCAGGTTAGCAGCAAAGAGAAAGGCGTCATATCAGCTGCCTTGTGCATGGGAGTTCAGGGGTGCTATGATACTGGGAAATGGCTTATTTGTGTCTGTTGCAGCTGGACTATGTCTTTCCAGAAACATTTTATATGTTAGACTGAGAAAAGAACTTGATCCTTTAAGATGTCTTCTTGATTCATTTGACATAGGTCATCCAAAAAAATAAGCTGACTCAGGAGCGTGGAGCAAAAAAGGAGGAGAAGAAGGTGATAGCTGGTGATAAAGATACTCAGGAGCCAAAGCTCTTGGTAACATCCAGCCGGATGTTGGCAGTGCCCTGGGACTCTCTCAGGAGCTCTGAACCTCATAGGTACCTCTGATCTCCTGTACCACAAAGAAAAAAACTGTATGGGTTCACCAGGAGCTGTAAGGACAGTTTTACTCCATCGCTCTTTGGCAGTGTTTAATTACATAGCCTAATAAAAAAATGCAGACAGTAAAAGAAATCAGAAAGAATTATCCCTTATAAGCTTAAAAATGTTAGTATATGTATTTTCAGCCCTCATAAGCAGTCCGTATATTATGCATGTTAATATGTATCTTTGAGTGATATTAAAAATAGCATTCTGATCATATGACAAACCAGTTGCTATAGTAACTACATTTTTGCTGTAGAACAGCAAAGTAATAATGTGTAAAATGTGTAAATTATCAGTGTGTAAGAGCAACTGGTGCGTCTTCACTCTGCTATTCTGCTTTAAAATGAATCTTTCTATGAATATACATATCTCATTCATGTATTCTCATGACACTCCTGTTGCTGGCTCCATCTCTTCAGTTGGCCACCCTTGTAGCGCTTGAGTGAGACGTGACATTTCAGCCAAAAGAAAAAGCAGCGGGAGAAGCAGAGATAATGGACTCGATCCAAAGTAAAAAGGTTTATACTGATTTCAATGGACTTTGCCTCAGGCCTTATGCAAACAAAGGTGATTTATGAGGGATAGCATAAAAAGGCAGAGTTCACTCATTTTTGCGTGCCTGTTACCACATTCTCCTGCTGAAATCTGAAGAGATGTTGCACTTGACATTGGGGAGAGGTAGGATCAAGCACTAACATGTTGGAGATTCCCACAGCAGGCTGAGAATATCTCGGTGAATGTGGAACCAATTTTTGAGACCTCGTCTGCCTTCACCCCAAATTCCAAGCTTCTAGATTTACATGCCTGTCAAATGTTTTTTTGCCATTGAAATTTCTTAGGATAGATAAGATAAGTGTTACTAAAATTTAAGAGTGGGTGAAACACATGGAATGAAGTCCTGGCTTAGCTGAAATCAATAACAAAACTCTCATTGACAGTATTTCACCTTTTCTGTTTAGCGTCACACTGAAGAGGGCAGTGACCTACTGGCCTGCAGGAGATTGTAACCCCCCAAAAAGGAACAGACATATTTATTTTCGACTCCAGAGAGAGGAATGATGTTTGTATCAGTGCTGGCTACAGATCAGATGTATTCCCATCCAGGGGGAATTATACAGTTAACCAGTAAATCATTTGGCTCACTAGTTTAATTATACTAGGTGACTGTGATATTTTATTTTATTGGGCTTTTTTATTTTTGCTGTAGTCCACATTTTAAAACAAGTTGGTTGAACCTGAAGTCATTCCTTATTTTAAGGTTTCAAGGCACTGTGTTTTTCTTGTTGCAACCACAGCGTAGACGTAATTATAATCTGCCTTGTAACAGCACCTGCCTAAGTGGAACAGTTAGTGATTTACTAACACTCCAGGAGGGACTCCAGATTGAAGGAGATCAGCTGTGTCTCTGAGCTCGTGGGTAGTCCAGTACTAAAGCATGAGTTCGGATTTACTGTGGCTGAACATGATACAGCCCACCTCTTGTTCTGTAAAACAAGGTAAAGGCTTTTTGTTCAAAAGAGGCAAAACCCATTTTTGAAGCAAATACATGTTCCAAAATAGAAAGTGACAGTTTAAAATCAGAATTTATTTATTATCTTAAGTTATTATCAGGAGCTTCGACCTTTCCCTTGGAACTTTTGACAAGCAGAACTACTGCTGCCTTAAATTCTGCTGTAAAATTATATTATGGGACTCTGATACTGGCCCAACCAAGAGTGCTTGTATTGTAGCCTTTTGGAACAAAGCTTTTTATAAAGTCATGCTCTGAAATCTACATATGGAAACCAACAGACTTTGTATCAGACTTGGTATGTGCAAAATATTGTTGATGATAGTTTTATGTGACACCAAGCTAATATTTTTCCTGTTTCCTATGTCATTGCTGCAGTATCAGCTCTATCGTTCAATGTCAGATTTTTGCATCTATACCACCAAATTGTGAAACAAGAATTTTGCTGGAGATTCCTGTTCTTTGTAGTGGAAAATTTCAACTTTTGGCATATATCAGAAATTGTTTAGTTAGAAATGATGCTTTGGTACCTCCATCTCTATTCTTGCTCTATGGACTTGGTGTTCGCATGGACTCTCATGATGCACTGTAGAGGCAGCAAGAGCTATCTGAGGTGGCCCAGGTGCCAGAAAAATTGTGGGACTCCCTCCGGATAATATGCTGTAAAGCTTCATTTACTCCTACGTTAATCTTGCTCGGGTATTTCTATGCTGTCCTACAATATATGTCTGCTTTCTTATCTATCATCTGTAGCATGGTGGAGGCAAATGTGGTGATAGAGATTCCAGCCCAAATAAAAGAATGGCAGCATGAGGTGTCTGACTTCATATAATGTGCTGCAGTGGCATTTCCAAAGAGAAAACGACTGTTCAATTTTTTTAAAAAAGCCTCGGGGTAGAGGGTTTGTGTTCACCTGGAAAGCTTTCCTTTGAAACTCGAGATCTCTAGGTGGAGATCCAGGGTTTTCTAAGCAAAGGAAAATCCTTCTTTCTCTCTCATTTTTTGAAACAAGAACCCCAAAAGAGAACAGCCAAAAGGAATTATTTTATGAGAAGTAATGCAAGCAAAATATACATCAATAATCAACAAAATAAACATTTTATAAATAATTTGTGGTAGGAAATAGTTAGGAAAGGTAAATTCTGCAAAATGGTGACTGAGTGCATTATTGTTCACATTCCCACATTATTGTCGTCTCCTCAAAGACTTTTTTTCCACTGCCAGTAAAGGATTAAGTAATATATTTCTTTGCCTTTTTTAAGCAGAATGGTAAAGTGTATTCTGCTATATGTCTTCCTACACTTCCTTGATATTGAAGTTATAGCCCTTATTAGCAAGTCACCTTAACTTGATGAGTCATCTTGTGGAGTCAGAATTGAGTCCTTTAAACCCCTTGTCCTTCCAGCAGTATGATTGTTACTGATGGTTATGAAATAAGGCTCATAATTAGGAGCTGGTCAGGAATTTCCTGACAAAATAATTTTGCCAGGAAACAATTAATTGACCTTGAAGTTATGAAGGTATGAACTGGTTTCTTCAGAAAAGGTTTCTTGGGTTCAGTCTGGGATTCCTGAGCAAAACAAAGATGCAGTTGGCTACTCTAAAGTGGTCTCCTTCCCTCCTGCATTTGTGTCCATTTGTGTGAGGGATCACAGTTTTGCTCAGTGGTTAGGGTATTCCTTGTCAATCTCTGGGCTATTGTAAGTACACGAGGATTTTTCTTTTCTTCCCCTTTACCATTTCTTCCTCAAAGCCACACAAACTAATTTTGAGCTATCATGGTTTCATGCCAGCGTGGAAGGCATGTTTTTTTAATGGAGAAAATCTTTCTGAGACTGGAAGAACAGTCCAAACCTTTTGCTTTGATCCCAAGGTTCGACCATCCGCGTCAGCTTTGCAGGTATGGGACACTTTATTTTTCAAATAGGGAGTAGGCAGCTCCCGGATGCACCCATTTTGTTACAAACCCCTTCACCTTCACATGTAGCTTAATATAGTAGCTTAAGTTATGCGAAGCAGTAGAAATCTATAGGAATATTCAGGGAATAGTTCACAACTCAATGGAGGTAAAGACAGCAGAATCTAGCATTCAATTTGCCAAATATTCTGCACAGAAGCCAGAACTCCATTTACATATAAATATAGAATTTATAATGTGGAAATGCTTCAAGGCCTTGCATGCAAATGCTTTGGATTTTTCTGAAAAAAAAAAAAGTTTCTTTTCATCCTCTTGTCTTTTGTTTCAATTAAATCATGTTTCATTGTTGCATGCATTACAATAAATTAAGAGGGCAACCTTTTCTCTCTTTGCATACAACTGACATATAAATGACACTTCCTGCATAACATAAAACTCAGATAATTGTTTTATAATTAATTTACCTAAATTAATTTAATAGAGAAAAAAATGCATGATTTTATTATAAATGTGTCCAATTCATTTAGAGAAAATAAACAGAATATAGTTTCTAACTCCAGTCTCTTTCTTCAAAACACCATTCCTCCTGAACAGATTAGATGTTGGATTTTTTTAGCTACTGAATTTTTTTTTCTCATTACTATTTCTGAGTGTCAGTGCATTCTGGATGTTGGCTGGATCAAAAGAGATAAATATAAAAATATCAGATCTAAGAAAATGCTTCTGAAAATATTTTCGATATTTTTAATTTTTTAACTAAAACTTTGTTTCTTGTTTATGTTCAGCTGCTGTTCTAGTGTATTTAGTTTGCTGGCAATGCTAATGACAAATAACTAATTCATCTGAGGAAAACAAATTCTGGGTTTGGAGCAAGAGCTTCTGATCACAGGAATTTTTTTTTCAGACTATGGAACTGAATATCAAATGTGGAGACGTTTTGCAATAACTTGTGTTGTAGTCATTTATTCAAAACCAAAAGTCATTCAGCAAACACTTTGATGAATGGATACATGAGAACACTGTTTTGCTGATGGATCAACCCCAACTAGGAAAAAAAATCCCAACAGCTTCCTGCCATTTCTACAAATTCAAAAATAAAAGCCCTTCTCATGGGCATATATGTCTCTTGAATGTATAGATAAAGAAATGACAGATTTTAGAAGAATGGACACTAAGAAGAAAAGGAGCATTTATGCAGATGAAGTAGCTGGAGGGCAATACAGTATTGTCTATTTGGCTAGGAAAATGTGTGCCTTTTATGAGAAATAAGTATTTGACCATAAATGCAGGTACCTGGGCAGGAACCTTGAGAAATATGTTTTCCTGGCACAGACTGTGAAAGCAGACAATACAGAGATAAAGGAAACCTGGTCAAAGAGAACCTGGGCTTGGAATGTGGTAATCCATGGGAGTGGATGGAAAATTGCTCAAGAAAAATTAAAAAATAAAATAAAAATAAAGGTAGCGGAAGGCTTTGAATACTAACAATGCGTTAAACTGTTAGGAAAGAATAGAGCGCACAAAATAACACATTTGGAATAAATATGTTTCTGAGAAGGCTAATAAACACCTTATTTTCCACGTGGCAGTAATAGTAAAGGTGGTAATCAGCACACTTAGATTCAGAATGGACAAACAGCTTATTGAATAGACTCAGCGTTGCCAGGAACCGTAGCGCTGTGCCGTTAAAGGAGACGTCAGCCGCAGCTGAAGGAGCCAGCCCAACATGAGCAGTTTGCCTGGCGCAGCTCTTTTTGGATGTGGTAGCTGCCTGATTGCCATAGACCAACAAGAAGTTATGAATTGGTGTGAGTAATGAGAACGTTACACAAATGATGGTCTCAGAGAATAATCTCCTAGCCTGATCAGCAGTGGTTTCTTTTTAAATTAAATGGAAGCTAAATAAAAACAGGTGCTGAAGTAAGGTTTCTTTACTGTTTAAGACATTAAGGAACCCAATTAGTGGAGTCAGCTGGATTGAAAATGTCAGTGTCTTGAATGTGGATGAGCTCTGGAATATTTTAAAGTCAAAACTGCAAAATCTCTCTAAAAATTTAGAGATAAAGGAGAGAAGTGTAGAAAGGATATCAGGCCCCAATACATTGACAGCAAAAAAGACTCAAAAAGGACATAAGGAATGAACAGTGAACAGTGGAAAAAGGTATTGATCAAGAAAGCAAGCTACTTGAAAGGTGAAAAACTGTGCGGAGAGAGAGAGAACTACCTTAAATCAGACTCAGTTAGGCATTGCAGAGAAAATAAAAAGAGATAAACAAATCCCTGATGAAGTTTGCTGATGATACCAAACTGAGTGGGGAAGTGGACGCTTTGGAAGGGAGAGCCACCCTGCAGGAAGACCTGGATAGGCTGGAAGAGTGGGCTAACAAGAACCTTCTGAAGTTCAACAAAGACAAATGTAAGGTCTTGCACCTGGGAAACATAATCCAGGAGTGCAGCACAGGCTGGGATCTACCCGGCTGGGGAGCAGCTCTGTGGAAAGGGACCTGGGGGTCCTGGTGGACAAGAAGCCCAACATGAGTGAACAGTGTGCTGCTGCGGCAAAGAAAGCCAACAGGATGCTGGGTTGCATCAGCAAGGGCATCACCAGCAGAGGTGATAAAGAAGTCGCTATCCCACTTTACTCAGCGCTTGTCAGGCCACACCTGGAATACCGTATTCAGTTTTGGTCCCTGCTAGACAAAAAAGATGTGGACAGGCTGGAGAGGGTCCAGAGAAGGGCCACAAAGATGATCGAAGGACTGGGAAGCCTGCCACATGAGGGAAGGCTGAGAGAACTGGGTTTGTTCAGCCTTGAGAAAAGAAGGCTTAGGGGAGACCTTATCACCATGTTCCAGTATTTAAAGGGTGGCTACAAAGAAGATGGAGACTCCCTTTTTACAAGGAGTCACATGGAAAAGACGAGGGGTAATGGGTACAAGTTGCTCCTGGGGAGATTCCGATTGGACACAAGAGGAAAATTTTTCACAATGAGAACAATCAGCCATTGGAATAATCTCCCCAGGGAAGCGGTGGATTCCCCAACATTGGACACTTTTAAGATTCAGCTGGACAGGGTGCTGGGCCATCTTGTCTAGACTGTGTTTTTGCCACAAAAGGTTGGACCAGATGATCCTTGAGGTCCCTTCCAATCTGGTATTCTATGATTCTATGATTCTGCGAAATAGCAGATGGTTTATTGGTAGTAAAGCTAACAAAAGAACAATGAAGGAAGCCATACTTCTGTGCAGGGGGATCAGGTTAAGATTTATCTATGACTCAAAAGCAAAATGAATATTTTTTTTTTCCCAGTTTTTGCCAAGAGTGAAGATGTCGAACAATGATTTGTCTTGCTAAACTAATCAAGATACCCAAGGGAAAAGAAAAGAATCTGAAATCTTTACATTTGAGATAGAATCAAAATCCAAAAAGTTTAATATCATCAAGCATAGGGAGAAAACGTGCACATAATCGTCGGTGCCACATGAAATAATCCGAGTTTGTTAGCTATTATTTTTATAAATTGTTTAAAAAGGTGGAGAGTATGACTGGAGAATGGGGAGTATAAACCTATATTAAGAAAGGAGAAAAATTGATCTGGAGAATTACAGGTTCATGAGTTTTACCTCAGCAGTGCATATAGTTTGGAATAAATTTGGAAAGAAAGTATGAACAAAGATATGAAGCTAAAAGTGAGCTAAAACGCAACTTGTATTTACCAGAACTAACTTGATATCATTATTCAGTAAAATAACTGACTGACTTAACTAGGAAGTAAGGTAGGTCAAATCTGCTTGGACTTCAGTAGGGCATCTAACGTAGTGCTCCACTGGAATTTACTAATTGCACTAGAGAGGATGGGGATTAGCAGGGAGCTTATAAAATAGGTAAAGAGCTGACTGAGGGCAAGATAATCATGCAATGGCTTGTGCTTAAAGGGGATCATCAGGCTGGAAGGAGGTACCCTGAAGTCTTGAGGGATCATTAGGGACTGATTAAGGAGACCTAATCAATTGTCATGACTGTCATGGGCTAGAGTGTGAGTTTACAGCTTAAGTGCAGTAGCTATTTCTCTGAACACACTTGCCCCTCAGTACCCTGTGATAAATAGGAGACAGCTCCTCTCTTTCACTAAAGGTAGGAGGGTGCATGTGGGCAGTTGCTGCACGGTAAATGATGTGTTCTGGCTTTCCCTCTGGTAACCAGTTCCTCTGCCCATACCTTTCCTTAATAGCTTTAGTAATGATAAAGGCATAAAAAGTAGCAGTGTGGTAATGAGACAAAATTGGAGGTTTTGTCAATATGGAGAGGATCGAAGCATAATGCAGGAAGATCTGTGTTACCTAGAGGACTGAAATAGTACAAAAGAGCTGTTATTCAATAGCAAAATGTGCAAGGTCAGTCACTTAGAGGGACAACTAGAAAGAACTTCTCTGATAAGCTCAATGGCAGGAAATGGCACAGGAGGAGAGGGACCAAGGTGCCCTCATCAGTTTCAGGATACATCTGAGCCATCCGAGGGATGCTTCTGAGAAAGCGGCAAGCCCAGTCCTCAGATATATCAGCTGACCCTCATGTCTCAGCCTAAAGATATTAATATGAGCATACAGAGAGGTTTTTGCAGTTCTGATCACCTGTATTAAGAAAGATGAATTCAAACTGGAATAATGGTTGTTGGGGGAAAGGATGGATTGTTTTTATGAGAAGAGATTAGAAGATCTTGGTGTGTTTACCTCATGGGGAAAAAGGACTGGGAGGGAACATGTCACTGACTAGTAGGGGAATAAAAAAACAGCGAGTGAAAGGTCTTTTTGGGAATACAACAAAACTGGTTAAAGGCTAATAGTTATGAGCAGACCAGGCCATACATGAAGGTAGAACTGGGCATGAAAAGTTGTCAGATAATTACAGAATAAAGTCTTGAAATTTCCTGGAACTTGAGACTCCTCATGGAAGTAAAAGAATTTAAAAAAAAAAAACCAAACAGTTTTATTTTAAAAAAGTTTTAAAAATTTTTAGAATGTTTTGGAGGTTTAAAAATCACTTTATGTGACGTGGTTCTCAGTCATAGCAGTTGGTAAGACCTGATGAGTTGATAAGATGCCTTACAGACTTACAGACTACAGAGAGGGCTTTTTAGCACTGACTAAATGAAGAGGAGAGAATGGTTTGGCTTGATAGTCCCAAGGTCTTGTGCAGAGTGAATATCTGCTGGTTTCTTTTTGTTGTTCTGTTATGTTGGATCTCAACCTTGATATCCATTCCTGTTCACTGATATACTTGGCAATGGCCTATAGTTAATTATATGCTAAAGTGCTGTGCTTAGTGTGGAAGGGCTAAAGGACATGCTGAAATAGTTTGCAGAATTAAGACCAGGGAGAAGTCTGGGCTGCTAGTTTAGTTTTGCCTAACTATCTAATTTTTGTGGTAATTTTGTTCTGCCCTGTCATTTTAAGATGCATAGCAGAATATTTTAAAGCTGTATTTTTATATGATCCATTTGAAATTTTGTTGTTGTTGTTGTTTACAGAATTCAGCATAAAAGTCAGGAAGATATAAGTCCTCTATGTGGTGTGACCATAGTTCTTTCCAGTTTCTGGCAGCACTGGCAAATCTGCTCCTTTAATTATGAGCAGATTAAGTGTGTCGGACCTCTATCTTCAAGTGATAATATATAGATATTCTTGCTGTGTAATTAGTGTAGGTAAATCTTTGTCCACTTTAGGTGTATTACTCAATGGAAATTATTATTCTGACTTTTTAATGCTTCTAACCTTACAGTGAATGAAGGCCGTACGGGCTTCCAACTGTAGCCAGAACTAAAAATCCCGTTAACTCAAGTGATACAGGAGCAGATCCATAGTTCACTGGAACCTATCAATAACTTGTAATCTTTAATGCTTGGAAATACACTTCTTTCCTTTCATCTCAAGGTTAGTGCAAAAAAATGCTTAATGACTTCACCTGAAAGTTGCACAACTGCAATGAGAAGTTAAATGTGAGATTTGAGGAAACAAAAGTGAAATGCATTTTCATGGTTACTAGCTGTGAAATACTGATGAGATCTCATGGATAATACAAGACTTCAGTGGGACTCACCTGTGCTGAAAGGCAATTGCAGCGGAGGAGGGTGCATGTGGTTAAATAGTTGGAGACTTCAAGGTGTCTCATTATACCATAGAACACAATGATAAGTTTCAGAAATTGGAACACTGACATGTGAAGATTTAAAAAAAAAAGACCATCTGAAACACTGGAAATTACATGTAAACAACAGGTCACACTGCATAGGGGCTGAGAATGTGGCTTTCAGCAGACAAGAGCAACAGGATTAAAACCATGCAGTGATCCCTAGGTAAAAGTATATAGTGGCCTTCCACGTGAATCAGTCTGAAGGTGCAGCGGTGCCCCCACGTCTTAAGTAAGTGTAGCATAGACCAAGAGGTTACAGGACAGCAGGAACTGCAGGAGAGGCACAATTTACAATAATAAGTCATTTGACAGAATGGAATGCTGGTAAATGATAGGAGGAATTACGTTTGTTGATGTAGGAAATGAGTTATTTGGAAAGATCCTTTAACTGGAAAATGTTACTTTTCAGTGAAAACTAGAGAAGTTAAAAATGTGCAGTTGTAGAATTTCAGGGGTTTTGTGTAACTTAATCTCCTCTTCAGATGTCTAAGTTGGCATTCAGTCTGCTGAATTTAGTAATCAAAATTGTGCCTAGATTTTGGATGTCACATAGAGCACCACTTCTGAAATAAACACCTGAATTACTGCTAAATTACAGCTACTACATTTAGGACAGTGAGGATGCAGTGGACATCAGAAAAGACTCCAAACAGAAAGAAGCGGATGCCTTTCAAAGTCACTAGAGAAATCTTACTGGCCTGTCTCATCAAGAGGGTTAGGAAAGTTGGGCCCTTGGAGGATAGCTGAGCTGAAGAGCTTTGGGAACAAGTAGAGGTGGGAGGTGACAAACAGCAGATCTCGACCTGGCATGAGGCCATTTAGAGCAGGACAGAAATGCTGGTGGACTGGGGTGAAGAACTCTGGTGCAGCATGAGTGCATTGTAGAGATACCAGACACTGCAGAAAACTCTTTTCACCCACCTTCTACCCAGGACTGCATCTCCCAGCCACACTAAATCCCTGCTCACACCGTGCCCTGTCTGCTGCCAGAAACGGGGTAGCTATGCTCTCGTCCATCTGCAAGAAGCATTGCACTACGCAGCCTGTGGGGATGCCTGCCAACTAGAAGCGGGTGAAATTCACTGACCCGAGTTTTTCTGACAAAGTGAGTATTTACTTTCATTGCCCTTAACACATGAAATTATTTTAAGCTTCAGTATGAATAAAGCTATTTTTGCTAGATGCATGGAGTGTTTGCCATTATTCTATGTACCTCATCACATTTAGTGTGTAAAAATACTCTCAATGGAAATACCTGGATCAAAACCAATGAGGAAGCTGCACACATACTCCAAACACCTGCATATCACAAAAATTTAACAGTGCCAGCACCAAATAGTTCTGGTTTATCTCAGAAGAATGTTTGCAGCTAATCCTCTCTTGTGGACATAGATAAACATACTGCAGCTAATACATACTTATCATAATTCAGCGGAGACATTTCAGAGTGCACCACTTAACTGCTTTTCAATTTCTTTTCCTGTTTTGTCATTATCATTGTTAGGTTTTTTTAAAAAATCATTTACAGGTGATTGTTTGGCCCTGTCTTGGAACTACACCCACAGTGTACTTCAACTTTATTTTCCTCTCACTGCTGCTTCTCTTTGGAGAGAAATCTACAGAGCTGTGGGAGAGGTTCGTGTAGAGCACCTAGCTGCGTTGCAGGTTTCTCAGGTCCTGTGCCGGCAACACTAGAGTCACTTTGGGGTTTGAAATTTAAATTGCAGGTATGTGATGTATATTTATGCTTCTGTGGGACAGTTGGTTTTTTTAGTCAGATTTCATTTTTCATTTCCTGAGTATTATATTTTCATTCAAACCAATGAAATGCTATTTATTTTTTGCCTTTCTTTTAGATGTAATATCAAGTTCAAATGCAGAATTGGTATAGATCAAGGCAGATTTACCAATGTACTGGTTTGCACTAGCTGGGCCAATACTTTCCTGTCCTTGTGTTCCTGCTGTAACTTCGGCCATGCTTTTCATCAGTTCTCCCTCTTAAGATGGTACTCTTCTCCTGCATGGCTCTCCTGAATTTCTGTTTCACAGACTTCAGCTTGTCCTAAATGGTGTTGACTCTCTGCTCATGTGTCTTGTGTCCCAGACTTCTCATCTGCTCAGTCATGCGGTTGTACTGTCACTGATATGAAGCTTCTGCTGTGAGGAACAGATATTTTGTCTCCTGCATCTTCCTCAGAAGCATATTGTAAGAGGGTTAATGCAGACCTCCAGGTAGGTAGGTAGGACAGAAGGCTGAATTTTTATGCCATTCCCCTAATGGGCCAAGCAGTGCAATTGCAGAGGTGGATAAAAGAGAGTGTGTTTGCCAACAAGTTTAGCCTACTTGAGTTTCTTCATCACCTGGAGACTTCTCTGAGACATAATTGTCCTGCTGTGCTTCCACAGTGTCTCTCTTCCTTGCATTAAACAAGCTCTTACATGCAATGCAGAGACTTTTCCTTGTCTGTGTGTTCTCTGAGACTATCCTGGAGTTCCAAAGTTGGGAAAGAGAAAAGCAATAAAAAAGGGCATTCATTGTTCAGTGTAGCAAACTTCTGATCTGAGGAAAAAAAGAGTTATTGATTCCATTTCCATAATGTGGAGTGCTCTGGTCTGGTCTGTCTCCACTGCTGTGGTTTATCTCACATACTTCAGGATGCATGCAGACTGGATGTTATTAATCTTTGATTCCATCTTTCGAGCTAAGAGCGTATTTGCATCCTAGGGATGTGTAGGGTGGTAGACCAGCTAGTCCTTGCCACCATGTAAGTGTTATTCCCATGCAGCAGGGGTTTTGAAGTTGCAGCAGGATAGTTTCCTTTCACTTGCTTCACCAAAGGTCATGAGGATGTAGCTTGCAGGAAAAGAGAGTGTTAATTTGTCACAATACTTCAACCATCTCCAAAAGAACTGTATCTCACTGTTTCCTCAGCCCAGATCTTTCCCTGTTCATGCATGCCAGAAATCAGTTGTTTGCCTCTGTGCAAACTCCTTCTATGGATTGGCCTGACCTTTGCATATTTACTCATGTGCCTCCATCTCCAAAGTTTGCCACACAACCTAGCCCAACGTGTGCTGCATGTGAGGCCAGGAATTAAATGCAAGCTTTTGTGTATTGTTCTTTGAAAGACATGCGTTCGGGAGAATGGGAATCTACCTTGTATATAAATATGTTCAGTCTGTGCTTTTCAATGATTATCTATAATATTTTGGCAGTGTAACTGCACTTCAAAAACTGTACTTTCTTTGTGAGATGCATTCCTCACACCAAATAAATATTTTTCTGCTAATATTTTGGTTCCCAGGGTGGTTTGATAGCCATTATTCTTTTGGGGTGGGGACAGAAAGCATACCAGTGTGAGGCATGGTTATGAACTGAATAAGCAGGGACTGTTTTTGCCAACTAGCAATGATATAACAGTGTCATCACACACTCTGATAAAATCAATATATACCTGGTTGTCTAAAAATTGACAGTGGTTAAACATCTCATGTGCTAGGACACTACAGCCTCTCCTAGTCTTCTGGTACTCTTGTCTATTGGCTCTATCTTCCTTTTGCCTTTTGATTTACAATCCTAGTACAAATTCTTTGAGAACAGAGATTATATGTTTCTACAGTGGTTGGCAACTGATCCCATTCAGAGCTGGAATTCTACTCAATAAAAATAAAGACTGTACTTTAGATGCTGGTGGGTATTCCTTCTTGGAGATAGGCATAGCATGTCATATCTGAGAGAGGGCATGTATATATGATTTTGCATATAAAGTGGGTTTGAATCATTCATAGGCTTTAGGGAAGTGCCTGTAAGCCTATTTCACCACCATGGTAGCCCCAGAGCAAATGCAATGCTAATACTCCTGCTTAGTGATTTTAAATAGTTTGTAAGCTGCTGTAAAAAATGTGTTGTCAAACTCTGCAACTAATTTACTTCTTCCAGTCTATAAAACAAGGAAAGGAAACATCTGTTTAAATGGGAATGTAATGGCAGTGGGGATTACACTTTTCTTGTCTCTGTTGTTCATTGTGTTTAAGCAGTTTAAACATACAAAAATGAATGTCACTGATTAATAAGTAGTAATATTTATTAGAGCTTGAGACCCTGTACAAGCCTGTGTAGATGAACAGTTTTGTGACACTGCTGGCATTTCTGAAATAAATTAAGCAGATGTGGGAACATTCCAGACATTGCTGAAGACATAGTTCACTCCACATGGATGAAGTTATGGCAGAGTTAGCACAGATGACTGGAGCTATCAACACAACTTCTTTGTCCATAAATTCTCTGCAGAAAGGGTTAACATGTTGCAAAAGGCATATCCTGCATGGGAATTTTCATATTCCTCTGTGTGATTCATTTATTTATATGTGCTTTATGACTGTCTCAGATTATGCAGCCCCTGGTACGCCAGAATAACTGCTTTAGAAAGGTCAGCCCCACTTGCAGGCAGCCAGCCTCGCCGTCCTCCGAACTTGCAAAACCCAGAGACCGCTTCTTGCATGTGCTTTATAACGCCCCTGAAGAAAACGCGCTAGAACAGTATTTAGCAGAGTGTACAAACACTAAAGGGTTTTACCCTGGCCATTGTTTACTGCGAAATGCCACGCTGGTGCTCTAGCACAGCTTGGGCCAAGGGGCCTTTCCTTGTCTCCTCTATTCTACTTGGTTTCTGTTTTTTTTTCATTTATAAGCTAAGACAATCCAAGGTTAAGCTGTTGCTGACAGAAAAGAAATAAATAATTTGATATGAACGTTTTGACATAATCAAGTGAGATGAACAAAAATACTGGGGGCACATTCTATTGATCATTTCTTAGTCCAGAGCATGAGGTGCTCTGTTACTGAGCCTCAAGGACCCTGAAAGCAAACTGGCCAAGCCATGAGTGTTACTTTACAGGTTTAGATATAGATTGGTATTCAGATGGTATAGATATGTATGAATAAAATAGTGTACAAAAGCTTTTTATTGATTCGAGTGCTTCAGCAATATGTGTAAGAGCGTCCAGAAGAAAGTTCAGGAGCAGTATCAGTAGAACAAAGAAGAGAGAAACCTCTCTAGAAAAAAGCAACTGTTTGTTGGTGCCCAAAGTAACATACACTGGAATGCAAGGAGAGGAGTGTGAAAGACATACTTAAACCAAAACAATAAATAAAAATGTCTTGGGGGAAAAAAACAAGTGTTTGAGGAGATGTCCAGTAAATAGCAATGAGCAATCAGTATGAAGAGTTGGCAGCAGTTTGTGTTGGAGCTCCTTGAAGCATGAACAGAAACTTTTGCAGGATCTAGGTCTTAGAGTGACATGTAGGGCTGGGATCCTCCAGAGACATGGTCCATCGTAGCTCAGGATAGAGGCTCTCTACTGACTATGCAACAGTGCACATACATTTCATGTGGTAATTATTAGAAACAGAAGCAAATCCAGGTGCATTCATGTTTTTGGTCTCCACATACATAGAAAAGCATAAGCAATCATGATTCCCTTCAATTTGCCTTGGGTAGCTGGAGAGGGCAACCAGAGCTCTGTAAAATTGCATAAATGGGTTAAAGTTTGGGTATTTAATTTCTAATTTCCTTAATTATTTTTTTGTCTCTAACCAACATTTTCTCTTCATCAAAACTGTGTGCTCCATCGTTCCTAATACTTGATTTGTGAAGTGTTATTCCTCTTCCACAGTGACTGACAGAACAAAATCAATGGTGGAGCATGTCTAGTGGGCAGTGAGGTAAACAAGGAGTAACATGCTAATGGTAAACTCTTGGTGAAACATCAGGACATTCAATTTAAGACTTAAATGTGTGCACAAGGCACACCTAGGAGCCTAATTAACATTTTTTGTGAAAAATGAGTATCAGCTAAGAGATATGGCTGGATTTTCGCAAACTTGGATCTTCTGAATGAGGACTCAGGTGGCATTTCTTGGGTTTAAAATGGATTTTCTAAGGCCAACACCTCTTTTGGGCTAAGCAGAAAAAGGCAGCTTAACAGCCATTCAAAACATGGATTATGTACTTCATTTTTATTTTTTAGATATTTGTATGCATTTTAATCAGTCTTCTTGAAAGCCTAAGGCAGGTGCTGTGTTGTTAACCTCACAATGTCCAGCAGCTACCCTTGCTCAATGGGTGAAATTCAAGGTTGAAGGGATTTACATTAAAAAAAAGAAAATTTTTAACTCAGTGAAGACACTAAGACGAAAAAAAGGAACTTTGCTGTTGTTGTTTTAAACGCTCCTTTATTTCCTTGAAGACTCACTAACCTATGCAATTTTAAAATATTGTCTTATCAACTGGGAAAGGAGAAACGAATACGTCCTTTTAAATATGTCCTCTTCACATGAGTAATGAAATGAAATATGAAGTTCAGCATATGCAATGCCTCATCAGGAGATGAATGAGCCTTTTTTTAATGTCTCTGAAAGGCAACCGTCACTTTTACAAGACCAAATAATGGAAGGGCTTAAAAATCCTATATGCAGGCTATTTGTAACACTTGAACAATGTTAGTCAGAAAGATTTGAACCAGTGGGAAATGATTCCATTGGTTTTCTAGCTTTGATCACAAGAGGGAGTATTTGCAAGTAATCTTTCCTTGTAAAAACAAAAATGCTGCTTAACAGTGCAAGCAGTGGATTTGGGCAATTAACTGTTTTCTGCAATGCACCAGCAGCATCCATATCAAACTTGCAACAAGTGCAAATTTTTTCTTGTTTATTTGTGGAAGTGCACATGATGAGGAGACCTTCAGAAATTTCATGCAGATTGTATACCAATCATGGTGAACTGTTTTAGAGGAAGAAATTGCAGTCACTCAGAACCAGATTACTGTGGCATAAATTCTTTGTTAAAGTATCAAAGGAATAAATAAATCTTTCTTCTACTTGTACCTTTCTACTCAAAAGAGACTCACCTTTCCATAAAGGAAGCTTTAAATTCTATTAGTTATAATCTTTAATTATAACTTTTTGGAAGATAGAATGTCAAGAAAAGGAACATGTGGAGTGTAAAAATAAAAAAAGGCAGTTTTGGACTAGTATGATTTAAAGGTCACAGTTTAAAGCTATCTGCAAGTTCGTAACAGCAACAACCAAGTCCTCGTTCATTACCAGTGACGTGACTTGCAGCTGTGATTGGTGCTGATCAGTTATCTTACACTAAATAAAGGGAAGACAACCCGGTTGGTAGAATTAAAATTTTAAAAAGTAATATTGGCATAGTTTGTTACGTGTTCTATCCAAACATCTTGAAACTAAGCCATGAATTAGCAAAGGTTCATAACTTCCCTGCAAATTAAGAATAATTTTTGTCCCCTCTTTGACCTATAAGCAGAATTTGACCCAGAGCGGGCTACACTGCTTGTGCAGTGGGAAGGCAATGACACTGAGGGGGAAGGAGGGGGGAGCCCGTGTTATTGTAGGAATAGAGAATTGCTTAAGGTTTCAAAGGAAAATGGCAGCAGGCTTCATAATTCCCAAACTGCTGGGTTAACCTTTTCCTTATTTAAAAATGTTACAGAACTATTTGGGGATCAGAGGAACATGGAGCAAGGGAAGAAGGATTTGCTTTAAAGCCACACTGTCAGGTAGAGTTATGCTCTATATAAATGTGATTTTTTTGAAGACTGCTAGATGAATAGAAAATTTCCATGAAATCAAATGTGGAAAATTATTCCACTGAAAAAAACCCTTTTGTTTGTATTTAACCACTCCACTGCAGCGTCTGCAATCCAAAGAAAGCGGCTTTGTTCAAACTCTTCAGTGCAAATTTTTCTGGCCTTCTGTGGGAGCGATTAATCATTTTGCAGTAAGGAGAGCTGCTCTTTGTGATCAACATGTACTTTTCCTGACCGCACAGAGGTGTTTTGATGATGGTTGGCAGAGCAGCGTGTCAGGATCTTGCTTACTGACATCGGTGATAGGTGGTCACGTATCAGAGCCGGTGGGAACGTCTGAGCCACCAAATTATGAAGGAGTGGAAAATGCCAAGCCAATGCTCATAGGTGTGAGCAAGGATGGTGCCTCTCTGCCCTTCCGCTCCAAACTGCCACGCACACCTGCCGGCTCGGCAAAGCGCTTGCAAAGCCTGCACTCTGGAGGATGTGTGTCAGCAGGCAGGGAAGAGGAAAGGAGGAGGCGTTGGCTGGCCGTGGCCCCATGCACTCCCCCGTCCTTGCACTTGGAAGGCGGTATTGCTGCTCTCTAACAAAGAGAAACTGAAATTGGAGAGCTTGAAGTGAGTTTTAATAGCCTTGGGTTTGCTCATCGTTGCACATAGGTTTATTGTTTCATCCCCTACTCTGTGTCAGTAGCCATTCTCCTTACATGCCTGGAATAAGCACCAAAATAGCTGTGCTGGAGCCAGCCTCCACCTACCCTGTCCTTCTGACCTGTATTCATCTTGATGGTACCACCTCATGGAGGAAAGGCAATAGGATGGCATCCATTCCTGCCAAGTGGAAGTGTCCACGTCTTGGGGTGACTGCTGGGAAATGAACCTATTTCATAGCCCCAAGAGCCAAGATACAGCGATTTTTTGGCTTTAACTACACTGGGGAAGCTTTCAGGCAATGAGTTAAGACGGTTTCCACAAAATCATCATTTTTTTCCCAACTGTTACTTGATTTCCCCCAGTTCCCGTGCCTGATTCCTAAACTGCTTCCTCCTTAAAAGCTACATGTTCCCTTCGTCCCGGAGTTGCCCTTAAGAACAGAAGCGCAAAGGAAGAGAATATCCCTTCAGCTTGATGTGAATTGCAAAGTAGGGCTCTCTCCTTCCATTCTTAAACACGAAGGGTGGTACGAGAAGCAATGCTGACAGTGTACGTTTGCAGATGCCACCATATGGGTCTTGAAAAACTAGTTGCACCGATGATTCCCTGCACATGTAGGAGACAGTTTGCATTGTTGGCATCGTCCCTGCACAGAAACAAGCACAGCTTAGCAAAGCTAAGCAGATGGCACTAGATCTGGTGCCAGGGAAGCACTGAATTAAAGGTTATACCCACCAGGTTTGATGCAGTGCCAGTTTGAATTGGTACAGAAGCTTCGGCCCACCTGCTTATTGGCCCCGTGACATCTGGCATCTTTTTTTTTTTTTCCCCTTGGACTAAGCTAAATGCAGCAAGGAAAAATGTCATTTTAAAAGCTAGTTACCAATAAATGGGATTAAAATTCTCTAAGAAAAAAGAAAGCTTTACAAATACATTGTGTTTAACACTGTTATATTAGAGATTTTGGGACAGCTTTGGGAAGATTATATGGTGGAAAATAAGCGTCTGGGTAAAACCACATTTTATGGAACCACTTAATGGTCAGGGCGGCATACTAATGAACATGCATAGCTGTTAGGAGTTTATGGCTATCAGCAGCCTGCACATAACGGCTCACTGTCTCAGACTGTCACCGTACATATGTTGTCACTCAGAGCAGGAGAGATATTTTATGCTATGCCACCTGAGTGTGGCCGGTGTAGGTGCCTAACGATGCAATGCACCCTGCTAAACTTATTGCCCTGCTCCACTTAGGTTTCTCCCTCACTCATTTCTGTTGTCCTACATGTTGCACCATTCACCTTGTGAAGATTATTGTTGTTTTTTTAAACCAGTCCCTCCTTCCTCTCCACACGTTCACATGCTGTATACACAAATATGCTGCCATGGGGACTGTGCTTGTTGCAGAGACTAAAACTGTTTATATGTCTTCTCCATTAGGGATTTAATCCTTGCTCCCTTGGTGTGAAATGAAAGCATGCAGCTGTATGGCACTCTGGAGATGATTACCATTAGAGCTAAGCCTGAGTTTATACACACCATGAGCCAGATTAATCAACAATTTATTGACTCAAAATTTAATCCATACAGCATTGTTTTTGACTTTTTTTTTCTTTTTTTTTTTTTTTAAAGGAGGGACTCAGGCTGTCTGAATAATTTTGGTGGAGAATTGTCAGAAAATCATTGAACCAGATTTATTAAATATCTGAAAAATAGTGACAGGCATTGTGTGATTTCTAAAGCTCCATCACAGAATGGCAGGGAAGTCGATTTGCTTATAAACCGTAGACATACATTTTGAAATCATCAGTGCTGGTTTGGAGTCTTCATTACAAAAAGAAAGAAAAAATGATCAGCTTTGGAAACTGCCTTGAATTTTCTTGGCTTCTGTATAGTCAGCACCAATGTTTAGAAAAAACAAATGAAAAGCTGATAGGAATGGATAAATAAGGCAATATATAGCTGAAGAGATAAATGTACTGGGGAACCAGTTATAACACAAGTGCATTTCACAGCAAAAGGCTGTTAGTCTCCTCCACACAGCAACAAGAAAAGCACTGTATGCCTGGAAATCTTTAGCTTGAGAATATTTAAAAAAAAAAAAAAAAGAGAGACTAATATTAAACATCCAAATTTTCCACTGCTGACCTTTGAGATAGAATGTATTTGCAAGGGACCTGATCCAAAACCCACTGAAGTCAGTAGAAAGACTTTATTGGCTCATGACTGTCTTTTCTTGACCTGGTTGCTGGTACCTCTGCCTCTCACTTTCTCCAGTGCAGATAACTGCACAGTGCTTTCCACTGCAGGAGGCTGCCTCACAAGTCCTTTCCCAGCACAGATATGCATTGAGTTTCAAGTTGGCCACTGGCTTTTTAAACTTTCCTACAGCACAGCTTTGGGATGCGCCTTGGCTATTGATTTCCAGGGGCAGAAGTTCATAGCTTTCAGCTCTAACCTTCTAGATTTGCTGCTTGTAGACAACAGTCTCATCGCAGTAAGTGAAGACACAAGAGCTGGAACTCTTCTGGCAAGGTACCAGTGAGGATCAAAGCCTTGGAGGTAATTTCCTTCTCCAGCTGCCTCTGAAGCAGCCTGATCTGTGAACATCTCTATGATTCTCCAGATCTTCAGATTTTCAGAGATGGAGGTGTGTAAGGGCAGCTCTGTTGGTTTTGAGGTGGACTGGGGAGAGCCAGGCTGGCTTGCTTTTTTGTGTCTCACCCTAAATGTTGCCAAAGCAATATCTGGGTTATTTTCTTGGGTTTTGCTGAATGTCAACACTGACATAAAAACAATGGGCTAGACTTTGAACCCTTATTCACAACAGATCTTCCTCCTTGTCTTCTCTGAGCTTGGGGAATTTATCATTCAGTCCAGTACCAGTACCAATTGAAAAGTGGTTTGTTTGTTGTTGGCTTTTTTTTTTATAATTTGACAAATGTTCTATTTACATAACAGATTGGTAAATAGTTTGGAGAGAAATTGCTTTTGCTAGCTCCTCAGATTTCCTCATCTAATACTGCTTTCTCAGAATATTGTCTATTAAAATTATTCCCTAGCATTTTCAAGTTATAGACAATATCTCATATTACCCAGGGACAATGATGCTGAATTTAAAATAACATCCCTAAAGAAAAAGGTTATAAACAAAGACAGATGTTTATTACATATCTGTAACCAACATACAACTACTTTTAGTGTCTTCACCACTCTCAGCTTCTTCTTTGAACTCAAATCATCATTGGCTCTTCTCATGGAATTTGAAACACAGTATTTCCTAACCCATTCAGTGACAACTTCTGGATTTATCTGATCCCATGCTGTCTTAATCCAATGACAAAGCAGTGCTGCACTAGGACTTCTTTATCTTCCCTGTAGGAGTTACAGCAGGATCCCCTGCCAAGAGCCATAAGGGCTACAAACACTCTTTAAAGGGCTTGTTCTCTACTACATCAGGCACCTGCAGTTGTGACATTCCTCCTGGTACAACTGCAAGAGCGGCATTCATTTCTCCGATGATATTCTTCATTGCTGGTGTTAGATACCCTTTGAATGTACCTAGGACAAGTATTCTTTTGCGTACCAGCACACCTGGTCTCCTGTTCCAAACGATATTCAGCCAATCCTTCATTAAGTCTGTAGACATCCATCCTTGGTTTTGACACCTAACAATTATTCCAGTAGGCAGCTGGTCCTTCAGCATTGTTTTCCGCTTCAAGATCACATACGGTGGCAATTTTATACCATCTGCTAACACCGCCAGCATTACTGTAATGCACATTTTTTCATTCCCCAAAGTTTTGATGATGACGGATTTTGTGCCTATTTCTTCAATGATGTTATTGGATGGCTCATCAAAGGAAACTGGTGTCTCATCTGCATTTCCCACTTGGCTCAGCAGATAATCGTGACCTTTATGCGATCCAATCATGTATTGCTGGAATGCAATGAATTTTTTGGTGAAGTTGGAAGGTAGATGTTGGCAAAGCGAAGTCCTTCTCTGTAGGCAAAAACCATTATGACACATCATCTGTATGCACCAGCCATTACTGGTCTTGAACTTTTGCCATGTAATTTGTCATGCTTGTGCTATTCCTTGAGATTTCCATTTAATGATTTCCTGTGTAACTAGGGTTCTATCCTTTTTTTTTTTTTAGTGCACACATTCTGCAGCTTATCGTTCTACTTGAGCTGGAGGGCTGGACTAGATGACCTCCAGAGGTCCCTTCCAACCTCAACTATTCTGTGGTTCTGTGATTCTGTGATAGTTCATGGAAGTGTCCTTTTTCAGGCACTGAATAATTTCTGCATTGACTTAGTGCATAACAGCTTCTGTTTTGATTATTTCCATCTTGGCATGTTTGCCTCAATAACATTATATTTCTTCTTGGACTCACAATTGTTAGTTTTTTCTGTGTACAGTACCACCATGAGTTTAAAATCTGCGTTGTAACTGCTGTTTATACTTCTTGGTATGTTCCCTCTTGCACTTCTCCCTCTCATCTCCAGATGTTCTACTATTTTACAATTCACCCAAAACTGCTAAAAAAAATCACAGTGGAATTCTCTGATCCACCCCATGCTTCTTCTCTAGTGAGTGAGAAAAACAACAGTAAATCACTGCATTGTCTTGTTCAAACTTTGGGCTGCTTTGGGCGTATTTGTGCACATAACTAAGGAACCTTCCACAGTGCACAGTCATGGTATCATAATAATGCAAAGGGAAGACAACTTCCAATTTGTAAGTTAAATTTTTGGACAAAACCCCCTAAATCTTGCTTTTGGGTAAATGGAGTGTTGTTTTATGCTGCTGGAACTGTGGTCAGATTTAGTCAGTAGTTTTTGGTAGTCAAGAAACCATCAACACAGTCTGTGTATCCACTCGAGGATAGCTAATTTTATGTATTAAACTACTTAAACCAGATCTGCATAGCACATGACCTGTGAAATCATCTTTTTTGGCCAGCTAGTCCCACAGACACAGCGTGTGCGCTCTGGCATGGACAGAGGTTGGCTGAGCAATGACCCTCAGCTATGGCCAGGCCTGATGCCCCATAGGTGCATACATGCCTCTGGTGTGCTGGCCAGCCATCCAGTTGGTGTTTGTGCACCTAGAGAGAGATATCAGGTCTCTTGCCTGGTATTTCCTTGCTCTAGACTATATGACAGTTATACTGGCCCTCTACATAGACATTTCACCTGAGTAATATACAATAAATACTGCACACACGAATCATGTAATGCTAGCTGATAAGTAAAATACTGCTCATAACAACCCAAATACAAGGTATATTTTCAATGCATAAAGGAAACTATTCAGAAAAAAATTTTAACAATAAAAACATACTGACTTGAAATATTTTACCATATTTTTTATATTTTTAAATACATAGAAGAAATACAATGAAATCATCTGCATTAACAAAAAAATCCAAGCAAGCAACTCCTTGTCTTTGCATATAATTGCTTGAAACTAATCACTAGCACGGTTTAAAAATAACAACAAAATAAATGGTAGCATCCTACACTTCTACTACCTTAATCCATAACAATAAGCATAGAACTTAATTTTTTTTTTTTTCACCTGGTGACTAATTCCGGATAATAAATTGCGTGTTGTTGTGAAGTGCCTCATAGCAATGGAATGTATTTAACTTCTTTAATTAAGTTACAACCGGATCTATTTTTAAAAGAGCGTTGTTCCTTCATTATTTTGGTGAGTTGGATTTAACTTCACAAGTTACAGAGTAGAACTATTTTATAGACTTTCTTTATTATTTGAATGGTAGACAAATAAAAGTGGACATAAAAAAGGTCGTTTGTTTTTGAAAGTTTTATTGCTCCAGTTACAGATAGTACATATAAGTGTAAAAGGACTGTGGCCCATATTAGTTCCGCTATATATTTCTGGTTTTGCTCTTTAAATTAAAAAAGTGTGATGGCATGAAAAACAGATGCTTTCAACCCATTTTCCTCCAAAGTGAGAAAACATACATGTTTGTTTTGAGGTGCTAGGAAAATTGTATATAGGGATGGATCATTCTGAAAAATTTTCTACTTCTTAAACAATTTCTTTGGAGTTGGCGTAGACCACATTGCAGTTCACAGGCTCAGGTCTGAATTTTGGAGATGAGTGTTTGATGTCTAAGAAAACATAGGTTTTGTTTGGTGCAACATCTGCCCCACAATGTAAAGCCTCAAAACAAGACTGTATGTACATCCGTTGCATCTTGCTTTCTGGGAGAAATCTTAAAGCTGGAGGCCACTGAATGGCTGCAGATCTGCTCCATGCTGAGTACTTCTGCGGTATAAGAATGCAATGTGCTGTGAAGAGGGAAATGACTGGAAGCCTTCACTTGGCAGGTCTGCATAATCTGGCTGCTTATGATTTTAGTCATATAGCAGTACAAGCAGATTTTACATTTTTGTGTTCATTTTTCATCAGATATTATCTGTAAATTCATAATAATGAAATAAACCTAGGACAGCTTGCAAACTCCTCTGTGGGTGTTCAGATTCCTCTTCTTGATTCGCTTCTTATTCAATTGTATTAATATCTCTTTTCTGTGGGATAATTTACTAGTTTTCCCCTGGTTATTTCTTAAAATGTTAATATTTATTGATTCTTTTCTCATTTGACTTTGCACTAAGATTATTTCATTTTCAATTTTATTTCAAGAGACTTCAGTAATGCAGTACTGAAAATGAGTATAAGTGTTAAGGTTATCAACTAGAGTAAATGTTAGATTATCAGCAGAACATCAGGCTTCTTGTTTAATGTGGTTTTGCAATGGCACATCATGTACATATGTCATTTTTAAGCAGTGGCACAAGCAGACAGTCTATAAAGTATCCAGATACAAAACCTGTTTGGTTTGTGCTGGATTTGCATGTAAAAATGGGATTTTGCCTGTAAAAGTACCCTTGTTTTTATACAACTGACATTGCCATACTCAAGTCCGATCCCTGTCAAAATCAGAGGGATCACAATTTTAAAACCTGCCCTTCAAGGTCAAGTTCAGCAAGGTCCATATTACCTCCACTAATATCAGTGGTGGTGTTTCCAAGGGCATCCTTTGTCTTTGCATTTTATAAAGCTTTAATACAATTTGCAGCATGCTGTTCATTTTGAAAACAAGAACATTTTAGTGGGAGACATATGGGGAAAGAACTTAAAAAGAGCTGCCTCTTAAATACACTAGGTGAATAATTAGAAGATAATGCCACAATGCAACGTGCAGGAAAGAGAATCAATGTAGCAGCCTGTATTAAAAATCAGTCTCCTTCCCAGAATGGTCATACTATGGCATGACATCCACGGTGGTGAGCTTCTGCTTTGAATATACAGAAACATCCCCTGAGGAGGAACAGCACTTGTCTTTGAGATAATTTAAAGCAAACAAACAGCTGTTTGGGAAATCAAGGTGGAAAAAATGTTGAAATTAACAAAATTTAAATAAAGGGCTAGCTATAGTTATGTTTTATAAGAAAGTTGTTACAAGAAAGACCTAAATTCAGGTTTTTTCCTCACATCTTACAATTCAAAAAGAAATGTAAAATTGTCTTCAGCAAAGATTGCCTACAGCTAAGAAGAAATTATTCTGCTACATCCAACTCAGTACTTGAAGGGAAGTACCAACCCCTACGATGTGTAGGATCAGTAATGAAGTCCAACTGTAGAGCTGGGAACCTGGGACAAGGGCCAGTCTTCATATAATGAGTCCCAAGATTATTTGGACAGGAATATGGAACACTTACTCATAGAATCAATAGTTCATTACAGTATCAAAGACAGACAAAGAAAATCATTTGGGGGCGGGTGATTTTTTTATTATTATTTCTTCTGCACTGGGAAATTTTATATAACTAGAGAAGGGACTTGCATTGATTACCTGGTCCTGGGGTGAAATGACTTCAAGGTGATGAGTTTTGATGCAGATTTGAACTAGAACAGAATTTCCTTGCTGGTGTGTAGTTATGGAGATTTAGGGAAAAGAAGCTTTTGTAATATTCAGATAAATATACAGTAATGGCAATACTGCAAAATCTCCATTGATACAAATGTTTAAACTCTCTCACTTAGACCATATATAGCTTTTTTCCTTCTCTAAATATTCTTGTGATATAATAGCTGGAAAAGGATTACTTTTTAAAGACATGTGGAGGAAAGTATCTTAAAAGCAGTTTCAGTTTCCACTGTGACATTTTGCTCAAAAAATCTGAAGGAACATTAGCAGCAGTGGTGGTTTCTCCTCGGACTCATCAGTCAATGAGTGAGCAGAAATATGCCATTTGAACTGTATCAATACACAACTTACATGTTGCTTATTAAATACATGCAACACAGTGGCTACAAAGAGTTACAAAGTTATAATGAGAAATTATATGACAAATGCTTTTGAAAAAAAGATTCTTTCTTTGTGAAAACACACAAACAGATTTATATGCTTAATTATTCACATAGCTTTAATAAGGATAAAATTCAAAATCCAGAGGAAATGCCTACAGTATTTGAAGAGTAAGATTAAGAAGCATCTATAAAATATGGAATTGGCTGTAAATATGGCTCTTCCTTTAATTTGACATTAAAGTGGTTCTAAGGACCCAGGACTTGGTCTGTAGTGAGCAACGGCAACTTTTCCATGGTTCTTTGTGTGACAGTCAAAGCACCTAGTAGAAGTGACCACCACAAAATGTTTTTGCCATAACCACAGGTAAGAGATAACTGAGCAGTGACTGCCATTATCAGAGTTTTCCATGCAAAAGATTCAGCGTGCTCTAAAAAAGTATCTGTCGTGTGACTACAATGTTGCTAAGTTATGACAAGGAAATATCTGTGATATGACAGTGGCATCGTACAACTGTCAATATAAAGTAAGTGCGATGGGATTGCTCTGTACTCTAAAGCAACTGTCATGTAATGGGGGCTGTGACTAAGCTGTAATAGCAATGTGACTGCAACATGCCAGCAGAGTGACTGATAAGTAACTCCTAGAAGAGATGACTCCCAAGTAAAATTGGCTCTAATAGTTTTGAAGTGCTGCGGACCCTATTTGCAGTGACAGCACTACCCATCAACTTTGGCGGGCTTTAGTCGATACCTCATGAGAGGCCAAGCCAGCTTATTGCTGTGCATCTGGCAGCCTTTAAGGCCACCCTAGATAAAATATTTTGATATCTGATCAGAGACATGCTGCAGTAAGGGAGCTGACGCTAGGTATAGCCTCATGAGCAAATGCTCCCCAAGCCAAAGGCAAGCAGCACTGGTGGGTGGCCAAAACACGGGGTCGGGCTGGATTCCCTGGATGTCATGGCAAGAGGTCTCACCCCCAGGACTCTCTGGGATGGCGCTACCTTATGGTAAGCAGGACAGAGACCTCACTCTCGGGGAGGTCCCCACTGTCTGTGAACGCTTTGGACTCTGTCTGTGGGTTCATGGCCTCTCTGCTAATCAGCCCCTCCGGCTCCCTGAAATTAGTCCTCAACGATGAATGCTACGGGCACTTGGCAAGTAAGGAGAGAGAATATTACAAAATAAGAAAAAAGGAAGAATTATTATATTCATATCACAGATGGAGATATTGATGTTCAGATTAATTGATTTGCCCTGAAGCTATGCAGCATGTCATTAGCAACCTTGTGATTACAGTAGCGTTGGTTGAAAAATGGTTTTCGTGGATAGTCTTCAATTTTCCAATATATCAATGGAGAAGCCTAATTTTCTGAAGGAGAAATATATTTTTTGCAAAAAGAAAGCTATTACAGATTTTCCATTATTTTTAGCTTTTGAGATTCCATGTCTCCTCTTCTCCCCTCCCTCAGATTTCCTGATCTTTCAGTTTGCCTCAAATAATATTTAGAACATCATTACAACTAAAATGAGAAAAAAGAGAAGAAAGGTGAAGAGTACTTTTCATTTTCTTTTATCTTTTGGAAGTGCAATGGCCATCTTTGCTTTGGAAGAAGTTCCAGATGGAAAATTAAAAGCTGCTTTAGCACGCCAGGTTTGCCTTATTTAAGATGAAGGCATGAATATTTTCACATCAGTGAGACTGAGGAAAAAGTCAATGATGCCATGAGAGGCCAGAAATCCTCCTCTTGCTAGTTATTGTTTGACATATGGGGATCAAAGTTATTCTTATTTTATATTGTAGTAATTAAGAAAAGAAAAATAATCTATATTAAAGGTAATAGTCATTAGCCCAAAATAATCTTTGAATGTGAATTATAAACTGTATTCTGTGTGTCATTTACGTCAGATTTGGCCAATATCTCAAGTAAATACTTTTGTTAAATTTGCATACTGCTGTATTTAGTGTTCTGACAATGGGTTTTCAAGCTTCTTATTTGCCGGCTTCTGTTCTACATTCTATCTATATTCTGGTTTGCCTAATACTCACTGGATGGACCCCAACAGCTCTGTTGGAATGTGGTTTGTAGCTTAGCAGATATTTTAGAAAACATGTTAATTTCGTGAACATTCTCTGCTTGGGAGATGGTGCAAAGTGGACTTTGGACCCAACAGACTACAAGGGCTCGGGAGGAACTGTTACAGTCTGTCACGCTAATCCTTCTTACAGCCTTTTGGGTCAATAATCTGAGCACTAATGTTTCCTTAGATCTATTGTGTCAGTCCAGCTGCCTTGCATTCATATTAAATTTATGTGCTTAATATCTTTACAAAATTTTAGTGAAGAAAAAAAAGGATGAACAATTTACACCGAAATTCAAAGAAATAATGTAGTCAGATTGCTGTCCCCTTGCACTCCCACCTTCAAGAATCTCAAATATGTTCGATCACTGGTATGTATGTCATTGTATTCAGGTCACAAATCAAACCAACTGTGTTGGAAAGGAATGCAAACATCACTCAAGTGGAGAATAATATTTCATACTAAACAAAGGAGGATGGGAATAGAAGTTTATCCTATCTGAAAATGGCTCTGTTTCTGCATACCAATGCCTTCTATCAGCCTTCTATCAGCAGAAACACCTGCAGCCACCATAAGGTCCACCTTTCAAAGGGAACATTTTCATCTTTTCCCTTTTTCCTTAATATAAAGGAGCAAAATAAGTATACTGATGTGCAATTAATTGTAAAGGCTCACTGCTGAAAAGATTTACTTGTGGTTCAGCAGTGTAATCATCTGTTGGGCATTTGCTATAAATCATGGGTGTCTGCTGTTGTCTCCACTAATTAGTACACTAACTTATTATTAAGTCCCTTAAACATTATACGAGATCTGGGCTGTGCACAGAATTACTGGGGGAATGAGAACACTTGAAGTTTTATTGCACAGCTACAAAGTGTACAGTAAATGTCTGGGTGGTGGACAGTTGTAATGCATAAGACAAGATGGCATATATATCCTTTAGTAACTGCTCTACCCATCCATAGTTATAAAAGCCCTTTATTTTGCAGCCTTCAGTGTACCAGTTCAGTCACTCAGGCACCAAATAAAGGTCTCAAGCACAATAATTCAAAGCAACTGGTACAGTAGTAAGTGAAGTTTTAAACAACAGTAGACAAGTTGATTAGAGCCTTTGGAGATGCATGCCCTGAATAAAGGTTAACCTTTGTGAACTTTGAATACAAAGCTTTCAGATGAATTTTATATGAAATCTGGTGACAAAGAAAAGCACTATTCAGCAAGGACTGATTAATTGAGTTACACTTCATTGTAAACCCCTGACAATGATGGAAAATAAATTTAGCAATGCGCTTTGTAGCCATACAAGTTGACGGGATCTCACTAAAAAGCAAGAATCAGACCACATAAAGGCCCTGTTGAATACCTCTGAAGATAGTCTGGTGAGTGAAATGTAAAGCCAGGATTTACAAATATTACATAAGTGAACACTGTTACTGCACTCAGGCTGAAAAATCCTGTTCAAATCCAATAAGTGGTTTAAGATGTGTAAATAGAGGTTTCTGCAGGGAGTCAGGCATTAGAAGCCACCTGGAGCATGTGGTAAAGATTGTATCCATCAATACAGCAGCTGGGCTGAAATTATAAAGAGAGCTGCTTTCCATCACGCTTGTTTTAATGCATACATTTCTCCTGTCACTAGCACCCCAGGAAAACTACTAACTACAAAAATGAATGGTACCCATTACCTGATATTCATACTTGTGACAACAGAGACAACAATCACAACACAACAGTAAGCAAAAAAACTGATATCCAAATTATTTTTAAGTTGTTGCAGTGGAAAGATCTTGAGAACCAGTTGGTAATATTTTAATAACACTGTAGGTTAGAGGAATGAAGCAGGCATCTGGCATTCAATCCAAAGTTTCCTTCTGCTCCACACATTCCATCAAATCATGCACCAAAGCAGTTTAAACAAAGCAAGATCAGTAAAAAATTGTTCCAAGAGGGGGAACCCTACGTAACGTTCAGCTGCATGCCAGCACCAAGGAAAACATGACAGTGGTTTTCATTGTGATTGTTTAAAAATAGCATGGATTTACCATAAGTGTGTTCCCTATGCATAAAGAGTGCTTTTTAACCCTACATTAGTGTGGGACTGACTGCAGAGGCAGGTATAGTGGGCAGCTGCTTGCCCGAGGTAGTAGCTCAGGGCAGCAAAAAAATCATCTGTGATTTCCTTCCCAAACTGGCAAGAGTGATGGGTCAGAGAAATGTGGTCCTCAAATTACAAAAAGCTACCATGAAAACAATGTGCAAGTGCCACTTGGAAACAGGAAAGGAAACGGTTAAATTGCTCGTTGTAAAGTCGTGTTAAAAAATAATAATAAAAAACAAGCGAGCCATATTGCATGTGTAGGGACAGACTGTGCCACTAAGTCACAGGCCCAAGCTGTGGGTGGTGTGGAGTAGCATTGTTCCCCAGCAATTAAAAAGAACATGCTCGCCACACAAAACTGCAATGTGTTCCTTCCTTTGCGAGTTGTGCCCTCCTTCTGCCTGCGCTTCTGCTCCCTGACACGACCAGCCATCGCGGGGCGAGCAGCAGCACTCACTGGTGTTTCAGGGGATTTGGGGATTGCAAACATCACTGATGTCTCTTTACAAAGAATGAAGGTGAACTGGGTTCCCCGAGTTCTTTCTGTCCCTTTTCTTGTGCATCAGTTCAAGCGTCAGAACTCCCAGTCCTGTATTTAGGTTATTATCTTATTCCATGTGGATTTTGAAGAAATACATTAATACTGATGCTGGGTGTTCGGCAAGAAGCAGGTTATGCAGCTGAATGGATGAGATGTAGGTTGTGTAGCGGTTCCTATGCAGACCTGACACATGGGGTCAGGTGGCAGGGCATCAGCCCTCCATCCCACATCTCACACAGGTGAGCAGCAGCCGCCTAGGGAGAGAGAACCACATCGATTCCTTACCCTTTTTCTTGCCCGACTTCTGAATATTTATGTTTTTCTTTAATTGCCTATGAAGAGGACAGCAAGTCTGCATTCAAACTTCGCCAGAGTGTAGCTTTTCTATCAATTAATACTTCGTCGCATATGAGGAGAGCTGATAACAGCCCGAATTCTTTCACTGTTTACTTTGCCGTGCAGCTTATTTCCTCAGTAGCCAGCCTGATTTAAATGTGTTAATGAGGGTGCCACAACCTTGCCCTGAGTGATTAGTGGACCAAACCAGTCGCGATGTTTTAGCTCTTCTCCAACATACCCGAGCTAACAGTGGTGATAGGGATCTCAGGCGGTAAGTCAGTACGTGGGTAATCCCCTGCTGCATCCCGCGTGTGCACGCAGATACTGATTAACCTCCCCTGGGCTCCCTCCGAGCCCGACACCTTTGTTCGATGGCTCTCACTTACCCCAACCGCAATGATACAGCTTTCAGTCCCCCGTTATTTTCTAAGACTGCTTTCTGAAGTATTGATGGAGGAAGGGAGGGAGGAGGGTTTTTTTTCCTGTGTCCTTGCCTCCAATCTGTAGATCCTTTCACTCAGCGGAAATCTATATCTCTTTCTGCTGCCATGGTGATTCAATGAGTTTGAGATTATTTTGCTAAACCTGCCTCTCCCAAGAGACAGCGGTTTGATTCTCGGCATTCTTAGACAGGTCAAGAATCGCATTAGCTCGGGTCAAAAATGCTCACAGTACAAGGAGGTGAGTTTCAAGATCTTGGCAGAGCAGCAGAAAGGACTGGCTCTCGATTCTTGTGATAGACGTTATGATGCTGCCAAATAAAAGCAGTTTTGCTAAAAGAAAACTCACAGTGGTACCGCTGCAGTCAGAGACAAACCAGAAGTGGTGCAAACAGTCCACTCACAGAGGAGGATTAGCAAGAATACAATATGATAGCATCAGGCATAATAAAGGAAGAGATGGCAGGTGAATGACATGCTTATTTTGCATCTTTGAAGCCATTTAATTTGAGACAAATTGTTGTGCGATAGCTACTCAGTAGCCCAAAGGCAGAAGCACATTTATGTGCTTTTTCTGTGACTTGTGTTGCACAAACAGGAGTATAAAAGGCCACTGTTCTTGGTTTGCATGTGCACAGGATTAGGTCCATTCACAAATCCATTTCATTCTGCACTGTTATTTATGTATACACCAGTCAGCTACACAATGCAGCACATGGCTCTTTCTGAGCATGCAGTCTGAAAGTCTTAACCTTCTTATCTTGAAAGAGAACTGGGTAAAAAGCAGAATTTTTAACCACATGGCAAAGATGATTCTAAAATGAGTGCTCTATTTTGAAATGTAAATGATTAGAAAGCTACCACAAATTGAATCATCTTCCTAAAAATGATTAAAGGGGATTTTGTAATAGTTATGTCATAGTTATATCTCATACTGGAAATAGTCTATATATATTTTCAAGATGACAACTTATTTCTTTTTAGGGAAGAGATACTAAGTGGAAGATTCTACAGAACTGAAGCTTGTGAATCTTTGTCTCTCACTATCAAAAGTTCAGTAAAAAATATTTTATCCACATCTATCTTGAAATAGGCAAAATTCATGTTGTGGCTTATTTATGTTTTAACATCTTACACGTCAAGTTTTATCTAAGAACTTCAAAGCACTTTGCAAGCAATAGATTATGCTACAGTCTAGTGGTAATTATTATCATATCAATTTTATGGAGAGTTGGAAGAACCCAGGTCGTATCAACTGATTTCTAAACCTCTCCTCAATCTCACTCTGAACATTTAATAAATCTTGGCTCATTCTAAGCAAATTTGGGTGGTTTTATTCATGGCAGTGGTTGTCCACAGCTTCAGCAGTATCTTCAAATTCTGCCACCAGTCCAGTATAAATCCAGGACTCCCTTGCCATGACCAGGGGTACCGCGCAGGATATATAAAAAAGTGCTCACCTGATCAGCTGCACAGCTTTACTTACATTGTCATACTTGCATGCTGCTGTGAAAAGAACATTTTGGGGAAAGCTATGTTTCAATTTATAGCAATAGTTACTATACTGCATTGGACTGCTTACAGGCTTTTTCCTCTGTGACCATGAACTTTAACTTTTTCTATATGAGTGCAGAATATTGTAAGGAATTTTATTTCTTAATGTTTGTGTCGTGCCCTGACTTGTTCCACATGACTTCTTTCTTCACGCATTATTTTTAGCTGGCAGCCTTGTAAATGCAGACTTGCCAGTAAGTGGAGTTCACGTTCAGTCTCAAAAAAGCAAGGCTTTTAAAAAATAAATATGTTGTCTAAATATGCATTTCAGGAAAGAAAACATTCTTGGATGAAGCAATGTCAGAGCTTTTGAATTCTGTGATTTAGAAGAAGCAGGGGAAGGAGAGAAATAATTTGAATTCTTTTCATGGAAGTTTGCAATTTTCTTAAAACACCAACAGTTAAAGTCATTAATTTGTGAATCATTCAGAGCTGCAAACCAGATTTACCTATATATGACAATATATATCTGAACTCTCAAAGGTAATGGGGCTGTGGGTTGTTTGTCTTGGAAAGACCTTTTTTTGTCATAATTTTTAATATGTACATATATTTTTACAGGAAATTTTGTCTGTTTCTGCTATTCTCAAGGAAAGCTAACAGGGAAAAACTGACATTGCCGTCTAGCCCTGGGAAAGTTATTAAGGGATTAGATTCCCTTGTCTAGCAGCACAGACCAGCTTTCACTCTGCAGCCAGGACTGGGGTGGTGTGTCCTGCTGCAGAGAGGGAACATCATGGGTCCCTTCTCCTGTAAATCTCCTGCTGCCCAGCACTAATCATGGTTGATATCCACTGCGACACAGCTTGGCATTCAGCTGGGATGAAGGGGAAATCCACAGTTGTATTTCACAGTAGAAAAGACAATTCAGAGGTCCATAAATGTGCTTGATGGCTCCAGCTTACTCACAGGGAGGACCCCAAGCAACCATGTCCAAATATAAGTGTTTAGACTCACAGTCCGGGAGCCCAGGAAACCTGCCAAGGCGGAGGTAAAATACGAAAAGGTAAAACTTTAGACTAAAGATGGAGATTTGTGGCTAGAATTTTTACTATACCTAAAAGTCAGCTTTCATCATGTAAATTATAGTAATTTTAAATATCAAACTATGTGGGAAAATGGTTGTCAGAGAGAATCTTTATTTTCCAGTACATGAATAGCCCTTTGGCTGAAAATTGAATGCAACCAGCCATTTCCTTTCCTCACCCACTTTGCACTGTTCCTTTTCCTCCCTCACTTGTGTAAGTGCCTAGATTAGGCTACATGTGAGCAATTGATGGATCGCTCAAAAGCTTGGCCAGAAATAAATCTTTTCTATGCACTTCTTGTCACCTTTTCCTTGTGCCTCCACTTTAGGAAGCAATTTGGGGAAAAAAAAAAAAAAGAAAAAAAAAAGACTTCCTAAATCTATAGACTCTTCTTAGAAAGGCCCTCTTCTCCTGCCTTGCTGGAATAGGGTTGACCTGAATTTTTATTATTCTTCTGTAAAAAGTTGAAGCTGGATAAACATAGCCTTCTTTATTGTAGGGGAATTTGTATAAAATTTGCTGTGACTGGACTAGTTCCAAAGTTGTTATCTCTGGATTAATGGTCCCACCTGATCTGAACACAGTGCTTAAAATGCCAGTAACATAGGAGCTGAATCAGCATGAACTGTAGCATCAATAGTGCACCATCACCACGTCTGCAAGCAGCAGCAGACACCTTAACACTTGTGCCTTTGCCTTTTCATGAAAGCGCTCTTTGAGAACGTGAATCATCAGCTTGATGTACATGTG
The DNA here is from genome assembly GCF_018139145.2 of Gymnogyps californianus. Taxonomy (NCBI): domain Eukaryota; kingdom Metazoa; phylum Chordata; class Aves; order Accipitriformes; family Cathartidae; genus Gymnogyps; species Gymnogyps californianus. The sequence continues at coordinate 26,807,352 of NC_059472.1, forward strand.
AATTCAGGAGGCACTCCACAGATAGCCAAGGGCCTGATTCTGCTCAGAAGGAAAAAATTGTGAGCCTTCTTACTGACTTCAGTAACAGCTGGATTTTAGATTTTTTTTTTCAGTCTTTATTTTTCAACTTGTTTCAGAGTGAGCATAACCAATGTGGATATGTGCCTTCTAAAATCTGTAGTATATAGAAGGATGGGAGGGATTCTGGGTTTTTTCTGCCAACCATTATGCTGTGTTAAGTTCCATTAAAAAGCTCAAAATCAGTTTGGACACTGGTGTCGAAAGTCAACAGACGTATTTGAACCATGTTTAGACTGATGGAATCCTGACTTTTCAAAACTGATATTTTTTTCTTACTCTATTAATATGTTGTTGTGCCAGAAAAAGGCACTAAGAGTGGACTTTCCATGAGGATCACTCTAACATTAAAATGTCACAGTCTGTTGGATCATGCTTTGTCTATTGCAGGATTTTACACAAGTTTTTGTATGTTGAATTGACTAGAAATGTAATTCTGCCTGCTTTTATATGTATGTTTCACCGGAACAAATATCCTCTCTGCATCTCAAAGCTCAAGACATTTATAAGCTATGTAGTTTGCTTTGTTAGTAAAAACTTTCCCTTCTCCCTGGTCTCCCTAGTCACTCATAAATAATACAGACCATAGTATATTCCAATTTTTCCAACAATATCTCCTTTTTGCATTTATCTATTTTTATTTTTAGCATTTACAGTGAATTGGTAAAAGTTAAAACTAAAATAAATACTTCTTTTAATAAGGAGCACAATTTTGGGGGACAAAATGGAACTAGGACTGACTAATTTCAATTAAGGTTGCGTATTTGATCCATACGCTTTGGTTCTATATTAAAGTGACAGCTTAATTGGCAGTTGTGGCTAGATCTAATTAAATCTAATAAGGACGATGAGCCTTTTTAGGTTGGCACATAGATACCGGCAAGTTACATGTGTATGTTACTGTATAATGTATTAGATATCTTGAAGCAGAGGAAATATAAACATGTCTTTACTGTGCATCTGGTACTAATGTAAGAAAACAATATCCTAAAACAAGACAAACATGGAGAAAAAATTAAAACCTTTCATTGTATTTATAAATTAAATTTTATTAGCCTAAATGTCAGCTTCTGATTTTCAAATGGGGCTCGGCCAATTTTATGTATTTTGAATAAAAACTAGTCCAAACAGATGAGGAAGATGCACTTAAAATTCTTTAATTAGAACAATGTTTTGCCTCCATCAAGGAAGATTCTGTCAGGGTTACTCCTGGAAGCCCCTGAAATAGCACATTTTCTGTCTGCAGCACTGAATCCATTGAGGTTATCCATGTATTTACATTGGTTTTCTGTTTGCTTATTTATCTGGGAAAGATGCAGACCTTATTCACTGATGATAAGTACTGCAAAGTGCTTGTTGCTATCTATTGCTGAATTTGCTTCTTCCTCCATCTAATCTGATCCTTTTGTTCACTTATGTATTCATGGGGTATAAATGCCTCAAGGAGGACAGTCAGCTGAAAAAAATAAGGGATATGTTCCAAGAAAGCAATACTAGTATGTTTAAAGAAACAAACTGAGAATCAGGGAAAAACTTTATAATTTAAAATTAGCCCAAAGCAAGAGTAAGTTAAGCCAAATATTATGCGGCGTTTAGGTGGTAAATCCTCGCCATCCTCGTTTTCTGTTGTTCAGTACTTATTATCTCTAATAACAGTGTAGTTTATCATCTCCTTCCTTGTAAAAATCAGTTGATTCATAAAATGAATGTGTATGCATATAGTTGTATATTTGTATGTGTATATCAATGCACTAATATCTACATACCTATGTAAAGAAGCAGTTTCTATTCTCATCCCCAGGTGATCCTGAAGAAGATATACTAAGCAGAGCTTCTGCACTAATTTGCCTTTTAAGGGGTTTGATCTGAGACGGATTTTTCATGCATGCTCACAACTCATTGCTCCAACTGACATCAATGGTAGTTTTGTTTTGAATGTACAAAGAGCAAGATAATGCTAAGTAATCAAAAAAAAGGGGTCTCGCAGGTCTCAGATTGGGTACCCAGCATCAGTAGACACTTTTAGGATTACTATCTATGCCTCATGTCCCCAGCTGAAACATAAAGAGTAGCCGCTCCGTCATTTCACAAGGTTGTTATGAAGATAAGTGTGATTAAACAAGATTTGGATAACATTGTGATGAGCACTGGAGAAACATTAATCATTCTGATTTTAGAAGGTTGTTTGAATAGTATGTATCAGGGGGCTGCAAATGGGACAGGAGAAAGAAGAATGGATAGTTGTTCATTAACTGAGTGAGTAAGCACGGTCTACTTTGTGCCCTAAGTGAAATCAGGATACCATGCAAAAATGGCTTGTGATGAGGTTATCAGAGACTGTATTACTAAACTTATTTACAGAAAATTGCATTTTCTAACTTTTAAGTGCTTGACTTTCTAACCAAAATAATGGTCTTCAACTGTTTTTTTAAATATTTTCCTTGTATTAGAAACAGGCAATTAAATTGCAATTTCACTTTTGCAGCTTTGTGATTTGTATGTGAGTCATCAGACATCGTTATAAGTATCTTGTCACCTTCACTTGATAGTTTTGCTCAGCATCAGCTCTGCACATTGTATTTGCTAAGATATCCCAGTCAGGCATTTCTTGCCTCATATATTAACATAGGTTATCATCAGGGCAATTTTTCTCAACCTGTTCTTGAAGTTTATTCCTTCTTTTTGAAGATGAAAGAAAGGTTTGTTTCCCAAAGTTTGTCTCTCTTTCCTAAGTCTCAGCAAGGGTATTAATAGAGACTCACTCTCCCTGCAAATCTTTCCCTACTGCCTTAGGCCACCACCACTATGGCACTGCATCTCCCATCACCCATCACTTGATGCACCCCTGCTGCTCTGGTCAGTGACTCCGCATATACGTCTTCTCTCTTATAGTTTATGGAGGCTTTTGAGAAATTTGGTGAAACTGCTTGGCTTATTTTCTTTCTGACCCAGCCTGGGATTGAATAAAAGGCTACCTAGCTATACTTTTAAAGAGGACAGAGAACAAGTGGTTTCTCTTTGCAGGACATTGCATGCAAATGAGCTAGGGAAGACAAGATCCTTTATAGCTTTATGATTAGGTGGAAACTCATCCGATGTGACTAAAGCTCTATTCCAGCCTGGGGTGTTTTCCCCGACCCTGTTTTACCAGCACGGTACTTGGAATTCTGACAGGCAGCAACTGGTGCACGCTGCAGACTACAGCTCTGTGAGTGCATTTAGTAATGTGCACACTACCACAGGAGAAAATTGGGCTAGAAATCATAGTCTGGAGGCAAAGAGATTTCCCTTTCATTAAACTAACAGCAGAAGCTCTACTGAGCTTTTCTCTGCAAGCTGTCACTCTTGGATGTTTCTATAGACTTTCCAAACTGCTAAGTTGCAGTAAATAGCAAATAAAATAATTTGGCCCAGTCACCATTTGGATCTATGAAGTTTTACATCTTAGAAAGCTCCTAACAATCAGACAAGCTCAACAGATTTTTAAGAAAGTGTAATCAAAAGCCTGGAGGATGTGTTAGAAGTATGAGTTCTGCCTGACTCTGCTAGTGAAGATGAAGCCAACTGACAATGCATTATAAAGAATATATGTCTCTGTAGTGATGCCTTTCATGGAAGAGCACTTGATACTTTCTGATGATAAGCAAAGGGATTGAACAGTGTGGTTTTAGTATGGCAGTCATGCACTCCCAGCTATGTGAACTGAACTCGGAGAGATAATGGACAGCTGAAATATTTGACTGATGTTTGATGGTTGCTGTTAGCCAAAGATCAGTAATTTTTGGACCTTAGTAGCTAATTTGTTGGTTTTCTGTAACAGGTGGGTCATTAGAACAGGTGAATCACTTGTTAATATGTTTTGTTCTCCAGAGATAAATGTTTGTCATTGCATATTTGTATTTTTTTTATTTAATTTTTGTTAAGCATGGTATAAAGCAGTAATATGGACTTGTACTGTACGGGATGGGTTTATTCCAGGGATAAATCTGCATGAGTCAATGCTGATCCTGTAGAGAATGTTTTAAAACTGTTCAGTTGGACTTACCATCAGAGAAAACAGAGTTGCTGCATGGCAAGGGTGTCTTTGCTGTGTTGCATGTATAGTTCCAAAATCACAGCTTGCTCTTTGGATCATCCAGAAAGACAGAGGGAGAGAAACTGCTGGGTATATAGACTGTGATTGCTTATTTTAACTCAATATAAAACATAAGAATACAAGACTTCTGACAGCTTTAAAGCTCAGCAATCTCCAATATGTTGATTCTGCTATTCTATACATTTAATTTTCTTTTTAAAATGTATCATATTTCTCCAAGCAGTGATTTGCTTTTCAAATTATCGTTGCCTAGCTAAGACTTGTGTACCAGGTGCCATGTAAAAGCATGTTAAAAGTAGATAAAAGCAATTTATCCTGCCCTCTAATTAGAGATGTCTTGTCTTTACCACTGACAATAGCAGTATGCAGCTGTGGCAGAGGAGAGATAATAGCACCAGAGCAGAGAGAAATTAAAGATAGGTTATCATATGTTGGCTGATGTAGAGTGTCATCTCTCCATTGCATAGCTAAGATCGTCCTTAGGAAGAATACTAACTTAGCTCTTGGCCTGACTCAAGCAGATTTATTTTAGTTATTAAATCCAAGGTAGGATTTTATTATAATGAGGCAAAAGGGGCAGAATAATAATGTCTCCATTAAATACACAGAAAGAGAATGTGACTCGCCGTGATTACTGTATCAATAAATACATGCACACCACGTCCCAGGATGCACTGGATCTTTATGAGGGTGGGACTGAGATTAATTTTTGCCCTGCATAGAGTTCCTCTTCAGATGAAGTGAATGAGTGTCGGGGGGGTCATATAATGAGTAGATGACTCAGTGGCATGTCTCCTCGATGATATAAAGGGTACCTTTAGTTCAGCAAGAGGCTCAAAATGAATGGGAAAAGGGTGGCATAAGCCTGTACAGATATTCTCTTTTTAAATCTTGGTACCTCAATATGTTATGTACAGGGAGTCTGCACTGGAAAGATGATGTGGTAAAAAGAAACCACCATCAGAGTTAGGACTGAGCAGTGTCTCAAGAACTGTGAAGAGGCTTGACGTGGGGGACCCAGCAGGGAGAAATTGAGTGAAAGTGGGGCTGGATAGATGATCTGTGTTAGCTTTTGAAAGCCAATTCCCTCACACTGTATCAATACTATTGGTGCAAGTCCTTACCACAAAACCATGGTTGCCAAACTGTTCAGGAGTTAAAGAACTTGCCCTTTGTCTTCAGGAAGATGTTAACAGGGGAGTCACCATCTTTGTCCAGGTCAGAAGAGATCTAAGACCAAGGCCAAAACTCATTTCTGGGGGAAAGTGTGCTGGTGGGGAGAGGTTGTGTTCAAGGCCATGGTGACGAATGAGATCATGACAAGGAAAAGGGCTAGATCGTGCTGCAATCCTCTGTACTCACACAGTCATTGACATATGTCTGTGCTATGGAGTTAACTCATGCTCAGATCTCCTGGACTGTATGACATGGAACATTGTACTGAACAAGCCTTTCATGTCCTAGATCCTGATTGCATGAAATGGCACATTATGCATCTTTCCAGTGTTCTCGATATATGTGCAGACATAATAAAACTGAAAGAATGCATATTGAGGCGCAAAACCAAAATCAATTTTAGTGTATAGCATTCAGAATCAACAATGACTTCTGCAAATCTAAAGAGACTTCCAGAATGAGTAAAGTTTGCATTGACATTACTTAAGTTGGGAAATAAAATATTTGTTTAGAACATAATATGTATAAAATCATGAGTCTCCCTCTATTGCTTTTGCAGTGTGATGCCTGAGAACAGTGCTTATCACTTACCTCATGCCATGGTATCGCAGATAATCCACATATTGTTTGAGAAGCAGAAATTTTTTTCAACTCTGACCTCTCTAGCTCCTGATTTAAGGGAAAAGAGATCAAGATATACCCCTCCACTTCTGTTGTTAGATACAGACATAGCACAAAGTTTGTTGACTTGTTTAGTTGTCGTAACATATTTTAGTAATGCCACATGCAGTACTTGAAATTTTCTCCAAAGATCTAATGTGTAATATTTTAGTACTATCAGGCAGAGCTGGAGGGGAAGGTGCAGACAAAAATCAGTTTAACTGATTTGATATATACTGGTATGTTTCTCCAGATCTTTCACCTGACTAGATCCCATCAGGGATTGATAGAGATCAGACTCATTCTATATTAAATAAAATGCTGATGTTACCTCTGAGTGTAAGCAATTCCTGTATCTCCCACAGGGATATTGTCACTGAAGAGGACTGGACATAAATCTAGTATACATACTCTCAACTGTGGTACTCATGGCAACAGAGAATGATCTCCTTGGATTAAATCTGAGCTTTGTTTTCTGTTTTCAGAGAATATGAATTTAAGCACTGAAATCAATGAGTTCCTCCATTCCTGTATCATTGGTGTAATGCAGAGAGTAGGTTCGAAGGTCTTCAAATTGTATTTATGTAGTATCTGAAGTATTACAAAATTTCACCCCGTAATTTTAGATTTATATCCTGTGGTTCTAAGCTTTTCAAATCCTTTTCAGACTTTATAAAAATAATTTCACATGATGCCTAGTGGGATTAGAATGTGTACTGCAGGACCACCGCTAGGCTTTCAATTAACGGCCTCATGCTGCTGCTCACTGTTGCTGAGGAATTGTTTAGTTTCTCCAAGACCACAGCATCTTCATGGTTTAAATAGCAGAGTTAGGTCACTGATACTGCTATACCTGTTAGGTTACATTGCTTAATAGACGCAATTTTTTTTAGGCTGCTGCCATTTACTTTTGTTTGCTGAGTAAATCTCTGTTTGTAAAAGTTTATGATGCTGGCAGCATTGGGAATAAAAGTCTCACATATATCTAAGTAACTAACACTGTGAATTGCTGTGACCCTCTGAGATATCATACTTTCCATAGGATCCCTGCCTCTTAAAATTAGATGAGCCTGTGAGATAATTGCAGTTCATCCTCTCACCCAACCAATTAAACGACTGCTGGTGTCACCATGTTTCCTCTTGCAGCCAACACATCTCTATAATGCAGGTCAAATGCTGCAGTAGCAGGGGAAGAAGGAGGAAAGAGGTGGGAGATGTATCGTGAACTAAGTGAATGGCAATGCATACAGTTGCCTCTAGCACGGAGGTGGCTTATGGAAAAGGTCTCTTTGGCACTGAGCTTTCAGGGAGAAGATGAAGGGAGAGGGAAGGGGGAACCTCAGATGAGGGAAAACGTTGCAGCAAGAGACAAGGTAGACAGACAAGCACAAGTCTGAAACCAGGCAGAAACCTGGCAATCAAAGCCTGCTGCATGCTCAGTGCTCACCACCTAGGAGGGCTGAAATCCCATGAAGCGGATGGAGAGTGGATGAGTGAGCTCGCAGGGCACTGGGGGACAGTGGCCAGAGGCAGGGAGGTGACATGGAGGCCCAGCTGGAGAGCAAATACACAGAGGTGGAGAAGAGAGGAAAATAGACCTGTGATGGAGTGGTGGCACAACGGTAGAGCAAAGGCAGAAAGTGAGAGACAGGGAAGAAAGGGAGAAAAGTATCCAATTGACTCAGTGGCTGAGAAGGGGAAAGGAAAATGAATCTATATTCTTGGGCTGGGACAAATGATCCTTGGTGCACAACAGGGACAATGATAGCTTTATGCTACCTCAACAATTCTTTAATCCCTGGACTAGCAGCATGTTACTCAAATACGAACTGGCTTCTAAAGATGTCAGCAGATGTTTGTCTGAGGCTGTATCAACCTTCTGTTCACATCAAACTTGCCAAAGAAACACAGTAGGCACCTGTCTAAAGTAAATGATGGCTGAGGCAATAAAATAGCCGTGGATTTCCTGACTCCTTTTCTAGACCTGCCACAGGTGCTGCCACCAGGAAAGGGCCTGGATGTCTGGGGCTGTGGTGACTACTGAAGGGGCTGAAGGTGGGTGGATCCTCCTGCTAGTACCAGTCCCTACCCCTACCTTCCCCTTGTTCATAGCAGTGACAGGAGTGCCAAATTTTCTTCCACATTGGCCCCACTCTGCTGCTTCCAGTCCCAGGATCCTTGGTTAGCGCCAAGGATCATCTGAGGAACGACACCCAACTTTTCCTACACTTTGAGAAGACATAATCCACTTTCTGACTATTTCTGTGCTTCTTACATTGGCTGTGAGAAGATGCCCCTCAGTCTGGGAGAGGAATCTTCCCTGAGCAGTGAAGCTGCCTTTGCAGTTACTTCATGTCACTGAAGTGGCACAAGTAGAAGGAGCTGAGCTAGTTCAAAGGGGACATCATCAACAGGGTCCAGAGTTTTGTAATTGCCAGCAATTTCCTTTCTGCTATCTAGAATTCAAAAGCAGATAATTTTGGATGTAGAGAAGAGATCACTGCCAGTATCATATATATATTTACACTTTTAACATATATATTGAATCTGGCAACGAGGAGTCCAAACTGGCAACTCCAGCTCCAGCCTTGGCTTGTGTTGTGAGTTTGCATTAATCTCTGAAGTCTGGTCTTTTAGAATGGAGTGTGTGCAAATTGCAGACACCTTTGCGGGGCTAACTGGGCATACAAATGGGGTAACAGCTGACCAGAGACACATCGGAGCTGGTTGGCTTCATGCACAAGTAGCTAACTTGTATTTGCAATTCCAGCAACTGCACACTTATCAGGTCTAAGACTTCATTTTTCATAAGTGGGAGGCATGACTTTCAAAATTGGATGCTTAATACCATGGATTAAAAGTACTGAGAAAATAAGGTAGCAGCTAATTTGCTGCAATGGTGGGCTTTGAGGTTAAAATAATTCGTATTCATAAAATATTTTAGACCTTTGCATAGAAGTGTAAATTTTACAGAGCAAAGATATATACGTAATTGGTGAAGTGCAGTATTTTTGTTCACAGAATATTTTATTGAGCTCTCTAATGGACTAGGTAAATGGATTGCCCCATAAAAAGTTTACCAAGGCAATAAAAAGATCAAAGACATTTTTCACATTGCATCTCAAAACATCTAAACCACTGAAGTTTAAGAGTTGTAATGTGACCTTCCAGCCTTGGAAAACTTGTTACAATGACTAATTGTCCTGCTTTGCACTTTCAAAAGGTGATGACTGTATAGAAGTTGAGATCTAAAGAAGAATAGGAGTGAAGTGTGTGTATGAGAGAGAGGCAGAAAACCAATTCTGTAAACAGCCAAAGGCAGAAAGTTATAGACACGGGCTATAATTAAGGCCTAATGAAAGAAGAATGGGCATGACATAAACAAAGGGCAGAAGAGTTGATTATAGCAGGAGGGTGGAGAACATGGCAATGTCCTAATACAAATAGAATAAAGAGCACATATAGAACAGTGGAAGAAGTGGAATATTGTGAAGAAAGCAAAATATGTGTGCAGCTCATTTACATTGCAGGAACTGTAATCAGTACTTGCTTGAGGTCACATATATATTTTGCTCATGGCTTCATCATCTAGGAGATAAGCAGACATGCCAATTGCTAGCAAATAAAGTTTTTATCATGTACATCAGAGCATTATTTTGTCCTTCTCCCCAGTACTGTTACATGTCCATATAAAGTGAGTATACGAGCTGGCATTACAAGCAGTGAAGGATAGGACTGTGCAGCCATATAGAGGAACAGAGCTTTGGGCTGGGACAGCTCAGAGATCAGCAGCTTCCCTCTGCCACGTCTTAGGAGGGAAGCCACCTACGTCAGGATGCTCCATCAGCGTCCACCTTCCTGGTACGCAGCGGGCATGTTCATACACGGGACACTGACACAGGCTGTGGGGCTGCTCAGAAGTAGCTCATGACAGACCAAGCTGATGGGCTGGGACTCATTGGCAGAAGGGAGCAGATCACTGCATGACACAGACCTGACGACGCTGCAGCGGGAGCCCTGAGCACAGAGGGGCTCATGGGGCTCTTCTCACCAGGCCCTGTTTTTCCTCCACAGCAAACAGCCAAGCAGCAGCATGGGCACAGAAGGGTGATAAAGCTGCTCCTGAACAGCATGGGAAAAGTGAAACCATTTTTCTTAAGGTTGCCAGGAAGAGATTGGCATCACCCAAAGTTTGGTCCACAGTTCCCAGAGCTGTTAAATGCTGAGCATCTTCTGCAATGCTCTGCACATCTTCTGCAAGCTCCTCAGCTCCCCAGGGTTTCAGTGAGAGCCAAGAGTGCTCAGTACTTCTTAACACAAAGCACCCTGAAAAGTCAGGCTCCTGGATGTAGTAAGTGCCTCTCAGGCAGTCGTAGGTGTTCCTTCTGTCTGCTCAAGCATGCTTGTGTGTTCAACAAATCATACATAATCATGTCAAATTATTAATATCTTGTGAAATTTCTGAAGTGCTTTGGGAATATTTTCCTAATGTTTTATGCAAACTACTTTGCTTGTTTCTTTGAGAGCCTTTATTTGCTTATTGAACCACTGATCATTTTCAGGACAAAATTAACCTATTTAATAAATAAAATCTATTAGTCCATGCAGTAGGAGTTGTAATTTTTTTCAAAAAATGGAGTGTATTTCTTTGTCCTGGAGGAAAGACCACACAGGCTTTAACCAAGTGAAAACAGCTGTGTACAGTCTCTGGTACTCGCTTTGCAAGATCACATCTGTGTGGTCAGCATGTGCTGCAATACTGTGAGCAGACTATTTATAGATCAGCTGTTTAGATGTGGTGATCTGTCTGAAAATGTCGGTAGCTGCTCTGTTCACTTGATCGTCGCATTATATTTGGTCAAATTGTTAAAAAAAAAAGCTTGAAATGCAGATATGGTTTTTGTTTATTCTCTGTCTCTCAGTGTTCACTAACTGCTGGTCGGCGAGAGTATTTTCCAACTTTCCAGTCCTACTCTGGGAATGACGTGAAGGGTGCGCACTCTGCTTTGCTTGTGAAATTCAGTATACCAGAAGGTCTGTATAATGCCTGCTTCCTACTTAATTTCCATTTAGACTGTAAGTGTCAGGAGTTTTGTGTTGCACAGGCTCTGTGTGCCTGCAGAGGATAATGCTTAGCATGTGTATCCAAGGTGAGTTTCCATTGTAGTCTATCAGATTGCATCAGACTTTCAAACAAATTCAGTTCTGGGACTGAGTATTTCCAGAGCTTTGGCTGCCTCCTCGTATCTAATGAGAATACCTCATGTACTTTATTAGATAACTGCCTTGAGAAATACATAATTTTGCAGGATCTCATTTTTGAATAGGCATTATACTGCTGAGGTTGTGCGATAAAATGTTTTAAATGGATAATGGATAGCATAGACTTGTGAAATTGTCCCTGAAAAAGCGTTATTTTTTCAGGTCCATTCAGTGGAGAAATATTGGATATAAAGACATCTGGTTTTCTGTTCTCATTTTAACAAAGACGAGAAAAGGCCAAGTGGAAGAGTTGCACCATTATTATAGTTTGCAAATTGATGTGGTCACTCTGTTGTTTCCCACGCCGTGGTTCGAAGGTGAACACACAGAGGAATGTCACACAAGATGAGGGAAGTCACATGTCAAGAATGTGCGTAGATGTGCTGAGAAGTAGCTTGAGTGTTTCTTCATTAATTGATAGACCAGTATAGCGTGAGGATGAAATAATGAAGGTATCCTAGCAACTATATTTTCATAACAACCATGGCCTGTAATATTGCAATGAATGCCAGCCACATTTTATTAATTCAAGAGGGTGAGAGCAGATAATTTTAATTAATAAAACTTAGCCGCAAACTCCTAATGCAGAAATTTGATAAGCCCTCTATTGTGGGCACCATCGCTACAGTTTCATAGAGCTTTTAGAGTTTCCTACATCAGAAATTACGAACTAGTCTGAGGCATGTTAAGGTGATTCTTATGCTATTCTTATTTTCTAACATAAGCATGTTTTTAGACCAGGACCTCCTGTCCTTGCTACTAATAACAGGGAAAAAACCGAACAACAGGGGGAAATGTTTCCTGTTCAGGGGTACTCTTCAGTGACACCTGACCATTACCTCCTGAGCGTCCCACAGCCCCGCTCCCCGGGAGCGAGGTGCCGGGGCAGGGCACAGGCTGACCGGGAGCGGGCAGGGCAGCACGGAGCTGGGGATTTCTGCTGCTGTGCCAGCAGCACACACGTGTGTTGCACAGTGGCAGCTGAACTTGTTCTTGGGCCAAGCAGCTGTCATTTAAAGAGCAACAAATGGTTTGCTGTAGAGCAGATGGAATGGAGAATTGACCCTTTAATTTATTTGCATGTCTGTGTATATAAAGACCAAGATTCATACAAAAATAAAAAGTGAAAAAAAACCCAAGAAAGGCTTAAGATACCCAGGTTATTCCATGTGCACAACAGCAGAAAAAATAAACTAAGTGAGTCTTTCAGCTGGCGTAATTCAGGTTAGCTTTATAAAACTTATGTTGCTACAGTGGATTTCTGCCAACTTATACCAGCTGATGATCTGGCTGATTATGTCTGTTAATTTGTTTGTGACGTCTATAATGCCTTCTTCGACATTTTAACTCTGGAGATGATTTGTTGGATTCCACATGCTCTGGGATGATTATGAATTTTTATGTTCTGAGTGAGCCAGGTCAAACCACCGCTGCAGGCTTTCCCCATCGGGGCGTTCCACCAAGACGTTTCCATTTGCAGTTCAGCCAGGGCGTACTGGCATGCAAGCGCCAGCCAAATTCGGAGGAGACACATCCCTCAGGTCTCTGGAAAAAATCTTCCTGGGATGAAACCCAGCATTGTGTTCTGGTGTGGGTCCCTTAGATCTGTTCATCAGCACAGACAGGGAGACTGTTTGTTGTGGGAGAGCAGGGGTGGAGGAATCCTAGAACCATGCCAAGACCACATCTTTTCCACAAACCGTCATACACCCTTATCATCGTTACTTATTTAAAAACATGACAAAAGTGGCATCACTCTGTGGACCAGATCACCAGATGTGACTCTGACTGGCTGTGGAGTACAGTTTAGGAGCTGCTGTTGTAGACTTATTTATGAACCAGTAGAAAGTTGGGGAATTGTCTGCAGGGCATGTTTTCTGTATTGGTTTCTCTCAGACTTTGCATGTTTTGTAAATACTTAGCAAAGATAATTTAATTGTGGGAGGTACAAATGGGCCACTGTGTTTGAAACTGATTTGTGGATGAGGCAGATATATGCAGACACCCCATATAATCCCGTTGGGGTCCCACATGTATCATATACACATCCCAGAGAGCCTGCAGAAAGGGTCACAACACACACAAGGAATTCTTGCAATGGTCAGAAACATGTGTCTCAATTAGTCTATGCACAGCTCACGTGCTAATTGCCATGCTATTGCCACTGTCACAGGCTGTCCAATTTAAGTGTTACAAAGAAAAGGAAAGGAGATATTTTTCTTTTTTTTTTTTTTTTCCCCACAAAACATCCATGATAGCTTTTTTGGTGTGCTGCATGAATACTGGAGACAGCTTTCCCACACTGCTGAGAGAATACTGGTGCAAATGTTCTCACAAGTCTATATTTAAATGAGCATTCACATCACTTTTGCTTCTTCTGCTTTCCACAAGTGTCTCCTCAACATAAAACATAGTTCACATACATAGAAACATACAAAAGGCAGGATTTGAACCCAGACTAAAGGTGAGGTTCTGCCACATGCAGTAGGTGAGATGGGATTTCGTAAAGGCATGAAGCTCCTACAATGTAAGTCTTACATTGTGTAAGGGCAGGAGTGTCGAGCGGATCAGGCTCCACATGGTATCCTGTGAAACTGGTCATGCTAAAATTGGTGCTAGGGATTTCTGGTTAGTTAAAGAAGCCAAAGCGACACTTACCTAAGTTAAAATAAATATCCTCTGTGCAGAGATTACTCATTCTCAATGTAGAATTGCTAACTATGACAACTTTCACAGACAAGACTTCTTAAATTTTCTTCTGTTGTTTTCACGTCTTCCTGCAAACACACAGAAATTTGAAAATCTTGTGAGCTAAATCATGGAAAACCTACAGCACTTAACAATTTGCCTTTACATCATTGTAGTTTGATGTAACGTACTTCCCTGATTTTCTTTTTACATTCCTTGCTGTAATGAAAAATGAATTATCATTCGCATTTTAGGAGCTGAACCATGTATTTTGAGAACTCCTTCTTTATTTCTATATTTCTGTATGTTTTGTGACACAACTTTTGTTTTAGCCAAACTATATTATGCCTTGGAATATTTACCTCATAAACCATTTTGTCCAACTCTTTTTTTTAGCATCTATCACTTCTGTAGGAAAACTGTAGAGTGCAACTATGTTTTTTACACTATTTTGAGCTTGATGGAATCCAGCCTGCAGTACTTAGACCATTGGCTGAGAAGATGGCTGAGTCATTAGAGATGATGGCTGAGGACCTGTGGAGGATGAGTGACTTCCAGGGGATGGAAGAGGGCCAGGGCTGACCCTGAGAAATTAGAGCCATCAGCATAACTTCATGTCTTAGAAAAGTGCTCAAGACTACACAAAAGAAAATGCAAAGACTGATTTTCTACATCATTATTGGTTTTTAAAGGCTGCGGTCATTTTATTTGAATCAATTCTCTTGAAGTATATTGGATTTTAATTTTTTTTTTAAGCTTTTTTGGTGTGGTGTTTTCTTTCAGGCTTTTCTCAGGGCGGAGGAAGAAACACTGGGGAGAATTGCTGATTTGTCTTTCTCTTACTAAAGTAGACTTTTGGAGCCCTTGGCCCCAACTCAAATGTAGTTGTTCAAAATTTGCTGTTCTCCGGTAATAGTCAAACACGTATTGTATAATACAAAAATACAAGAGATCCCTTCTCAAACTGCTGTTCCAATTAAGTAACTCTGCAGTTAGTTTTAATGTCAGAAAGCTTCCAGTCTTAATGGTGGGGATAAAAACTGAACCCTCCTTCTCCCCCTCACATTTGTGATATCTTAGTTTGTTAAAGAATACAATTCATTATTTATTTTTATTATGTACAAATAAAGCAATATTTTATTTGGAAATTAATTATAGTAGAAATATGTAACACTTATGCTTAATGCTTACAAGGTTGTGTTTTGTGGCTGTTAAATTGTTTCCTAAACATAATTGTTAATGCTAGATCAACCGACCAAATGTTTTTGTGAGGCTGAGCATCCTTATCACTTAATCTGAAAGATTTTATAAGCCATTTTTATTTTGTTGATTTGCAAAATGGAAAAAGGTTATTAACACTTTAAAAATGTGAATGGAATAATAATGTTGATCTGTTTACAATGCATTTCATCACAAAATGCTTAACAGAGAGAGAAAATAAGAAGTTAGAGAAAAAAACCTGTGCATATTCTAACAAATATAGATTATTCCTTCTTATTTTATCCAATCTGTTTTTAAAAGTTCCACATATTTTGGTATTTATTAACATAATTTAAATGTCTAACAGGTCCATTCCCAAAGTACTATATAGATTTTGGAAATTCTAGCCAATGCCAATTTTTGCTAAAACTGTAATCAGTGAAGATGCTGCGCTTGCTGAGAGACACTGTCTCCCTGAAAACCAGTCTTAATAGAAAAAGAAAACTGCTAGAAATAAAACCAAAAGCACAGAGATTAAATTATTTGCTCACAGCTATGAAGGCATCAGCTGAGTCAAAAAGCAGAAGCTGATCTGCCCCCTGCACTTTAGCGCAGTGCCCTATGCAATTTTGCTCTTTACAGCTCCTTTAGAGGGACTCTTGGCACCCAATTAGAGATGGTTGATGAGCTGATGGGTTAATTCCTGCAACAAAGCTGTGAATGAAGCGGTTTTGCTTCAGAAGTCATCTACAGGTTGCCGAAGGACCGATCCGTGCAGCCCCTTTTGAGCCAAGCCATGTATGAATGTGAACTTGTTACTTTGTTGATTTGTGGCTAAACTGAAGAACTGGAAAAATACTTCTGTAGGTGGCAGTGCTTTCTCACCTCTGCCTGTCCCCGCTTTGAAGACTGTTTCAAACAACAGTGTGGACAGAGAGAGATAGGGACCCTGTGAGATGGCTGCACTCAGAAACAGGCACTTGCTATAGGGACTGTATTTATTTCCCAGTGAAACGGGAAATAAATGTAATGTGAAATGAAATTGTGTCAATAGCAGGGAGTGAAGCGTTTTGCCCTTGGATGGCTGCAGTATAAGGCAGAGGACCTTCTCCTGGAAGGGGTAGTGGGTGTTGGGACCAGCCCCAGGAAGGGCAGGGAAATGAACTCGAGACCCCCGTGCCACCTTGAGCCATCAGGCTCATGGGCAACTGCCCAGAGAGGAGGTACCAGAGCTGCTACTGACTGCTCTAATGTGGATGAGGTCCCCGCTAAACAAACAAACATTATTGGTGATAAAGTCATCAGAAAACAAGACAAAATGCTGGTATGTTTTAACTGCTTCCCAAATCTCCCATGTCTGTCTGGCATAGGTTGTACGCTTGTTATTTCTTCTAAAGAGGCACCTGGCTTGTTTGGACACTGGAAGTGTAATAATTATGACATGAAGTCTTGACATCCGCGTATAGCTCAGCTGCTGGTGGATATCCCTTTGTAAATTGTCCAAATCATGAGGCCTTGAAATTAATTTATATTTTGAGCTGTAACTGCTGTGTAACATGATACACTTCAGCTGGCAGATGCAGAAGATGCTGGTGTGCCTCTAAGTAACATCTGAATATGCAGAGAAAGCCCAAGACATGTTGTCATCATTTCAGTGTTCATGAGTTTTAAAAGGGCCTCTGCTTTTTAGCATTGCTTTTAATGACACAAGCTATATGTCTCGGAGGTATACTTCTCCCTCCCTCCTTCCATGATCTTCCTATGTGATCTAGGGCATGTTTCTGGGTGGCTAGGATTATGTTTCCTTCACTTCGTTCTTTACAATTGCTATGTTTTCCAATGTTTTATGCTGAGAGGAAAGGGGAAAAAAAAGACCGAGTAAAACTGGAAATGACTGATCAGCTTCCAAACTGGGAAACGATCTGGCAGCCAGTAAATCTTCCCCCCCGCCCCCAACTTTTCTATAGTCTTTGCTTTAGATATAGTATTAATAATAAAAATAATAATAGGAAAACAACTCTGGAGCTTTTGATTGCATTCAACTTTTTTCAATGCCCACTGGCACTATAAACATCTTTTGACTTCTGACTTGAGGATAAACTGTCTAGGATATAATATCTTTGCCATTCTGTATTTGAATCTACACCATATTATAAAGCCTTTCAAAAGGCACTAAGACATAAGGTTTGGTGGATTGACTGGTGTCTTTTTTTTCAGCTGTTTATGATATTGCAAAATCCAGTGTGCTGTCTGAATGCTCACACTAGGAATAAACATTTGAGTAAGTGTAATGTTTTTTTCAAAATACCAAGACCATATGCTGCTAATGCAAAGAATATTGACTAAGATTTCCAAACAGTTTGGGCACCCAAATCCCATTAAAAGTAATTCACCTTGAAAAACTTCTGTTATTCCATCCCAGCTTGTGACTTGTGGCAGAATTGTGATAGACTGAATCAAAAAAATGCAAATTTCTGAAACAATCTTGGAAGAATTCTGAGATTTTTGATGTTGAAACTGCAAGTATGTTTAATACTCATGTTTAATGTTTAATACTGTCCTATATGATGCTAAATACAGCACTGCAGCAACTTGCTTTAGCCCAAAATCCCATCAGTGTATTTCTGCTGTCTGTGAGCTTTGATGTAAACTTTATCTTATACTTTAATTTTTGAGTGCTGTTGCAGTGCCAAAAGAGGCACGAGTGAGTTTCCTGCTGAGCCCCAGCGGGTCTTGGATAAGACTCCAGTGAAGTCCCTGAGAGACATTTGTGTCTCAAAGATCTGCGAACTTTTGCTTATGTATTCACAAAACATGAGAATTTAGATTGTCGGTGATATGATTTCTTTATTTGTTATTAGTACCTATCCAAATTTACCTGCCTCTGCAATCTCTGCCAAAACACCTCTCCAGCAATAAAATAAGGAATTTTTTTTACTTGGAATACTTAGTTTTACACTGCAACCCAGAGGCTCCTTTGTCTATCACTGTAAGAGTGCCACATTGTCCTTGCAGTTTTTTCTCTGGTGACATGAAACATGAACAGGAAAAATAGGAGGAGAGGAGCAAAGAATAGGGCACATTCTAGAGAAATTATAGGTGCAATTCCATGTACCTTTAGAAGAAAAAAGATCAGTACCAGCCTCATGGTTGGCAAAAAGATGTATATCAATCATCAGACATAAAACCTGGTTCCAACAACACATTAAAAGCTCTGCCAGTTTAAAGATGGGAAGGCATGGCATTAAAAAAATCAAAACTAGATACAGTAGCATAGCATAATTTGCCAAGTGTTCCGCTGTTGTACAGTAGAGGTTTGGTTTGTTTTGCAGAAATTGTGATTGGTGCAATTTTTGAGGAGCACCTAATCAAGTGAGCTGCCTCCTCATTTGCTTATGGATACATTTATCAGGCACCAAAATCAAGATCATAATCACAAGTTCTTGCTTTACACAAAATATAAACACTGCTAAAGGAAGTATGTTAGGACTTACAATTAGGATTCCGGAATAATTGTTTTTGGCTCACTGGCTTAATGTAAATGAATGTTGGAAATTGTGTCATCCTGTAAATTAAATTAAGTTTTTATTTTTTGGTGAGAGACTCCCATCCCCCAAATCATCAGAAACCCTAGCAAGTCCTAGCTATTCTCAGTGTTTTGTTCCAGAGGACAGGAACTTTCTCTTTAAGACAACTTCTCTCTCAGAGAGAACTCAGACAACTGCCTTTCTCTTTAAGACAACTATAACTGTCTACTAAACAGACAGCTTCAGTAATTCCTCAGAAAAAAATAAATTAATTAACACTTGGAACGTGAAAAATGCTATAGAAATGCCAAGTATTATTAACAAAATGCCAAGTATTATCAAAAAACCAAGCAGATATGCAATGCAAAGGCATAGAGAGATTAAAAACAATAGCAGCAGCTGAACCCAGGTAAGAGATTGTTTCAATGGTACTTCATTATTATATGTTAATACATTACTTAGTAAACTCTCATTTTTATCCCTTGCTCAAAGCGCCTGCAGTGGGACTCATGTAGCTTTGCCATTAAATTCAGCAGTTTGCCTGTGCTCAGAGAAGTGCAAATATGAGCTATGCGAAATTGCCATCACAGGAAAGAAGCAGGATGAAGTGGCTCGTATTCAGTTTTCTGGGCTGGGGAAAGACTGAGAGTGGCCGTGCACCTACCTGGCTAAAAACTAACTTAAGATTCTCTACATCATGCTGCAACCACTGCCAAAGAAAGTCTGTACGCAAGTTTAGCTGTGTTTGTGTGCTCAAACCAAATCCTAGGTAGTAATGCCTCCCTTAGATCCTGCACGAAAGTGAAATTTATGTCTTCTAACTTCAGTGAGGACACTCCTACCTGGGATCCTTTGACTAAACCTATGGAGATCTGAGATGTGACTGGAAGTGATGGAGCAAAAAGAAGTCAAGTGTTAACATGAAGGCCAACCAAGTAAGTTTGCTCTCTGAAGTGTATTGAAGGCAATGGAAAAAGCTCCCATTTGCTTTTTTCTCCCAAGATTCTTCGCTTTTTTCTCTTGATTGGATTTTAAAACAGTAAGAAAATTCAGTGACTAACTCAAAGAAGTGATAATAGATTTTCTTGCATTATAACAGTGTAGCATAATGCCAATACTGACCACCAACTTTATATTTGTACAAGCTCTGGTTTTAGAGTTTCTTGGGAGGAAATGAAAACATGCAAATTTCCATTTTACGAGTATTTATAAGTATTATTTAAAAGCATTTCTTTTTGAATATCTTTTTTCTTTCATTTTCAATAGTACTGTTTAAAAGTTATCCTGTTCATCTGTTCTGTTCACTATGAATAAACTTTTCTTTACAATAATTCCATGACAGAATATATTTACTGTTATTCAATCAGCTGGACGCTCACAACAGTGATGGTATAAATCACCTTGTACTTATGATCGTTTCCTACAAAATCATCAAATACTGACAACTCAGAGTTATGACACTCTTGAGGGATTTATGACCATCGCAAGACTGCAGAGAACCAAAGAGAGTCAAAGATGACAGTCCTGTTTAGGTGATAAAGCATAAACAAATTTCCTGATGCTGTAGACTTATTAATCGCAAACCACACTTCCTAAATCAGATGTTTTTAAAGATGAGAAAAAAAAAAAGCTCCAAACAATTTCTTTCTTCTCTCATGGTGCCCAGAACAGACAAATAATATTACTTAATAAAAATAAAGATATTTTCAATGCTGTTTTGTGTACTGTAGTTGAATTCTAAGTCCCGTCCAAAGTAACATGAACAAATCAAGTGTAAAGATTGTCATCTGGCAAATACTGTCAGTCTCCATCTTCCGATAGAATAAATATATTCAAAGAACATAGATGTAAATGTATGCTGTGTTCTAAATCTACTTAAATAATATATGTACTCTACTTAAATAATATATGTGCACACATACTAAATTCTTCCCAGTAGCAACAAAAAACCTAAATGAAAATATAAACCTTATTTTTGCTTCTACAGAAAATGCTATAGTACTAAAGTAGTATAGTAAGGTCTACCCCAGCTAATGAAATTGAACATCTTAATATAATGATAATTTTAAAAATCTCCTCAATATAAATCAATTCATCTTGTCTTAATCCAGTATCTTTCCCTGCCTGGTGCATTTAGTTTCTTATATTTGCTTTTCATTTACTGTCAAAAAGGTAAATAGCATGACCTGGGAAATTTTGATCTGGGCAATCCAGCTTCAAATCAAAACAAAATGGAAAGAAATCATAATGGAATGATTAATGTCATTCAGCAAGGTTTCAATGAAAATAGATCTGTCAAAAATTGGATTGATAAATCTACAAATTGGATTTATAAGGAAAGTATGTTGAAATAATAAATACCTGTAAAGAACCTGGCCTAGTCTCCCATAATATTTTGGCATAATACAATATATGCAATACATATAGCAAGTGTTATACAGATTAAGCCTAGCTACCAGCAGAATGTAAAATGCAACTGTAAATTGAAATCTTCGTCCGACAGGACGTTTCTAGTGAGTCCCTCTGGGATCTATCCTCTGTCTACATATACAATCCTTGGTGGTGGTAGGAAAACAATATAAAATCATTGCTAGTAATATTAGCAGATGATTAAAAAGTAAAAGGTAAATAGAAAATAATGACAGGGACTGACAAGATCTGCCAGGTTGACTTGCTTGGGAAAATGAGCTCATTGTAACACAGCTGAATTTCAGGTCATGCTTCTAGGAACAAAGAATTCAATCTTAAAATAGGATTTCCTCCTGGAAACCTGTGACTCTCTTTGGACTAGGAAAGATGGAGGGGACATATAAATAGCCAGCTCTACATGAACTACCAGCAAGATGTAAAACCGCTTTGGGATATATGAACTGCAGAGATGTTACTGGATTGATGGCCATACTGTGGTTAATGCTGGATATGTAATTCCAGTATTGTTGACTGTACTTCGAAAAGCAAACTGGTAAATTTGAAAAGATTCGGAGAATCCGTGCAAAATTAGCCTGGTAGCTGGAATAGTTCTGTACTGCAATGATTCTTAGGAATCCAGAACTTGTTAGCATAGCCAAGGCAATTTTAAGGAATGACCTGATATCTTGGACTAACAATGAGAAATATGAGTGAATACAAAAAATGGCACAATTATTGCAATTCACTGGATACTGTTCAAGTCAGAAGTACAGCTTTTAGATAAGACAACACCGTATAGAATTCAAGGTGGCTTTTGTCATCACATTTTCCTTTGCATGCATGTTTTGAAACCTGCTTTAAAAAGTATGCTTATCAATGTACCTACAAAAAAGGGGAGAGCTGACCCAAGACTTCACCAGTAGGATTGTTTACCTCCTGCTAGGCTACCTCTGACTGCAGAATCAATAGCCG